>NC_136063.1:200228970-200693970 GCF_964261635.1 Lissotriton helveticus | reverse complement strand
ACCAACATTTCCCTAGTGGCCAAGCCTTTAGAGAGGCTAACACACAAAGAGGTGTCTCATCCGGTATCTTGGGATAACAGCTATTTGGTTGCCTTCCTAGAACTGAGAGAAAGTCTCTGTTGTGCGCCAACACTGGTAATACCTGATTATATCAAAGCATTTGCGCTCTTCTGCATTGAGAAGGAGTGCTGTGCTGTCTCAGTGCTTACACAGCTTCATGAAAATGCCCAAAAGGCCAGTGGCTTATTTTTCTGCTACTCTTGATCCCCTAGCTTTAGTGTGTCCGTGCCCCACTCTCTTGAGATATTGTTAACTCGTATCTGTACACAACAGTTGACTAACAGCCGCCTTACCTGAGAGAGCAAACCATACTGGCAGCAGAGAATGTCACTTTGAAAAGTTGACCTACCTTGAACACAGCCACACTGTTATCTCTTCCTGAAACTGAGGGTGAAGAAGGGGAAGTAGAACTTGACTGTCTCGATCACTGTTCCCTGTAAGGTGTGCGCGCGCTCGCACCTATGTCAGCCCGTGCTCGCTGTTTCGTGTGTGAAGCGTGCACACGCAGCACATGCCGCAAGAGCGTTCGTGCCGCCACTTTTAAAACGTGAGCGGTGCAAAAAGTTGTTATTTCCTGGTTGTGGGAGGCAGAGGAATAGACCACAGTGGAAGAGGAGACAACGAGGGAGCAGGAGGTAATTATTCATCTTAGGGCAGCCTGTAGGGTTAAGAAACACACATTCAGCAGCAAGTGGCTCCAGCACTTGCTGCATTTCTTTTCTTAATAGAGTGGGACTGATTGTGGGCCTTTGTGATAGTATTTGTTAACACATCCTCAAAAGGTAGAGAGTTTCCCAGGGACCAGAAAGGACTGGGTATCAACAATTTTAACAAAAAAGGAATCCTTTCTGTGTATTCGTCTTTCTAAGGTGACCAACAGGCCTACACATTTGACTCATTTGCTGTTACTTTTAAGTTTAAGCAGTTTTTCAACATAGGTACACCACACTAGAATGTCATTTTAGTTACTCTCAAAGTTTTATTATTTAAAATCTTTTTTTCGTAAAAAACTTTTTTTTAAAGTATAAAAAAGAAGAACATATATATTCACAAACTTTATGTCACGCTTTAAGTCATTTAAAAAGTGTGCTCTGTTACACTTATAACTACTATCTAACAATTCCGGGTTACGGTTTCTAGTTCAGAGTCACACTTAGTTCAAACAGTATATTCACATTCAATAAAATCAAACCAATACAGTTCATTAATGGTTAATAAGTCCTATTTGTCGACGCGTTTCGGTGCGTAGATTGCATTTGTGGCACCTTCCTCAGGACAGACGAAATTAAAACAAACGTGATAGCTTCTTTCTAAAAAAGGAAAGAATAAATATAATCAATATATTTTCCTAAAGAGAGTTTTTATTCTAGTTGTGGGCTAGTTTGCAAGTGGTTGCTTTTGAGTATATTGGGTCCCCTTACTTGAAATTTTAGGGATTTGGGTCCTGGTATTGATCTTTCAGGACTGCTTTGTTCCTATTTGGCGTTACGTTTCTCCTTGGTCGCGCCAAAATCTTATTCTTTTATTCACTTTCTACAAAAAGAAAAGACAAGCAGGGAATTTAAACTCCATGCTAGAGATAATGGTGTTGGCTGGTGCACCCATATTTCGTAATTTTACTCACTTATAGAGATTTTATATATCCCTTTAAAATATGGGTGTCTGTCAAAGCTGGTACTGTTTCCCAGTCTGGCCCTCAAGCGATTTGGTGGTATTGCTTTGCCACGTATATTTGATGATGTTACTGCGCCTATAGACAACACCTTGATTAATTCAAGAGTTTTGGCCTACTTGTTTGGGTAAATTTGGTTTAGAGGAGTAATTTAGCTGATACTCACCTGGCAAGTATTACTCAATGCTTACACTCTGGCACTTTCTTTATAACACCCTCTCCAGTGGTGTCTGTCAACCTGTATTTGGAGTGACATAGTGGTGTATTTAAGTATCATCACCCCCACCATGTTCTAAAAACCCTATCTTCTATCCTACTGGGGCAATTTGGTGTGTCCTACATACCTTGTTAATTTGACAGGTTTGACATAGGTCCAGAGTGCGCCTTTACTTTTTGTTTGGAGCGAGGTCTGTTCTTTTACCTGAAAGATTAATAGATCATCTTAGAATAGAAGCAGCGACGTATTGATATTCAGTCTATGTATTTCATCTGCCGCCTGGACATGGGCATCTGCTGTTTACTTGTCACCCAATGTCTCGCTCTCATACAACCTTTCATTGTTATTCCTGGGAGTGGGTCCCTTATCCTGCGCCTGTTCTTACAGAGCATTCAGCCCCCATATGTGTTCGTTATTCTCACTGGTGGAAAACGATCCCCGCTCTTAACCTACTGCTTACAGTGGTGCATGGACTATTGCCATCCTGCTCAAAAAGGGCCGCCCCCATCAGCTATTCCATTCCCTGGACTGTTACCGTCCTCCTACTCTGTTAGCGCAGCCCCCGTCTGCTATTCCAACCCCCACACGCTTACCTTCTCATTTGCCGGCACCGAGAAATTCGCTTGCGACCGCTCCCTGCTTTGGCTGCTTTCAATAGAGCTAGTCACATTTAGTCCGCTTTAAATACCCGTATGCATCCTCAATGGGATAGCAATTATCTAATTAATTGATTTAGATTACTCTAATTTCGCGGCAAAAATCGGCGCCATTTTAGTAGTTTTATTGTCCCTATATGACTACGGAGCCACGAGTTCGAATCCCCCGTGTTCCCGACTCTAATCCTTATTCTTTAATTAATTTTAGTTTTCAGTGGCATCCTATCACTGAGATCACTTTATATTTATGCCGTCTTCTCGCCATAGTATTGTTTCGCCCCATAGTTTACGTGTATAATTGTCTGCGCCCATCTGTTTGGCGCCATTTTAGTAGTTCGCGATGTTTGTTATGAACTACATAGTCTCGAGTTCGAGACTGTGGATGCTCAAACGCGCTGTAGCACTAACTCAATTTTATATTTTAGGCGGTTTGGGGTCTTACTTGCTCTTCCTCGCCCTGACATGAGATTTTTTTCTTTTATGTTTAGAAAAAAAGCAAAATTGCTCGTTTTGACCACACATTAATTTCTAGACACACAATTTTTTTCGCCATACTTTCGATACCAGCGCATGCCTCAGATGTCTCAGATGGATACCAATTATTACATTTTTATATGATTTAACAAGTACCATAGTGAAGTTAAAACAATGAAAAATTCGTAGTTACTCAGCAATCCCTCCAGTTTGCACTGATGTAAAAGGAGTACAGAAGTACATCGTCTATATTATACTTTATACAGACTTAAGTAAAGATATACCTGGATTCAAAATTGTACAATTACTTTACAATGATACAAATGGAATACAAGGATGCATCGCATATATTGCATTTTATACAGACTTCAGTAAAAGTGTACCAAGGTACAAAGTATGGTATCCTGTGGGGTAATTACCGAATCATTCTGTCCCACTCCTCCCGTCCATTTAATCCATGATAGTATGACTTAAATTTGGACATGTAAAATTGTTCCCTCTGTTTGCGTTTTTTATTTAAATCGCCCCCTCTTACTGATATCTTGATCTTTTCCAGTATAAACCACTTGATGTCATCTAGACTGTGATTTTGCGCTGTCCAATGATCAACTAGTGGGGCATTCTTTTTTTTATTTCTTACTGCGGAACGATGTTCCGTGAGACGTAGACGGATTTCGCGGCCCGTCTCACCAATATAACATTTATTGCACGGGCAAAGTACCAGGTACACTACATTGGCCGTACGGCAATTTACATGTTCGTTCATCCAATGAGTGATGCCCTGCACTTCTAATTTGTCTGTTTTGATGATATTTTTGCAGTGCGAGCAAGAACCACAGGGTAAATTACCCCTAATGGGGTTGTTGCTTACAACATCTAGTTGTCCTCCTCTTTTCGGTTCTTTAAAGGTTTGTACTAAATGGTTTCTTATGGTCTTATTCCTTCTGTACGCGTATATGGGTTTACTCATAGGTGTTATTCCTACTTTGTTTAGTATTGTCCAATTTTTGTTTATCAGATTCTTCACTTTGTTGCTAAAGCCATTATAGTCATTTACCATAACTATCTGATCATTACAGTTTTTAGGTTTGGACGATGCTTCAAATAAACTGTCACGATTATAATACTTTGCACGCTTATATGCCTGTTTTATTAAACGATTTGGGTATCCTCTTTGGGCGAGTTTTGTTTTTAACAAAGCTGCATGTTTTTCATAACTCGCTCTGTCGCTACAATTCCTCCTTATTCTTAGGAATTGACTAAAAGGTATCCCCTCTTTTTGGCACCTCGGGTGATAGCTTTTATGGTGAAGAAGCGTGTTTCGGTCAGTTGGCTTGACAAATAAGTCTACATTGAGGACCCCTTCTCTTTCATGGATCTTGATATCCAAAAAATCTACTGACATTTGACTTTTGTTGGAGGTAAATTTCAAGTTAGGATCTCCACGGTTTATCCAGTCTAGGAAGGTGTCTAGTTCGTTTTCCTCCCCCTCCCAAATGAAAAAAATGTCGTCTATGAAACGTGACCAGCACTTCACGTTTTCAAAAAAAGGACACATTTCATTGTAAATATGCTTTGTTTCAAAATTACCGACATACAGGCATGCCAGGCTGGGAGCACATGTGGCTCCCATACTGGTGCCCTTGATCTGGCAATGGTAATCCTGTTTGAATAAGAAGATGTTGTTTTTTAGGATTATTTCTATGCATTCTATAATGAAGGTGTCATGCGTGGTTAAATCGCCATTTTCATTACTTAAAATATCCCTCATCATTTTTACAGTGTCTTCTTGCGGGATATTTGTATTGTTAACACATAGCATAGCAAAGCATAACATAGCTGTGCCGTCATGCGCTGCTATTAACATAAATACTTTCACAAAGGCCCACAATCAGACCGCATCCGCTCTATATTAAGACAAGAAATGCAGCAAGTCTACAAACACAACGTGTTGCTTTCAGGATCAACTGAAAGCACATGTCGTTCTTTTAGACTTGAAGCGTTTCTTTTCTTAGAATGCGGCTGCGGGGCAGACTGTGTGCCTTTGTGAAAATATTCATATTAATCACAGAGCCCATCACGGGCTGCATTTAACATAAATATTTTTCGAGACACATTGCCGGAACATGATCAGTGTAAGGCACGTGGTGAACATATGTGTCCGCTCAGCACTGTAACCAGCATGGTATACACCGAAATCTGCATCCTGACTGTTATCGCCAGGCTGGCACCTCGGCAAGAATATCATAACATTTTATGATTTTGAAGTGTTACATTTCGTATTTGTTAGTATTGGTTCGAGTGTGAGCCAGAGAACTGAGTTGGTAAAAGTTGAAATTGTCATAGGGTCAAATAGCCCCTCATTATACCTCTCTAGATATTCACTTATATTTGGGGCCAGAGAATAAGTCAGAAATTGGTATATGTAGCTCCTTCTCGAAATTGGGGTTGGCAAAAAAATAATCTCGGGGAGCATTTCAGTGCTCCATTCTTCTCTACATTCATTTTGAAAAGAATGTCGAACTTGAAGATAACTGTAAAAGTCACCAACGCATCATAAAACTGTTGCTATGTTCAGAGAAATTTAAAATGCCTACTATATTTGGCAAAATGTATCCAATATCTTGTACTGGACATGTCTGCAAAACTCCCCCATGGGATACAATTAAACCAAATAATACAGCTTGTGTGACATAAATAAAAGCCTGGTACTATAATGAAGTATGAGCAACTACCCTCATTAACTTAGTTATTTGCTGAACCACAACAGTTCACTAATAGAACCAGAGACAAGGTAGCGCCCACCCACTTTGCAGGGGATATGTGGGTACCCTATAGACTGAGAAGGTCTCCAATGTCTTCAAATTAACATTAAAATGGCAGAATTCAAACGTTTACTGGACTTCTTACGTGCAGAGAGTGGCAGTGCTCTGAAAAAAATATAAAAACCTATTATGTATAGGTACTTTATTTTCAGCAACTAGATGTACATGCTTTGCTTCCCCCCACAGCCACCTTACGACCAATGCCCCCCCATCCCTCAACCTTGGCCCGACCGCACCCCGGTGGCATCAATGCAACCCTCGATCACATCAAAGATCACAACTTTTAGCCCCGTGAAACTTTTTGCAAGTCCCCATGCTTAAGGGCCTACCTTAGAGGTGACAGCAATGCATTAAAAAACAGCTTTAGGTCTGTTAAAAGGTTTATTTGGCCAGGTCGAAATGGCAGTTAAAAACTGCACTACAGGCAAAATGTTTGGAGTTGAACATGCAGAGAGGGCCCAGTCCTCCAAAAGGCATTAAGAAGACCAAGGTGTTCATCTTCTAGAATTATTTTTAAAACTTGATTTAAAATGCTGACATTCACAACATTCTGAGGATACATAAAATGTAATATCAATAAAGATTACATTTTTTCACAGCCTTTTTTTTTATAACATCAGAGTTCCTTTTATTGTACACCGCACGCTTTCTCATAAAGCAATCAAGGACCCCCTGCTCTGTTAGGAGATTCATTTGCCATCGTTATCATGCAGTTTGTGTGCCAAGATGCCTTAGAGTAAAGCTGTGCTGACAAATGTCTCAGTCACTTGGTACATTCAATGTCCTTTGCAGAGCAGGATGAAGCTTCTGGGGTGAGGGATGGTGTTTTCTGGGTAGGCCTTAGATAAAAGATGGAATCATCTGAAAACACACTTCCTGCTTCCTGCTTCTAGACGTGCTGCATGCCTTTTGCTAATCAGAGCGCGGCTGAGGGGCAGATTGTGTGCCTTTTTAAAAGTATTCCTGTGCAGCGTCATGTAGAAGCATGACGGGCATTGCGATTTACATGAGTACTTTCATAAATGCTCACAATCCGTCCCACAGCCATGCTCCTATTAGCAAAAGGAATGTAGCCAATCCAGAACCACGACAGGGGACCTGGGCCAAATGCATTTTGGGGGGCCCTGTTCAGAACAGCTTTGATTTTATCATCCAGTGTCAGCTTTTAATGCCCTCTTCGGTCAAATTCTAAATGTGTTTACATCTGATATTCAGGAATAGTGATGTGTGTTTTCAGTATTGCAACGCTCACTAATATTACTGCAAATAGTCTCTGTGACCCTCTCCCATTTCTCATATGTGGGGTCCTGTATTGATCTAAAAGAAACTTTTGATATGAATGTTGCAAGAAACATAAACACATTTTGTCTGCAAAATGTTTGTAATAGACTCTCACGCATTATCACGAGCTTACTCTGTTATGCTCGTGTGCTGACTACTTGAGATTTTAAACTCCCGTTTTTTGTCTTTTATTTTATTTTATTTTGGAGCGTTTTACCCTGGTTTTAAATTCCCCGTGCGCACACTTGCACATTAAATTGGTTCCCTCACCGCTACTTTGGCGGCCCGGTCCCTCGCGCTCACAACTCTCTGAGCGCCATCTTGGGTGGGTGCAGGAAACGCAGGACACTCCCGCGCTCTAGCAGTCAGGAGGACTGGCTAGAGCTCTACTTAAACCGAGCACGATGACGCGCAGCGTGTGCGCGCAGCATGATCGCCGCAGCCACGCCGGAGTCACGCCAGAGTCCAGCCCGTCTGCGCCCGTCCGCGCTGAGGACAGGCTGGACGGCTGGACCTCTGGTCAGAATAAGGTAGGCGCCTATGTACCGAAATACTCTTTACAGGATGTACTACGGCTTAAGCCAACATCTGCCCCATGCTTTCATTGGTACAGACCTGAAGACTTTCCTACACTTCTTGGTTGTGCTTGTTCTCAGATAGATGTGGAGTATCCTAAACTTTCTTTCCCTCCCGCTCTCCCGGAGTCTTGCCCTTCTCCGGCACTTAAAGGGTCGAGCGAAAATTGCCTTCTCCTTAACGCTCGCTCGCTCATTAAGAACAACATTGTCTTTAAGGAGCTTGTTTTAGATAGGAAACCATCCTGGGTTTTTATCACTGAGACCTGGGCTAAAGACTCCTCAGGCCCTGATCTTGTCGAAGCAGTCCCTGAGGGTTACTGCCTAATTCGACAGAACAGAATAGGCCGTGTTGGCGGTGGCCTGGCTATTCTGTATCAGGACAGATTTCACTGCCACACTACTCCTCTCTCTGACCCTAAGGATGTGCTCCAAGTTTTATATTTCTCTTTATCTGACTCTTCCAACCCTGCGTTCAATGGGATCTTAGTCTATCGCCCCCCCGGCCCTAGAGCAGGTTTTGGGCTGAAACTAATGCAGGTTTTGGAACCCTATTTCGGCCGACAAAATCTCACTATTCTAGGTGACTTTAATTTTCACCTAGAGCTATTGGAGGCTCACGACACTATTTCCTTATTGGAAGTAATGTCAGCCTGTGGACTCGCCCAACTGGTGAATGGTCCCACCCACCGAGCGGGGCACACGCTCGATGGAATTTTTTCAAATGATCAAAGGCTGACAGTCACTAATCCTTTCCATCTTTCTTGGTCGGACCATCTGGCCGTTCCCTTCGATATGACTAATCTGACGCGGGACTCTGTCAGTAGGGTCACGAGTTCTAGGGAAGTGCGAAGGAACTTCAAAAACATCAGGGAAGACTCTTTCCATCCCTGGACATCTAGCCTGTCCACTACTCAGAAGACGGACGCTTCTGCAGCGATCCTTAAATACGAAAATACCATCTCGGAGGTCCTGGATGAGCTGGCTCCAGCTAGGTCTTGCTATTCAGCCAGGAAAAGACCCTCAGCTCCCTGGTTCTCAGAACAACTAAGGCTTCGTAGACAGGAAGTAAGGAGGCAGGAACGCTTATGGCACTCTAGCTGGGCTCCTAAGGATAGAGAAGCGCATAAGGTCCTGCTTAAAAATTACAAATTGGAAGTGATTAAGACCAAGCAAGAATATTTTACGGCCCTCACTTCCTCACTCTCGTCTCCTAGAGAGCTTTTTAGGATCGCGTACTCCCTTACCTCCCTTCAGATCCCAGTCCCTGTGGTTGCTTCACAAGAATTGTGCAACAAGATAGCGGCCTTTTTTCAGTCCAAAATCGCGGACATTTACACTGCCCTGGAGGCTCAAAGACCCTCTACCGCTGTGCCCACGGTGCCCGCTCTTTTTGAGCCTGATGATGTTGAATCATCTCGACTTCAGGATCTGGAATCCTTTCGTCCTCTTTCGTGTCAGGATCTTGAGATCCTGCTCAACAAAACTAAGTCTGGCTCTCCGCTAGATGTCTGTCCGCTAAAGATCCTGAAGCAGTGCAGAGAATCTCTCCTTCCCCCACTGGTCGACATCATGAACAGGGTGATGAAGGAGGGCATTTTTCCCCAGCAGTGGAAGAATGCTGTAGTAAAACCTCTGCTCAAGAAGCCCTCTCTTGACCCTGGGGTATTAAAAAACTTTCGCCCCATCTCACTGCTCCCGGCCCCCGCGAAGATGTTAGAAGCCCATCTTAATAAACATCTGGCTGCATTCGTGGAGAGCTCGGGCTGTTTGGATCTTTCCCAGCATGGATTCAGGAGGGGACATAGCACCGAGTCTGCCCTCACCATAGTGCTTGATAACATCCGCACTAGGGTTGATGAGGGACAGACCTCCCTCCTGATCCTTTTAGATCTCACAGCTGCCTTCGATACCCTATCCCCCTCGGTGTTAACATCTCGACTGAGGGAGATTGGGGTTCGCGGGTCGGCCCTGGGACTCCTTTCCTCTTTTCTCGACCATAGAGAGCAAAGGGTGATGCTGGGATCGTTTCTATCTCCATCCCTGTCTGTGCAATGTGGGGTCCCTCAAGGGTCGGCGCTTAGTCCTACCCTTTTTAACATCTATGTGACCCCCCTTGCCAGACTTATCAGATCTTTCGGGATGGAGGTAGTTTCCTATGCGGACGACACCCAGATCCTAGTCTCTCTCTCCCAGTCAGTTACGTCGACTGCCGCCAATTTTAGATCTTGTATGGAGGCAGTCGGCCAGTGGATGATTCACAATTCACTGAAACTGAATGGGGAGAAGACGGAGGTGATGGTTTTTGGAGGAAAGGAAGAGATCTGGTCTGCCGAGTGGTGGCCGAACTCACTGGGCGTCTGCCCCGACCCTACCTCCTTAGCTAAAAATCTGGGGGTTATGATCGATCCCACCCTTGGTATGTGCCAACAGGTCAACAGGACTGTATCGACCTGTTGGGGGATTATCCACATCCTGATGAAAATCAGACATTATCTGTCCCTCCAGGCAAGAAAGCAACTTGCCGTCGCACTTCTGGGCTCCCGTCTGGATTATTGCAATGCGCTGTATGCAGGACTGAATAAGAGTCAGCTACAGCGCCTGCAGGTGGTCCAGAATGCGGCAGCGAGATTTGTTCTCGACCTACCTAAACGGGCCTCTGCTACTGAAGCCCGTAAGCAGCTCCACTGGCTCCCCGTTGGGGATCGTATCCTTTTTAAATCCATGTGTATGGTGTACAAAGCCTTAGCGAAAACCAGCACTACAGGCATTGGATCGATCCTGTCTCAGTACAACCCCGGCAGGAATCTTCGTTCCTCTCACAAACTTCTTCTTTCTGTGCCTCGTGTTAGGAAAACAAGGTGGGGAGGCAAGGCCTTTTCTAACCTGGCCCCTAAATGGTGGAATGCTCTCCCTTTGGAAGTAAGGTCCCGCCCCACTTTACAAGCTTTTAGATCTGCTTTAAAGACCCACCTTTTTACACGTGCATACCTGTAGTGGTGCTCTGCAAACTTTCTGATCTGTTTTGATAGGCGCCTTGACACCTTCTGGTTTAGTTTGCGCAATACAAATTGCATAATAATAATAATAATAACGCATTAAAAATGAATGATAGAAAAATGCTATTTACAATAGTCTGTTTAAAAATTATTCAAGGTCATCAGGGCAAGACTGTCTGCAGAAACATAGCTGGCTCTATCAGAAGACCCCCCTGAAAGGCTTTGGCCCTGGGCAAACGTCCAATTTGTCCATGCCTTAAAACACCTCTGTTTCAAAGCATGATGCTTTATATAAAAATCACAATTATGTTGTTCCATAAGATATGCCCTTGGGCTGCATGTTCTTTGTCAGATCATCTGCGCTACGCCGTAGATTTGTAACCTGTGGTTCTCTATTCAGCCACCTTACAATGATTAGAACTAAAAGTGCTTAGAAGTAGGCATAGAAGTGAAGTGCATTTTGTATGAGCAGAAAAAGCCACCCGTCTTAAATATGAGCTCTACAACAGTTCTTGTTTGAGGATTTTGTAGGACCGTCTATCTAGAGCTGAATTATTTTTTATAATCACTGTCTGTTTGTAGTAAACATTGTTAATTGAATCTAAATTCCATTTGCTTTTATTATAACTCGAAGAAATTTCGGTGAGGGACACCTGCCAAAAGCCTATTAAGAAAGCCTGCCTCAAGGAATTCATGGTGCCTCCGAGGGAGGAAATGATAAAGTTAATTATGAGTATCCAGTCAGGATCCCCTACGGACGCTGTTCCGCCAAAAATTCTCTTGAATCATGTTCACCTCCTGTGGAACTACATAGGCAATTTGGCTACCCTTTCCTTCCAAGAAAGACATGTGCCTGAGGAATGGAAACTTGCACAGGTAGTTCCTATTAAAAAGAAGGTTAACCTGAGTATTTCCGAACTGGATAACCTCCGCCCCATTTCTCTTCTACCATTTTGTGCCAAAGTGGTGGAAAAATTGGTTAATAACCAGTTGGTTAAATTTGTGGAGGACAATCATCTCTTGCACTCCTCCCAATTTGGAATTAGGGCAAAGCATTCTACAGAGACTGCCCTTCTCGTAGATGAAGGACTTGAGTGCGGCATTTGATACGGTGTCGCACTCTAGACTTCTTGTCCGTTTGAGCGAGACGGGGGTGGCCGGGCTAGCCTATGGATGGATGGTCTCTTTTTTGGCGGACAGAAGATTCCAAATACATTGTCCCCCCTTTAGGTCCACGCCTCGTACCCTAAAACAAGGGGTTCCGCAGGGCTCTATTCTGAGCCCTACGTTCTTTAATTTGTATATGGAACCCCTGGCTAGGATGGTGGAATATTATGGGGTGGATATCGTATCATATGCGGATGATACGCAACTGGTGGTTACTCTATCCCACAACCCAGTTGAGACGGCAGATAATTTTCTGCTTGTCTTGTAGCACTTGCAGCATGGATGAAGAGCAACTGCCTCCGCCTTAATGGTAATAAGACCGAACTTCGTGTGATTGGTTCCTCTCCCTCAATTTGGACATCTGCCTGGTGGCCCACGGATTTGGGTCCTATACCCACCCCCTCAGATACAGTGAAGAATTTGGGTGTTCTCCTGGATACCAATCTCTCATATTCCCAACATATTGGCAAGATGGCGGGGAAATGCTATGGCATACTGAAGGTCCTGCGTAAAATCTTGGATCTCCTACCTATTACAGCTAGGAAAACATTAGTACATGCCTTGGTCACGTCCCATCTTGACTATGGGAATTCCCTGCTCTGTGGCCTCAGTAAAAAGGTCCTGAACCAGTTGCAATATGTTCAAAACGCAGCGGCCAGGCTTGTTCTAAAGTTGCAGAGGAAGTCTTCGGGGAAACGTACGTTACAGATCTTGCACTGGCTCCCCATGCGGGAACGCATCCGGTTCGAGACCATGTGCATTAGTCATCGGATTGCACATGGCAAGGGCCCGGCTTACCTCCATAGGATGCTAACCATCTATCGTCCAAAACGCCTTCTGAGATCTATGGGCAGTATGCTGTTCTCGGTACCCCGCATCTATAAAGTACGGATGGGTGGGCGTTCCTTTAGGTTCCTAGCTAGCAAACAATGGAACAAACTCCCCGTTGAGCTTCGTATGGAACCGTCGGAAACAAGGTTCCGGCAGAAACTTAAGACCTATCTGTTTCCCGTAGTCTAGCATTAAGTCAGTGTTTTCCTCTCCAGTCCCTTCCCCTCAGCTTGGATTGATCTCTGTTTGAACTCATGTGGGAATGCATCCTAGCACGGAGACGCACTGTTCTTAGTGTAATCAGGCGCTTAATAAATGTTTTTATTATTATTATTATTAAATAGATTTCACTGAAGCCTGCTTTCATGCCCTTTGATGTGGTGTTATGCCATAGTTGCTCTAAATCTAAGGTAGAAGTAATACGTGGAGCACGCTTGTATAGGACTTCAGCAAGGGAGAGGAATTTTTTTTTCTGTTTTTGAATTTGAGGTAAAGCAATTACCAAAAAGTTTTGGAATTTAGAGGAATTAAAAAAAACTCACATCTAGCAACCAGATTTTTTGTGAATACAGCATGCTTTGAGTAGGTTGAAAATTATTCTTCTCCCACTATTCATTACCTGTGCATGTGATACTGAATACACAATGGGCAACAGTTGGATATGTAAGAGCGAAAATTATATAAAACAATTGCCTAGGATCACACAGTTTGGTCAAGTGAGGAAGCCAGTATTGATCCCATGTTTGCTGGTACCACATTGTGCAATTTATTTCAGCCACTAAATGTACGTGCTTCCCTTCCCCTAGACCCATCATAACAACACTTTCCAACTCCATGACCACCACCCTGCCGACATCAGGGTGGACTTCGATCAAACCACGTAAATATTTTTGGCCCCTGGGAAAATATCTTTGAGTACCCTTGGTCTTTTGTAATTGTGATTACATGTGAACGTGAGTGAATGAAAAGCACAGCTGTTAAACATTGACATAGCAAAAGGTAAAGAATGCAGGTGAGTGGTTGGATTGTGTGGGGGATTAGTGTAGTGAAGGTGATACAAGAAAACAGAAGTGTTAGAGAAGTAACATTTATTTTTAGTAAGTCTTTATCATATTTTGTGCAACCCACTGGCTGAGTCATGTCTATCTGAGACCTTTTGAAGGTTTGTTGAGACTCAGTCCTTTTTGTGAATTTCCTAGTTTACCCTACTCACCCACTTGCGCAGTTTGAATGCCAGGTAAATGCTGCATCAAAGAAGGTGTAACACACAATGCAGATTAATGGACCAGTTTGGCTTCATGGATGCTAATAATGAGCACATGGGTACGTGCTTGTTTGGCCACAACTGGAATCCCAGGTAACTATTTGGTCGCTTTCCTATTTGAGTCTCTGGAACAGTCACATGCATTATTTTTTAACTCTTGGAGCCTTTGCTAATGATCATGGGGCATATATATCAAATACTGTATTTGCGATTCTCAAATAGCGATTTTTAGAGAATCGCTATTTGAGAATCGCAAAATGAGATGTAATTAAAAATTTGCAAATATTTTGCGATTCCTTGGTATTCCTTAATTGCAACTCGCAAATTGCGAGTCTCACTTAAGGAATGGCATTCCATTCATTCCTATGCGCCCAGAGGGCCATAAGAATGAATTGGAAGACATTCGCAATTTGCTAGTACCCATCAGGTACTCGCAAATTGCAAATGCAATTTCAAGGGTGCAATGGTGTCATAAGGACACCCTGTTGCACCCCTGAAATGAGCATGTGTGCACATGTGGCGCACATACATGCCCCACATGGCACTTTGAAAAATGCCAAAAAGTGAATTATCCAAAGAAATTGCAAATTATCACCAACTTGAAGTTGGAGGTAATTTGCGATTTCCTAAGGAGAAATCGCACAACTTGGGTGCTTTTTACATCGCATTTAAGGAATCTCAAGTTGTGATTCCTTAAATGCATTTGTAAAATAGGGAATCAGAAATGTTGCATTTCCCTATTTTGCAAGGGCCTATTGGGATGATACATCCAAAAAGGCTTTTTCCCCGTTCGCAAACGGACCGATTCTGAGAATTGGCCCCTTTTGGAACCGGAAATGGGCTTCAAACATATACCCCCTTGTCTTCAATTGCAGGTTTGCAGTCTGTAAAGTATTTGGATTTGAATGGTCAGGCGTGAGTATCCACAAAGACAATGTCATTCTGTTTTATGTCCCTGGTTGGATTGGGGGTTGCTGGGTAAATAGATTCACAATCTGCACGCTTTTCTTTTGCAGGTTTGTGAGACCATACTACGGATACAACTGCACAGGCAGACGTGAGTACGAGCAGAACAAACAGGTCATTCTTTGGTAAATTTAAACTGTGGTGCAACTTATACGTTGTACGATAACAACATATCTTACCCATGTTTTCTTCTGTTGCAGGTTTTTCAGACAGTGCCACACACATTTGAATGGGCATAC
The DNA here is from genome assembly GCF_964261635.1 of Lissotriton helveticus. Classification (NCBI taxonomy): domain Eukaryota; kingdom Metazoa; phylum Chordata; class Amphibia; order Caudata; family Salamandridae; genus Lissotriton; species Lissotriton helveticus. The sequence continues at coordinate 200,678,744 of NC_136063.1, read as the reverse complement.
GTGAGTACAAGCAGAACAAACATGTCATTGTTTGGTAGAGTTAAACCGTGGTACACATCGTAGTATAATAACATACTTTACCCACGCTTTCTTCTGTTGCAGGTTTCACAGACAGTAACACACACATATTTCAATGGAAATACATGAGTACAAGCAGAACAGACAGGTAATTGTTTAGTAGAGTTAAACTGTATTGTACATTGTACTATAACTGTCTCCACGCAGAGGATCTTAATGGGATCAAAGGAACTACAGACACTCTGATCCCTAATAGAAAAATCACAATTTGTACTTCTGGTTGTTAAGTTAAGTAGATCAAACAGATCACATGTATCAAATTGCAGTCTTGTATTCTCAGTAATAAATGTTTGTAATAGAACTGCCAGAAAAGAAATCCTTTTGGGACACAACCCTCACTCACCCAAGGATGACATGCTTCATCATTGGGTTCCCTACTCACACCTTGACTGCAAGGTCCATGGTATGGGCTAAGGCTCCCCAATGGGGAGGAGCTGAGGTGTTTTGCAAAGATGAGTGATGGAAAAGGGTCAGTGAGGGGCAGAGTGCAAAAGAAGTGCAGGGTGAAGGATAAAACTATCTCCAGGGGTACATGTAGACTTTATTTAAGGGCCTCTGGGATTGCTTTTCAAAAGATATACATACTTTACCCATGCTTTCTCATACGCACCAACTTTAGCCATGCTCCTTTATTTTGCAGGCTTTGTGGCATAGCAGGCTAAAACTGGTTAGCACAAAAATGTTCAAGTGTTAAGCTGTACTTTCTGCAGAGTGCGGTGCTACACCACAAAGGATGAAATATCTTGTTTTCAAGGAAGAGTTGATAAAAGAAATTGTGGCGGCTGAGACACAGAAATCACAAAGCAAGGTTCACTTGCAACTCTGGAAAGGGTTTCAATACAGTTCAGACGTGGGCTTGATTTGCAAGCATGTGCCAAAGCCAAGATTGTTGGGGACTTTTCTACAGGGAAGAAATAAAGTGATGGCTAGAAACTCAATTACCTGAAATGCCATCTAATTAGCAAAGTTCAAGAGTCTGCTTTGGTGATACTAAAAAACTAAAGTGCGGCTGCCAGGTTTGGTTATGGAGCGCCGGCAATGCGATTCATCCACCCAGCATAGTTCGCAATTTACCTTACTTGCAATTTCTAAGAACAAGGAGAAATTCCTCTGATATCATAACATGTAAAACAATGTTGGCAGAACATAAAGAGAAATTCAAGAACAGAGGATACTCAACTCAACTGCTGGAGAAACATGAGCGCAGAGCACTCTCCATTACACAAGACAAACTATTGCAAAAAAAAAGAAAGATTCCTTTAATAGGATAGTGTTTATGTCTACATTCTCTACTAAATCCAACATGATTAAAACCATCATCAATAACTGTTAGGAAATACTACAGTATGAAATGGATTTTCATGGTCTTTTCATCTAGAAACCGATGTTTGCATACACCAGATTGCGTAATCTAAAAGAACTTTTGTCCAAGAAGATTCCACCCATTGACCACAAAAGAGAAGGGACGAAAGAATGTTTAAATTGCGTACACTGCAATAATGCAACATCTTAGTACATCAGCGGACAGGAGAAAAAATAAAGTTGACTCATTCAGCTGATTGGTATTCCAGCAACTTAATTTATGCCATCAAATGCCCCTGTGGCTTGCTGTATGTAGGCAAAACTGAAAGGAAAATCAAGATCAGACTAACAGAATAATTAAATGAAGATAATAACTGTTCCGACCAGGATTAAACTGTGTTATGTGTTTTTTGATTATTATAAGTAATTGGGATGGGACAATGTACCATTGAATCGTATAATTTGGTGTACCCCATGGTTACTATGTATGTATCAATTCCTCCACATCACTTTTTTGTATAGTATAACAGAATACAAGAGCAAAATCTGTAACAACAATGTTAACTCTAATCTCGTTGCCCATTGGATTGAACACAGACACTCCATCGCCCAGATGAAGTTTCAAATTATCGAGGAACTGCAAAACATTGCTGGTAAAGACAATACTAAAATACTGCTACAGCGCAAAATATACTGGATCAGGAAACTGGATATAATAAATCCCAAAGGACTCAATGATAAAATAGAGATGGGATGTTTCTTATGATAGATGTATCACAGCTTGCTCACTCAATATTTAACACCTAGTTCCCTATCTACAATCCTCTGTTAATAAATTTCCCATACAGTACTTCACTTAAAAGCCCTATTTTCCATGCACACCAAATGTCACCACAACTACACACTATTTTTCAATCTCATTGTGTCCACACACAAGGTCCCTTTACACCAAGTTTTTTTGGATCTTCAAAAAAATCATCCTTATCAATGATGGCACATTATATTTAACACCAGCATTAATTTAAACATATTGCGTGGTGTATATGCTATGCACGGATTTTTCCCTATATGTGATCTTCGATATCAGGACATATCCGCCTGCACAAATAGATTCCAAGATAGTGCCCACAGTTACCCGCAACTAGACTAGACCTAGGGAGAGGCGTATCGCAATCTACGTACTTCCGCCTTTATCAACTCGATCGATTTAAACCACTACACTCTCCCCCTATCCACATGCCTCTGTGAGACTCAGACCCGGTTGCTAAGATTTAATATGTTATGACTGGACCGGTAAGAACTTATTTATATGGGGTCACCAACCTTCGGTCAGCGGAGCTACGGGACCACAATTCATTGGGCTTCATTTTCTTCCAGCACAGTTTTCAGCAGTAACTGAAGAACCCACCACATTCTTTAGGAATGTTCTGTCACAAGTTATGGATGTGTTCGAATCTCTTTGTAAATGGTCATAGACTATCCTGTTCTTGAATGCTGTTCATCCCCTGGGTCTTTTTGTTCCATTTTTTCAGATAGACTCATCTCCACGTTTAACAAGGAAATACTCACGTGTCTGCAGTGAAAATTGTCAGCATCTTGTAGATATTTGGCACTATTGGATTGCGGTTTATAAAGTTGCATGTTAGTTTCTCCTTTTCATGGAGGGTTTGCGATCACGTTTTCTGGCTGCGGCAATGTCATGGAACTTTGTGAACACTTTGGTCGGTTAGTAATGAAGTAACGATTTCATCACAGTGTTGATATTTTGCACTTGAAGGTGTGTTTGAACACGTATGCTTTTAATCACTCTGACTCAGCATTTTACACCTCCAAGAAACATTTAGAGCTACATACCACAAATAGTTTGGAACACACAAATGAATACAGGGCACTTCAATGAATAAGCTGCCACGTGTTTTGTTCACTGCAAATTGACCATGTATGGACATTAGAACCCTTTATTTTGTTTTCATTACAGATCTTCCCCTGAAGAAGGGACATGAGTCCTCCCATGAGGGAGGGACATGAGTCCTGAAATACACTGGGCACACATTCCGAAGGTGGTGTTGTAAAATTCAGGGATCATTATGAATTGAATTCTTTGTAGATAGAGCGTTTGTATGATTGAATTGGATCATTGTTTTTTGTAAAAAAAAAAAAGCGCAAATATAGTAAATATGTGAAAGCACTGGTTGAAATAAATGTTATTCATGTGCAATAATCATATTATGAAATATTGTCAAAACTGTTAGTGATGCACGTCTTGATTTGATTTGATTCATCCATTTGTAAAGCGCGCGAATGCCCGGAGGCGTCTTGGCGCTATGACAGACTGCAAACTTCTGAGACGGGCAACCTAGATAACCGCAGTGAATATCCAAGTTTTGACTGCTTTTCTAAAGGACCCTAGAGATGGGCTGTTTTTTATAGATAGAGGCAGCCGGTTCCAGGCCCGTGCTGTGTGCACCAAGAAACTTCTTCCGCCCCAACTGGCCCGTCTAAATTTCGGGACTCTGATTAGTTTCAGATGGCTGGATCTAAGAAGTCTGGCCGGTTCGTACAGTTTCAAGTGGGTCTTCAGGAATTTTGAGCCTGATCCCTGAAGCGCCTTATAGGCCAGGCACAACGATTTGAACTGCACCCTTTTTACTATTGGGAGCCAGTTTATGGTTTTTAGTTTGTGGGCAATTGGCTTATATTTAGGGATGCCAAGCATTGTCCGAGTTGCCCGGAAGGGACGCGCCCTTTTTCTCTCACATAGCGCTGGCAATGCTGACAGACACTGCCGCTGACAAAGCAAACAGAATAGAAGTGGTTGAACAACAGAGATCCCTGTCTAAGGAGATAAAGATTCTCATCAACTTGTTGCTGGTGGTCAAGAAGAATACTTCAATGTTGTCTGTCTGAGACATCCACAACCACCTAGCTTTGTATGTGAAGATACCAGACAGCTGAAGGAGCAAGAACTATGCCTTTGAGTTCCTTGAGGCCATCAATAGCGTGATACACTGTGAAGCTATGGCAGAACTTCGCAGCGCTTTGTATCACACATTGATAATTGATGAGAGCTCTGATATTTCTGTTACAAAAATGCTTATGTTGTACTTCAAGTTTCGACCTGTAACATCAACAGAGCACAAAACACTGCTTGGGGTTATAGTGAAGCTGACTAGTTGTCATTCTGAAGCTATCACTACTGCTGTGAGAGAAGTCAAACGCTGCCAATGAACTGGACCTAATGAAAATGGTCATGACATCCGATGATGCGTCTGGGATGCTCGGCAAGAATAACAGTGTTACTACTCGACTTTAACAATCCATTCCTCAGATCTATGCCTCTGTTCTCCTAGCTGAGCCTAGCCGTGCCGTGCCGTGCCTAACCACGCCCCCGCAGACCAAGCACAGTGATCGTCGAGAGGTTGAGTGGAGACGTGAGACGTGAGAAGCTGAGCGGCGTCCCGAAGTTGGAACCTACGGAGGTCTTTCATTATCACAGGTCACTGGCGGTAAACGAGCAAACCGCTAGGACCTTTCTCCCAGCCTCCGCCACAGCCGCCACAGCCGCGGACATCAGCGGCGTCCTTGGAGAAGAAAGCCCTCGCCTCCCTCCCCCCCGCCCCCCGCCTCGGATAGCTGCGGAGTACACGGAGCAGCGAGAGCCGGGGTGCGGGTGTGAACGCGGGTGCAGCGCATGTGGAAGGCTGTGGGACTTACGAAGTGCAGCAGTGGCAAAAAAAAAACACAGAACGCAATTGCCCCAAAGCTTACTCTGTCACCAGTATTAAAAGGCGAAGGCAAGTAGGCTAAGCAGAGCCGATATGACTGCTTAAAGCAAAACCACAGGCAGCACAAGGAGTATAAAGTCCAAACCCCACAGGGAAGTGGGTGAAAACAAAACAGATAGAGCTACAAGTGGGGCAAGGCAGCAGGCAGCAGGCAGAAGACACCTAAGGCAGAACAGAGGTAAGTGAGATTCTTTTTAATATAAGTAAAAATTAAGTTACCACCGTCAGTATAGCAACAGTTTGGCGCCAAGAAATGGCACCTAAAAGAGGCCAAAAATTACCAGACGAGATAGAAAAGAGCAATTCACGGGAGCGCTCAAAATCTCCGGACGAAAGCCAGGAAAGCCAGGCCACATCCGTAGAAAATAGTAAAGGGAGACGTAAGAAAGTAAAAGCCAAGAGAGTAACGAAGAACCACGTGAAGGTAAAAAGAGGATGCATTCAAATATCCAGTAAATTGAAAGAGAACACGGCAGCATCAAAGTCTGTAAAAGAATTTGTAGGTAAACACTACAAATCATCAAACCCAGCAATATCATCGGCTCTAGAAGAAGACATAGTGGAAATTGGCGCAGACAGTGGTGAAATTGTAAGGCTATCGAACGAAAAGAAGAGTCGGGCTAATAAAGGTGAATGCCAGGAAGAAGCCAACCCCGATAACGAGGAGATAGGGACGTACTGCAATTCCTTGAACCTGACATTGCAGAGCCAAAACCACCAAATCTTGGCGCCTCGTCTATCATCTTCACCCAAAATGTTCTCACTACTGTCTCTAGGGATCGAGGAGCTTAGGGGTAATGTAGATCAAAATCAGAGCGCAATCTGGGGGGGTGCACCAGATCAATTCCATCAGCATCCTCCACTGCAAAAATCCCCAACTCAGCGAGATAGCCTAAAGGCAAGCTACCCAGCAATCCCAGCAAGAAATACGACACAGGATTCGGTGATCTCCGAAACCCCCACATCCTCACTGATGGAGCTAATTTTGTTAATGCAGAAAGCACTCCAGGGAATCCTGGAAGTATCCCTCGCAAATAACGGAGTGTTAAAAGCACAGAAACATCACTTAAAGAAAATTGAGGATGAACTTGGAGAAATAAAAAGCCATTTACCAAGTAGGGTGATGTTAACAGATGCAGCCCAACCAACGGAGGAAAACAACAGGATAGTACTGGAAGAAGAAAGTGTGATATCTCTGGAATCCAAAACGAACTTCGTAGTACATACTGCAAAGGACTCAGCAATTACTATGGACAACGTGTATATTTCAAGAAGACCAATGCTGATAAAAAGTTGTAGAGGGTATACCACAATCGGGCCCAGGTACAGGGCAGGAAGAACCAGGCAAAAGAAAATAGCAGGATTAAGGAAAGTGAAAGAATCACGGAGGGGGAGGAAGAAGCCAGTACTCAAAGCAACAGCCCCAACAGTGAAAACACATAGACCTGCCCAGACAAAGGCAAAATCTCCTATGCCACTTAAAACCACAAGAGTGCCAAGGAACAAGAAGACGCTTCGGGAGGCAACAGAGATCCCTCCCCCCACCTGCAAGATAAGCCAAAGAGCAAGGCCAAGGGAGGAGCGGTCTATTAATCAAAGGATGATAAGAGCACAGATACATGGCGAACCCAATAGGAGAAACAAAGGGCGGAGAGGAGGAAGAACAACTATCAACCAAGTGAACGAAATGAATAAGAATCTATGTGTGAGTGAAGAGAACAAATGGTTATTCCTGGATCTGATAATTGCAGGGAGGAAAAGGAAGTCGTCAAGAGTCATAAACCCCCCGAATAGAGCACAGATTCTAGCCGCATTCGCAAATTGCGGCAGTCTGAGAGGAATCGGAACTAAAGACCTTCAACAGGTTGGCTTCGAAGAAAATAAGCAGGGAAAGGAAATAACAAAAATTACCCTATATTCCGACCTGGTAAAAAGGGCAATCCTGAATGCCTCAAATGAAATAATGCAACAGGGACTAAGGATTATCCCCGAGTGTGAGACAAAATCTGCGAAAGAATACAACTTTTTAAATCATCACGCGGGGCTCCAGAAGAGACAAGTTACCGTCTATAAAGAATTAAAAGGCGACCGAAGCGCGCTGAATATTGTAATCAATAACTCAGGCAAAGACTCTTCATGGGGTAACTGGTCGTTATATAATACCCCCGAGGGGGAAAGCATTGTAAGAAATACCATGGATACAGAGGATGAAGGCGGTATGAGCGACGTCGAATAGGATGAAGGGGGTTCGCAAGAACTAGGTCTCTTATCTTGGAACGTAAATGGGCTAGGCAATGATCAAAAATGGGAATATATAAAGGAAACCATAATTAAGGTAGACATTGCCTGCCTACAAGAGACCTGGTTATGCGACGATACCCCAACTCTGGTTGGTTATGCCCAGATTAATCATCCCGCCATAAAGAAAAACCGCGGGAGGCCGTCTGGGGGCCTATTGACATTGGTATCAACAAAAGTATTGAGGGAAATAAAACTGTTGAAAACAAATTGCAAATGGGTCCTAGCAAGTAGGATCGAACTCATGACGGTGGATCAAAGTTACAAAATGTTGATTTTATTAAACGTATACATGCAGTGGGATAATGGGGAGGAGTATGTAAGGGAAATGAGATTTTTAAAAAAAGATATAGATAGTATTTTAGAAAATCATCCAACAGATACAGTAATGATTCTGGGAGACCTCAACCACAAACTGAACCCAAAAAAGGTTGACATTTGGAATAGGGAACAGTTAGAGGTATACGGTATAAACCCAGCAAGGTTCCCATCTGGGGAAATAGCGAGACAAGACCGTGACTTAACAAATATCCTAGGAGGCAGGGGCTTCCATTGTGTAAACGGAAGAACTGAGTCTGATACACCAGCGGGAAAAACATTTATTCCAGGGCAGCAGAAGTGCCCAATTGACTATATTTTTTTACAGGCTTGGAACTTCCACCAGATTAGGTATTTCAAGGTAGAACAGAAAGAGGTGAGCGACCATAAAACCCTATACATAGTAATAGCGGGGGGCAAGAAATTACAGCGAGAAACAGTGTCTACCCAGGAGGTTGAGTACCCTAAACGAGTGACAACACGTTTAACAGAGGAATTCGTAGATAAATTGAAGACCATGCAAATAAAAACGGCCCCCGAAAACTATGAGAATAAAAAACTGGAATGGTTTATGAAAAAACTAGAAGAACTAGTTCAATGCCTGGAGATAAAATTAAAAGGGGATAAGCCGATAAGGGCAAAACAATCAAATCGGGGTAAAAGGTTCTCTGTGGAGTGCCAAAATAAAAAAAGGGAGATAAGAGCTGAACAAAGGAAACAAAAAAAGAAGTTTACACAAGAGAGATATGAGTACCTAACTAAGCTGAAAAAAGAATTCAAGCAAATGGCTCTTGAAGCAAAAAGGTCACACAAAGAAAAATGCTGGCAAGAACTCTTAATTGCCATAGAGAATAAAAACCTAAGGCAATTTTGGCAGCTAGTAAAGGCAGCAGCTGGATCATCAGAGGGCGAATTAAGCTGTGTGGTGAGCGAGGCAGCATGGGATTCCTATATAAGAGAATTGTACGGGGTGAGGGGTCCTAGAGAGGAGATGAAGGCCAAAACCTGGCAAGGAATCTCAGAAGAACTCTTAGTTAACTTTAATGAAGAACAAGTCGAGAACACAATAAAAGATCTTAAGTTAACCCGGGCAGCAGGCCCAGACAATTTACCTGCAATAATCTTGAAGACTGAGGTCAAATGGTGGGCAAGATTCCTTGCAAAGATGTTCCAGGTAGTACTAAAAGAAGGAGTAATACCCCCAACCTGGAAAGGGGCCATAATCAGGCCGATCCATAAAAAGGGGAGCAAAGATGCTCCAGGAAATTATCGGCTGATTAATCTCCTAGACATTGGAGAAAAAGTATTCGCTAAGATTGTCCTAAAACAACTGAATACGTGGGTTGAGGCGCACCAAATAATCCCCATAGAACAGGGCGGTTTTAGACCGGGCCACTCGACAATAGACCACGGGTTTGCCCTATGGGCGATGGCGAGGAAGTCGACGGAACAAAATGGCAAGTTATGCTGTTGTTTCGTCAACTTCAAAGCAGCCTTTGACTCTGTGGATCGAGTTAGCCTATGGGATACATTAAAGAGGCTAAATATCCCAAATGACCTTCTCACTATAATAATAGAACTCCATAGGGAAAATTGGGGGCAAGTAATTAAAGACATTGGGGGCTCCCTAACTCCCAAAATACCCATTGTCAACGGGCTAAGACAGGGTTGTGTGCTGGCCCCTCAGTTATTTTCGATTTTCCTGTCAGACCTCCCGGCACACCTTGAGGTGGAAGGTAGTGCCAGCCCCAAAATGGATGGAAACAAGATACCCTGCCTATTGTACGCGGATGACCTGGTGATAGTAGACCAGACCGAGAGAGGCCTCCAAAGGAAGCTAAATGCTTTCAATACCTACTGTGCCAATAAATTCTTAACCATCAATCTGGACAAAACTAAAACCCTATGCTTTGGGAAAAAGCCAAGCAGATTTAGTTGGTTCATAGGGAACCTTAAACTCGAGTCAGTAGATGAGTACCGATATCTGGGTATCTGGTTCGACAGGGCCTTAAACTGGTCTACCCACATGGAAACGCAAAAAGCAAAGGCACTCTCCTCCATATGCGGCCTAAAAAGGTTTAATGGGGACTATGGCGAGAAATCACATCGACCATTACTCAGAGCCTTTGATGCAATGATCCCCCCGCAAGTTTTATATGGCGCAGAGATCCTTTACTTGAGCGGTAAGGGATCTTGGGACATGATAGAGGGTAACTGCATAAAAAGGCTCCTATCTCTTCCTCAATCTGCAATGATACAAGCCATCAGAACTGAATTAGGCACAAAGTCTTGGGTGATTTTAACCCAGATGGCTGTGATCAGATTTTGGAAGAGACTAGACGACCCCGAAAGTAAAAAAGTAGTATACTGGTGTCGTAAAGAAATTCAGAAAAGCGAGTTAAAATGGGCAAAGTCCAGTAGGGAAAAATTGAAGGGAATCTGCAACGCACTTGAGATCGATTTGGATGTGAGTTCATACCAAATACTTATCTCCAAAGGCGATCTGAAGCAAAGGGGGAAAGAGATCTCGAAATCAACTAATATGGGTTACCTAACTAAGAAAAAATCTGTGGCACACATGCTAAATGCGTGGCCCCAGGAAAACTGGTTCCCATATCTCGATAGATTACCCAATCGTGGCCTCAGGCAAGAGATACTGAGGCTTCGAACTGGTATCAACCCATGGGTAACAAACAGAGACCTCAATATAAGAATGTTAGATGAGGAAGGTCACTGTAGGTGCAACTTGAGAACCAAGGGGGACTTGATGCATTTCCTGCTAGACTGTGCGGTACTCTTAGAATATAGGAAAAGGTGGCTCCGCCCAGTATTTCTAAAATATGAGGTAAAAACAAGGTTTCAGGCGGCGAGACTCCTTTCTGAAATCCCATACTTGGATATTGTAATAGCCCTCGGGAAGTTCTTAAAGGAGGCCCTGGGGGCGCTGAGGGCCAAAGAATAACCTGCATTACTGTACTTTTTAGCTTAGTAGAAGAGACCCTTGGAGGGATAAGAATGTGTATAGGTTTTAACATTTGTATATAAATTATGTAGTTTTATAATGATGTGTATGATATTTTAATGGACACGTTTTTAAAAATAATAAGTGTACAATTTTATGTCGCATACTCAAATCGGCTTTTACTCACTGTATTGTTTAAAGACCAAGGTCATAATAAACATATATTTTGACTTGACTTGACCATTCCTCATCTAGTTGAGCAACATTGTGTTGCCCACCAAGAAAATTTGGGAGTTGATGATGCCTGGAAGAGGGTTCCGATGATTAAAGAGATGGAGACATTATTGAGGACTGTCTACACTGCGTTCTCCAGATCTCCTGCAAGGAAGTCCAACTGGATGATATCGCATCAGTCACTGAATGTGAAGTGGTCTCCTTTATGGCATTGAATGAAGGCAGATGGCTTTCAAGGCATTTTGCAGTTGGTGCACTAATTCATAATTACGAGTCTGTTCTTAAGTACTGTGAGCATGAAAAAGTTGAGGAAAATTATCCAGTTGCAAAATATTGTTTCAAAAAGCTATCGGACTCAAACTACCATATTTCCCTTGTAGTACTTAATGACATTCTGGGTAAATGTGCATCTTTGTGCAAACTGATCCAAAAAAGTTATTTGACTACTGTTGAAGCTGTACAGTATGCAAGAGCAAAGATTGGTCAAATTAAGGAACAGTGCTTGGGGGACACTAATGTTGTAATACAGGGAAGGACAAGAGTTTTACAGTGGGCCTATTTTGTCTTTTGTTTCTCTTCTTTGTGATCACATGCAAAAAAAGGTTCCTCCCTGAAAATTAACTGAAAGAATGGGCTAGTTGTGAATTACAGTTAATAGCAACACAAACACATTTTGATTTTGGGACTGAGAATGGACAAAGACTTGTTAAAAAGTATAACAACTCTTGGTACTGGGTGATTGTGAAACATCAGAAGATGTTGTTCGACAATGCAGAGAATATAAGTATGTGGTGGCAGAATTTGTAAAGGGTGGGTTATTTACCACCTTTCAAGACATGGGGAATTTCACTGTACGCAATGCTGCTCAGTATAATGTGGTGTCTCAGCTTGTTGATGTCTGCACAACATTTCAAGCTTCTAGTGCAGATTGTGAACGAGGATTCAGCCTCATGAACACTATCAAGAGTAAATTGAGAAATAGACTAGAGGAGAAGCTTTTGGATATGCTGATGAGGACAAAGGCCTAACTCCTGAATGGGAAAATTGACCTCAATTGAGTTTATCAGCACTAGAAAAATAGCAAGGATCGAAGTTAGAAGCAACCATGTCACCCATCTAGTGATGGCACTTGACTTGTCTGAACGTCCCTCTCCAGCCTGGATGTCACATATTTCACTAACTGTCTCTCCGACAGGATATACAGATATTACTCGGTACCTTGCACATCAAATTGTAAATATGTTATGTAATTATGTAACTTATTATGTATATGTGATCTTGCATAGGGTCCCAATATTTCTACACCCTATGAACAGTGCTCCAGTTGAGAATCTTTAGTAAAATCCTATAATGGTACCACCGCTGAAGTCCTATGCTTTTCTAAACCCGAAGTGTACTTGCTTGTGTAAGCAATTAGTGGCATGGCGTGTGTATCTAAATTGCATACCTGCCTTAAGACCCTTCACACTGCACTGTATGTGGAAATGCACTGTCTTTTCAGTTTTTTTTGCAAAAGTATGGGGTAATATTTGCACTGATATTTGTCACTGTACCCACATACGCAGTGAGGCTCTTGGCGCACATAGTCTTGGCTGCAGCACACAGAGACCTTACTCTGCCACACACAGAGGAAAAAAATTAGAGGAAACATTGGGCTCGAAGTCACTGAACTGTGTACAAAGCCAAGAATTTTGTACTGTTGATGGATCCTGTCTAAGAGACAATGAAGGAAATTTGAGAGCTGCATAAACAGTTTGCTCAGTCTCAGACGTAATAGAAGCCTCCTGGCTTCAAAGAGTGTTTTCTGCACAAATGGCCAAATTGATCACTCTTACTAAGGCGTGCTGTGTTTCTGCAGATCTGAAAGTGATAATTTTCACTGATAGTCAGTATGACTTTGTTGTTGTTTATGACTTTGGATAGTTATGGTTACAAAGGGATTCATAACTTCCTCAGGTTTGTCTACAAGTAATGGAAAAGATGTAAGGAGTCTATTTGAAGCATTGCAGTTATCTGCCCATATTGTGGTCGTGAAATGTTCTGCCCATTCCAGTGAGATGACTGTGTGTCAGTCAGCAACAGATATCCTGACAAAGTCACACTATACTGTGCCTGTGGAGCTTGTACATTCAATGTTGAATACTGTAATGAAGGGGAAGATGGGACCAATCACAATCTTTTGTTAACCACGGCCGACATACAGGAGCAGGTTAAGAGGTTACAGGAAGAAGTGTCAGACGCAGAAAAACAGAGTTGGGTCAGAGCATGATGTGTCGATAGAGATGATGAGATTTGGGTTTCAGGAAATCAAACCCCCAATGGCAAGACATTACTTATTCCCGACTCATATAGGTTGGAATGCTATGGTCAGACAGTTTGGGTAAACACGCTTACCCCAGATTAAGGTTGATGGCTGAACATTTGTGCCACATATGTGTTGTGTGCCAACACATAAACGGAGGAAAATGCAAACACAGTGACAGGTCGTCTCTTCGGCAGGATGCGGTTGGACTTTATAGAAATGCCTATGTGCATCGGGCTGAGATACGGCCTAGTGATTGTGTGCCTATTCTGAGGGCGAGTCAAAGCTTACCCAACCAGAAGAAATGACAGTCTCACAGTAGGTAAATTGTTATTGAGGGAGCTCATACCAAGATTCGGCTTTCTGACTTCGCTGGAGTCAAACCAAGGGATTCATTTTAATAATGAGGTCCTGAGAATGTTGTGTGTAGCACTACAATTGGACAAAGACTACATTACAGTATTTATTTTGTTTAAACATAGATTTTATTTTAAGAAACTGCAACCAAACATGAGTAATGACATAGGCTATCAACTAACAAATGACAGCATTAAATGAAATATAACCTATGTAATATGAAAGTCAAATATAATAAATCAAAATAGTTGCATATAGAAATAATTGTTATATATTATATAAGAGGAAGGAGAGGGGAGGGGGATTGATTTAAATTGAAGTTATACTCTGATTTTTACAGCATTTCTCTCTCTTTATTATTCGTTTAATGTTTGAAGAAGAGAAGTCCTTACAACATCATATGTATTTATTTAGTCTCAATAGTAATGTTTTCTCTTACCTTTACATTACAGTATTTGGCCTGAGGCTTCAGGAATCATGGAATAAGTGAACATTCAAAAAAGCTAGTAGCATGCTTCTTAGTAATTCGGCTCCATCATCAATCAAAGGCATCCTTGTCTGCTGGCTTATTGCAGTTCATTGAAGTTCCAGCCGTATGATTTATGCTGCATCTACAACACACACACATACACCTACCCTCTTCCTTCCAAGCCTTCACCTCCCAGAAAATCCCAAGCCAGCGGCCTGTCCTTGTCAATGCACAAACTGGACCATATCAATATTTGACATGTAAATCCAGTGGTGGATGATGACATTTGAAAGTGGTGGGGCGTAAAAGTTTGTGATGAATGCCATGTGACGAACGAGCATAGTGAGGTATCCCGACCGGCAAAAGGAGGGTTCAGGTGGTTCTCTTACCGAGAAGATTTTGAAGCAAGCATTGGAATAGCCAACAGGTCTCGCTTTTGGGACCATATGTGTTTATTTTGAAGTTTTGGCTATGTTATATAGTAATGTTCCTGATGTGTTTTATGTAGAAAAGTTCTAATAAAAAGTGTTGGATGGGGTACTCATCCCTTCCAACTACTTGTGCAAAACGTTGAGCTGAGGGTGGATCAATAATACTTTTAATTAAGCACAAATAAACTATTCATTTAGCTGTGGGACATGCTATAAAAAGTATTACTTTATTCTGTAGTCTGTTCATTGTACATGCTGATGGAACCTCAGTGCTATTCTGAGGGTCACGACGAAAGGTGCAACACCAGCTAGCCTCCTGTCACCAGGCTGAACATGAAACTAGAAGAAAAAACAACCTTGAAGCAGACTCAATAAAGGCACCACCTCAGCTTAAATTTATGCCACACCCAACTTCATATTTACATATTTTAGGAGAATCAAATTTGCGTTGAAAGCTTCTGAAATGGGTTTAGCCGACTGCTTTCCATGAGATGACCCTCAAGATAAACATGTCACCCCCTCCTGTTGGTTCATCATAGTTGGCTCCCCATCATGTCATATTAGAGGCAGAGAGCACACCTCCCCTCGTATTGTGACCAGGCTCCAGGCACATTTCTCCTGAGTGACTCCGAGCCTTGTGTGTCATCACTAAAGTCATTTCTAACCCTGAGAAGCACAAGTAGGTGGCAGTTTGTGTGGCACTATAACGCACATTGGAACTGGGGGATGGAAGGTACAGCGTTGACGAGTGTTTAGTAGGTGGGGGGGAGCAGGTTTCGACCATGAAGTAATTATTACTAATAGGGTTGAGGCTGGGTTCTGGTGATTTAAAATGCTGTGTTTTTTTATGACTGAGTGATTCTTCGCCAGTAGGTCGGGCTGACACAGACAAGTCAAATGCATTGTTTAAAGCGCCAGTGTGACATACACTTTTAAGCTTAAGTTTGTTCGAATTAATTTCTGACTGGTGTTTGCACTAACCTTCCCTCGAGTTGCAGGATATCGTGTGACACCTCAATTCAAGACAGTTCTGGAAGTGTTTACTGCTACTCCCAAAAGAAGTGCATGCAGTCACACTCAGTAATGTTTTATAAATCCTTCCACGTTTGTAAAAAAAGATTTTATAAGAAAATTTCATATACAACTTTTTCTAACACAAATGTGAAAAGAGTTGTAAAACGTGACTAAGTGCGACTGCACTTCTTTTGGTAGTAGCAGTAAACACTTCTTTGTCAACAAACACAGCCAGTTTGGGCTGCCACCCTGTATCGAGAAAGCGTTGAAGACTATGGGGCCGATTAGGATGGCGGACGGACTTGCGTCCGTCCGCCACCCTTGAGGAGGAGGGAACGTCCGCAGGGGCTGCGGCGTTCCCTCCGTGCTGATTAGGATGTGACCGCCAGGGTGGCGGTCACATCCTCTATATTTAACATTGCGGCGGGTGCAGCTTCAAGCTGCACCCGCCGCAATGTTAAAAAAGCATGTTTTACATTTACATGCACAAAGCGGCCGGCACCGCACGGTGCCTGCTGCTTTGTGCACGCAAATGCAGGGGGGTACCATAGGTACCCCCCATGTGCACCCCCCACCCCCCATTCACCCAGGGGGCCCGCAACGGGCCCCCAAAGTGAATGTCCGTATGCTTTTCCATGGCGGAAAAGCCGCCGTGGAAAAGCATGTATTTACGAACATCCTAATATGGCGGACGGTGTCTCATAGACACCGCCTGCCATGTTATAGCTTTTCCGCCACGGTCGGAAGCCGACCGCGGCGGAAAAGCGGCGGACGGAATTCCAGACCCACCAGCCATCCTAATTTGGCGGTGGGTCTTTGGAGGCTCCGCAGCGGTTTTTCCGCATCCTCCAGGCCGGCGGACACTTCCGCCGGCCCGGAGGATGCGGAAAAACCGCCATCCTAATCGGCCCCTATATGTGTAAAAATCAATAAGAAATATGTTGAAATAAAAAAAATAACTTTCTATCAGTTATAGCCACAAGTTCATGCTGGCTTCACCAACGTATGGCGGCCTTTCCTGTACCTCTGCCTTCACTCACAAGACTTATGCCTTTCCCATGCCTTATACCTTATGCCTTCCCCACATAAGGGTTCTTACTTTTCTGCAGTTCTGCCTTCAACAACACATGACATTCCCATATACCATAGGGGGCTTATTCCAAGCCCCTTGCGCCACCGGTATGTCACTTTTTCCCATTTTGAAGGTGACGCAACGGCGGTGCAAGAGGCTTGTAAATAAGCCCCTAAGGGGCAGATTTACAAGAACTGTTGCCATCTCTTCATTTTAGCAGAGATGCGTCAGTTCAATTGCGTCACGCAAAAATAACCTTGCGCCACCATGGATGCGTCGCATTTACAATGCGGAGTATGCATTTTTTGGCGTAACGGTAACACTTTAATTTTTGTAATTTTATTTTTAACATTTTATATAGCGCTAGCTTGACCCATAGGTATCAGAGCGCTTTACATACACACTGTAAAAACAGAAAGAAATAGCTTTACATAGTACGAAGGCAGTCAGGAAGCAAAGAAAAAAATACAACATGAAAAATAGGTAAACAGTGCAGGGGAGGGAGAGAAAACAAACGAAGGTGGTTAACACAGGCTGGTCACCAACTATCCTTGAATGTCAAGAGAGAGAGGAGTCAACTTGGATATTGAAGTCTAGGTTAGTTGACGTTGGTCAAGAAAGTATTTGTTAAGAAGATGGAGTTTCAGGTCCCTTTTGAAACAGGAGAAGATGGGGTTGCATCTGAGGACTCTAGGGAGAGCGTTCCACATCCTGGGAGCGTTGCCAGAACTCGATCAGTATTGAGTGATTTACTTTTTCAGTTTCGGAGGGATAAGAAGGAGTGAGTTGGAAGCTTCTCTGCATTCTGGATTGACCTGCTCTTACCAGTTTGTTGTTCAGGTAGTTGGGGGCCGGAGAGTGAAGGGTTTTGTGTGTGATGCAGGCCAGCTTGTAAATACATGTCCCTTCCATGGGAAGCCAGTTGAGAGAGTTGAGAGCTGGAGTGATGTATTCAAATCTTTTTACTCCAGATATGAGTTGAGCGGTCATGTTCAGCAATGCCCTTAGTGGGGCTAGGTGAGCTTTTGGAGACCCTGTTACGATGGCGTTCCCGTAGTCGATTTTAGAGAGAACTAAGGATTGAACTACTGTCTTGAGGTCATCATGGGGAAGAAAAGGTTTCAATTTCTTGGGGTGTTTTAGTGAGAAAAGAGCACCTTTTCCAGAGTTTTTGATGTGGGCCTCCATTGATAAATTTTTGTCATGGATGAGCAGTTTAGGGCAACCAGCTTCTTGAGCCACTCTTGGATTGGTCAATGGTTGCTTTTTGGAGAGAATAGGATTAGCATTGCTGGAGACATGTCGCAAGAACGACGCAACTCCAGCAATGCTCAGGAATGCCTATCCCTATTGTGCTGCGTCACTCCTTACACGTTCTTCAAGCAGGCATAAGGGTTTGACGCAGTGGCGTCGTAGAAGTGACGCAGTGAATTCTAAGATTTCACTGCTACACTTTTATGAGGCTTTCTTGCATCTTAATGCCCACCCTGCCTACATTATACCTGACGCAGGTATAATGTTCTCTGTCTCTAATCCTGTTCACTTGTGCTCACAAACAAGCAACATACAGCACACGTAGAGGGGGGAGAGATAGGCTGGCTGAGCAACACTCTTGTTAGGGTTTGAGTTACTATTTTGGCCTAAACCCAACATAAAGTGTTGTGGTGGGATTTACAGTTCAGTGCAACTAGTGATTTGTGGTAGCTTTTTTTTATTTGAACAAATCTGTTTTATTTTCATTTTACTTGGCATTACATATTCATGAAAGGCAACGTGTCACATTAAGTGCCATCAGTACAGTACTCCGTCTAGTCATGTCATAAGCATATCATTCAACTTGAGTGCTAAACAGTATATACTTTACTACACCTTCGCAGGTGCGGAGTCTAGGTTAGACCTCCCAATCAGTCCATTACACAGAGGATAAAAGTTACAGTACAGTAATTCCATGGTCTCATTATTGCGTGTTACAGAGTCCTTTCCAATCTTACAACAGATACAATTGAACAGATATTTTGGTCAAACGATCACAGCTAAACTAATCTTGGCAGCATTAACCGATGTCCGTGCAATCATCTCTTCCGACGCCCCCACGCCAACCTCCCCTGACACCCCACCTCATGGCATCAACCTGACAGTAGCCCCCCTCTATTAGCTGCGGCTATGCCCAACCTGTGCGTGAAGTGGGGGATATGCAGGCACCTAGTATTAGTATTGACCGTTGGTACGTTGTCCGACCCTCACTGCGTGTTCACATCGACCTTACACGGACTGTCCCACCTGGGTATCCCACCCTGCCTGTCGCAGGGCCCAGAGCAATCCCTCTCACTGGGGAGCTATGGGCTCCTTCCTTAGTCCCAATGTTTCTTCCCGTACTGTAGCCAGTTCTTCTGCTTTGGCCCAAGCTAAGAGCGAGTACCGCCATGCACATATGTGTGGTGGATCGTCCGCCTTCCATCGCTTGGTGAGAAGGCGCTTAGCAACCACCAATCCCAGGTCAAGGAACCTAGATGTGACTTTCGTGGCCGGGGATCTACGGAAATGGTGCAGGAGGTAAGCAGGCCATTCAAAGGGGATGACGCCCCTTGTGTATGTGTGCAACTTCTCACTCTCTGTGTACCAATAGGTATGTAACCCGGGACAGTCCCAGAGCATATGTATCAATGCCGCACCTTGTTCCGAGCAGCGGGGCACATTGCATTGACGCGGTGAAAGTATTTGTTAATCATCTCAGGTGTGCGATATGCTCTGTGGATTATAAACAATTGTATTTGTCTGAAGCTCGCATTTCTGGGTATGCGAACTGGGCTCTTCAGCACTTTTCCCAATCCCTATCTTCCAGTTGGCGCCCTAGATCTGCCTCCCATTTGCAGAGAAGCGGATCCAAACTGATCGCTGCATTTGTTCGGAGTGACGCCGCAAACAAGCGGACTAAATGCCGACTCCGCCCCATAACATGGAGGTACTGTATGGTAAGGTGTTGACCCGGTTCCGTGGTCATGTCCCCCCATTTAGCAGTTAGTGTCGCAACCAACGATGCCCTGGCGGCAACTCCCCGTCCTCAGCTAGGGATTCAAATGGTATAATGATGCCATCCAGATACAGATCTCACAATGTCTGCACGTCAGCTGCATGCCAGTCCCTGAGCTCGATATGTGTGAGTACTCCGGGACCATTAGGGGATCCCTCCAGTGGTATTGCTGGCGCATAGGGAGCGAGCGCTCTGGTGAGGGAGAGGCTGCGGCGGTAGCACATATATGCCACCGCCAGAAGGAGTGGCTTTGGTGTAGCGGCTTTATTGGCTGGGTGGAAAAGCCTGGTTATTTGTTCCAGAGAACAGGGAGGTACCATGGACGCAGTCTTGTCGTGGCCCCTATCTGCCAGCCAACGGGAGATCCACTGCAGTTATGTGGCCAAGTAGTAATGCTCAAAGCAGGGCACGGCAAGACCCCCCTGGTCAGTCGACAGGTACAATTTCACCAGCATCATCCTGTGCCTGGCGTTCACCCAAAGGAAGTCCCTGAGTAAGCTAGTAAGTGTGGCTTACTGTCCCCTCCCTCTCTCTCGCGTTCATATTGGAGTAGCTGTGATTCCAGGCGGGTAAGCGACCGAGTGAGTTGTTTACGTATGTTCCATGTGGCCCCTAAACAGTGACCCCTGATCATTGTCTTATGAGCATCCCATTCCACCGGAGCGTCACTTGCTGGACCTTCGTTAAGTTCAAAGTATGTGAGGACAGCCGTTCCGAGGGATGCACGGAATTCAGGGTCTTCTAGCGCAGCAGGCTGGAGGCGCCACGTGGAGATGGGAGGACGATCAGCCCCCCAACTGAGCTGGATTTGCAGGGGTTATGGTTAAGCATGGGCTGAAAATTCGTTCCGCTTGTGGAATTTGAGAATTTTTGGGAAATCTCGCGGTCTGCGAATCGTGCGAAATTGTCAAAGAATTAGCAATTCGCGAGTTGGCGTATTTTTTTTGCTTGGTCGCGCTTCAAAAATACAATCTTGCAAGCGGCGTTGACTTACCATGATTCTGAGTTTGCCGAGTTGTTTTCCACCCGGTTTGCGTGCGCCATTTTGGATCTGGCTGCGTGATCGCGCGAGACTTTTCGACCGCGAGTACGTCATGGAGTCCCGCCATCTTGCACTGCGAGACTTTCAGAACGCGAATACGTCATAAGGGCCCGCGATCACGCATCGCGAGAGTAAACAATAGCGAATACGTAGATGCGACGAGCAGCTGACATCAGGCGGGAGATTAGAAAAGCTCGCTTTCCAGAAGTTGCAAAAATTGCAATTCTGCACAAGAAATCTATCGCAGGCAGCATAAACCTTCTGAAAATGATGATTAGGATCAGAATAACTCCACAGATTGACATTTGGCTGCACTTTTTTGTGCAAGGAGTCCATTTTTGGGGGGGTGGGAGGAAGGAAGTGCCCCAAAGTCTCCAACTTCCTGTTCCTGTCCAGCAGGCTCCTCCCAGTGCTTTGTCCATGCCCTGGTCACTTTTCATTTGGATCTGGAGCTGGAAGGATTACTCTTTGTGGCTGCTGCTGGATATTTGTATTTGAGGACTTTTTGTTTGGATCACTTTTGGATTTGAGATTTTACAAGTAAGTTGGTGTTGTTTGTTTGGGGCATTGCAGTTGCTGCAACTACAATTTATAAACTTTTTCACAACTTTAAAAAAATATATATTGTGGGTAGCCACAGTATCCAGTAGGCCCAGGGTTAGTCATGTGTCCATGATACAACTGTTTCTGTGAGGTTTGTTGAACTTAAATATCATTTACGGCATGGATAGCATGGAATTGAATAACTCACTGTTATATGTGGAAGTTTTTTTAAATTTTGGGGTGCGTGTTAAAGCCACACTAGCCAGTATGCCCAGGGGTAGTCAGTGGTGCAAGGACAAAATCTTTCTGTGGGGTCTCTTGAATTTAAACATCATTTAGGGTATGGATGGCATTGGATTGGGGTGATTTGTGTGTGTATTTCGATTTTTGGGGTGTTGTTGGGGTCTGGTCCAGGGCCTGGCCATGTGGATGGGGGCCATTTTGATGCCTGGCCCAGGGCCTAGCCATGAGGGTGGGGGTCTAGGGGCCATTTTGAAGCCAGGCAGTGTGCTTTGTGTCAGAGGCCTGCACACAGTCTGCCTTGCTTTCAGCTAAAGGCTTATCATGCCAATTGTAAACGGGCCAAAGCTGCTTACATTACCTCTACCATCACCTCAGTGCAGAATTGTCCTCGGACTCTTTTTTCCACTGTAAAGAAACTTACAGGTGCTGACACTGTTCCTGCGTCGCCGGCTCTAGATGGTAAACACTGTAATAGCATTGCGGACTTTTTTGTATCGAAGGTTGAGGGCATTCACCAATCCCTAGCTTCTATTTCACCCTCTATGGATTCTTCCTTGCTAGGCATTTATTGTAATGTCCCTGCTCCTCCCACTGAGTTTCTGTACAACTGGAAATTATTTGATGATGCTTCCTTTCTATCATGCCTAAAAAGCATCAGGTCAGGCTCTCCTCGGGACCCTGTCCCCATGAAGATTCTAAAGCAACTCGACCTTGAACCACGTAGATTTTTAATGAGGTTACTCAACATCTCCCTCAGTGAATCGCGTGTTGAACAGGTTTGGAAACATGCCATGGTCGTTCCCCTACAAAAAAAATCTGGTGTGGACATTACTAACCTGGCCAACTTCAGGCCTATATCCCTGCTGCCAGCTTGTTCTAAAATACTAGAACGCCATATTAACATCCAGCTAAATGAGTTTGTTCAAAAAACAGGATACCTTCATCCATCCCAATCAGGTTTTCGCGCTAACTATTCCACCGAATCCGCACTTCTGGGGGTGACTGAGCGACTCCGACACGGTATCGACAGCGGTGAGACCTTTGCGCTTATCCTTTTGGATTTAAGCGCGGCTTTTGATACCGTGTCGCATTCTATTCTATTGGAGTCCCTTCGCTCCCTCGGTGTTGCTGGATCGGCGCTTGCCTGGTTGGCCTCATTTCTAAATGAGCGTACATTCCAGGTTTTTTCAAACAAAGCTGAATCGGCAATTTGTTCATCTGCATACGGCGTCCCTCAGGAGTCTATATTGAGCCCTCTGTTGTTCAATATTTACATCAGACCCCTTGCTTCCATCGTTGAGGACGCCGGTCTGTCCATATATTCATATGCAGACGATACGCAGATTGTGTTTTCCTTGTCTGGCAGCAGGGACCAGGATACCTCTGCCCTTAAAATCGGCCTTTCTCGGGTAGCTGCCTGGATGCAGGCCAATCTGTTAAAACTTAACGGTGAAAAGACCGAGGTTATTATACTTGGCAAGCATAAAGATCTGTGGGGCTCCAAACACTGGCCCTGTGTTATGGGTCCATTGCCTACCCCCGTGCCAGTTGCTCGTAACCTCGGCTTTCTAATCGACGAGAAACTTTCGATGCGACAGCAGGCAACTAAGGTCGCTGCAATCTGCTTTAACACCTTACGCTGGTTGCAGAAGATCCTATGGATGTTGCCTGAGTCCACTCGTCGAATGGTTGTTCAGGCTCTGGTAATGTCCCGTATCGACTACGGTAATGTGCTTTATTTGGGAGCCGATAAAGCCACTATGAATGTTCTCCAGGTTGTGCAGAACTCAGCTGCCCGCCTGTTGTGCAATGTCCCACATAGAATGTCTGCTACGCAAGCCCTGTGTGACCTTCATTGGTTAAAAATTCCTGACCGCGTGGCTTTCAAAACTCTATGTTTTCTGTTCAAGATTCGCCAGGGCTCTGCCCCGACTTATTTGCATAATCTTGTTCAGGATTATCAGCCTTGTCGTTCTCTCAGGTCCTCTAACCAAGCCAATCTTGTAGTTCCCAGAATTCGTTTGGCAAAAATGGGTGGCCGCTCATTTGCCCATTTGGGGCCGAAGATGTGGAATGCTCTCCCACTGGCGCTAAAAATGGAGACTAATCTTCTTATTTTTCGCAAAAAATTGAAAACTTTGTTGTTTAACTGATCACTGCTCTGTGTACTCTTTACTCAGCAATTACCTGTCTTCTTCTTCAGTCTGTCCCTGGCGCCGGGAAACCCATTACGGGTAGCTGTGCGCAATATAAATATAATAAATAATAATAATTTTGCCCAGGGGTACTCAGTGGAGCATGGACCAAGTCTTTCTGTGGGGTCTCTTGAATTAAAACATCATTTAGGGTATGGATGGCATTGGATTGGGGTGATTTGTGTGTGTATTTCGATTTTTTGGGTGTTGTTTGGGCCTGGTCCAGGGCCTGGCCATGTGAGTGGGGGCCATTTTAAAGCCTGGTGCAGGGCCTGGCCATGTGGGTGTGGTTCTAGGGACCATTTTGAAGCCAGGCAGTGTGCTTTGTGCCATATGCCTGCACCCAGTCTGCCTTGCTCTCATCCATTATGCAGAGGGGTACTCAGTGGTGCATGGACCAAGTCTTTCTGTGGGGTCTCTTGAATTAAAACATCATTTAGGGCATGGATGGCATTGGATTGGGGTGATTTCTGTGTGTATTTCGATTTTTTGGGTGTTGTTGGGGCCTGGTCCAGGGCCTGGCCATGTGGGTGGGGGCCATTTTGATACCTGGTCCAGGGCCTGGCCATGTGGGTGGGGGACTAGGGGCCATTTTGAAGCCAGGCAGTTTGCTTTGTGCCATAGGCCTTCACCAAGTCTGCCTTGCTTTCATCCATTTTGCCCAGGGCTACTCAATGGTGCATGGATCAAATCTTTCTGTGCCGTCTCTTGAATTAAAACATCATTTAGGGCATGGATGGTATTGGATTGGGGTGATTTTTGTGTGTATTTCGATTTTTTTGGGTGTTGTTGGGGCCTGGTCCAGGGCCTGGCCATGTGGGTGGGGGATGGGAATATTGAGGCCAGGCAGTTTTTATCATAGGCCGGCAAGCTTGCGGGCCAGTAGGCCTAGGGTTATGAATGGGTGCATGAAACAACTCTCTCTGTGTGGTCTCTCTTCTATTAATTTAAGATTTAAACATCCATTTTTGAATTTTGATTAGAATTGCAATTTTTATTTTGGGTCTTTCCATTTTCGGGTGTGCTGTGTTAATAATAATAAATGCCTAGTTGCAATAGTATTAATTTGAAGCACGACATATGCAACATTTATGTACCTGATATTCCTCTAGCTTCTTTGCTTTTAGGTGCACAAAGACTGAGAACCAGGAATCATCCTCATCATCATCACTTGTTGTAGTGCCAGGAAGAAGTCCTGCTGGGGTGTGTGCACAACGTCACGTGACGTCACGTGTGGTGGCCACAGACAACTCTGCAACTCGTGCAACTGCCTCCTGCTGTTCTGACATCTGAGGAAGATGGGCCCAAAGAAAGGTGGCCGTAGCTCCTCTACTGTCAGTAACATACAAGTGAACTCTTACCACGACTTGCACAGGAGCAGAAGATGCTGGTTCGCAATTCCACCCCAAGGCTACACAGATCCGTTCTGTATTCAGAATCTATGCACCCCTAGGGGGAAGGGGGATTTTGGATAAAATAATAAATGAGAAGAGACTGCTCTGGATCTGTTCTTCAGCTTCACTTGTCTTTTTCTCTTTCTTTCCTGTCTTTACTTGGTCTTGATAGATCATCTAATGCACACAATACATTAAGAAAATATGCATTAACCTCCCTACTCTTTTGTCACTAACTACCTCTTTTCCTTGACTACCTACCCTTCTTGTCCAGAGATTTAGCTCCTCTTCTTTCTTATTCTGTTTTTCTTCTGGTCTACACTTAATGTGTTTATTTCTTATCTGCAAATATAATTCCTGGTTAGTATTGCTTGTAGCCTATTTCCTTATTCTATACTAAATAACTTTTATATGTATCTTTTCTTTCTTACCCTCTAGAATTGACTTTTGACTTCTAACTTTCTTCCTCTTCTTATTTATAATACTCGTTGTCTTCTCTTACAGGTTAATGACTTATCCTGGTTCTTGGTAAGTACTCTAGTCACTGGGTTCTCTTACTCCAATTTCCAATACAATGTCTATGTCTTTCGTATCTTAAAAGAACTCTGAAGATTGTGTAACAAGTGGTCTCAGGTAATAGGTAATCTTTCTTTCTTTCTTCTAGGTCGCACTACTTTGAGCGAGTCTTCTGTAATTTGGTAGCTTTCCTGCTCGGTAAGTCTTCTCTACACGAGTTTTTATTTATGAACGGGTTAAGGAGTGAGGGAAAGGAAAGAGGGATAAGGGGTTTTAGAAAAGAATTCACAATTTCTCTTTAGGCTGTTCACAATTGGTATTTCTGTTATCTTCAATATATATACGCTCTCGAAAATAATTACAGTTTTATCACGCTCGGTTTTTTCTGCTACCACTACTATAGTTCTCTTGACTACAACGTGCTAAGAATTAATATCAGAACTCTTACCTGTATTCTCTCAGAATTCTTCACCGGAACTCTAGCAACAGCGTCTTCTCTGACTGGAAATCTCCTTGCGAGTCGGCGACGTCGGCGGCCATCTTGGAATTACATGTGTGAAGCAGGGAACACCAACTCTGCTTTACTGTGACAATTTTCTTGTTAACCTTAGTCCCTGAAAGGTTCAGAGCGCAGATTCTCCTACCTGAAACCACAGGAGATTGAAGAGGTCTGACAGTACCCCCCAACAAAGTAGATTCCTTCTCCGTTGGTTTCGAAGGATACCATCCATGAAAGATTCTCACCAATCTGGGAGCATGAACATCTGAGGCCCTCTCCCAAGATCGTTCCTCTGGTCCATATCCTTTCCAATCCACCAGATAGAATAAAGTTCCGTCCTTGATCTTGGAATTTAAGATTTCTTTTACTTCAAATTCTTCTCCGGTCTCAAACTGGATTGGTTTTGGTGGAGCAGTCTTGCGTAATTCCGAAGAAGCCTTCTTCAGTACAGAAACATGAAAAACTGGATGAATTTTCATTTTGTTTGGAAAGGTCAAACGATTGGTCACTGGATTTATCTGTCCTTCAATGGGGTAAGGACCAATGCATTTTGGTAAGACCTTCCTATTTCCCTTTAATCGCAGATTTTTTGTGCTCAGCCAAACCTTGTCGCCTATTTCCAGTACTGGTCCTACTCTCCTTTTTTTATCTGCCTGATTCTTGTATCTCTGCTTGGCTAACACTAGATTCTGAGAAGCTCTCTGCTGGACTTGCCCCAAGTGTGTGATCACCTCCTGAAATTTCAGTAGGTTTTATGGTGGCATTTGGATGTCTACCGTAATTTAGATAAAACGGAGAATATCTTGTTGAAACTTTTCTAGCATTGTTGTGTGCAAATTCTGCCGCCCATAGATAATCCGACCAGTCCCCACCTTGCTTTAGTAAAAACAATCTCAGGTACTGTTCCAACTCCTGGTTAACTCTCTCCGTCTTGCCACCTGTTTGCGGTTGGAAACTGGTTGAGTATCTGGGCTCAATTCCCAAACCTCCCAGAAAAGCCTTCCAAAAATGTGACAAAAATTGGGAACCACGATCTGAAACAACTATCTTGGGAATCCCATGAGTCTTTACTACGTGTGTACTAAAATGGTGAGCAAGTTGCTTAGAAGTGGGAACTCCTTTTAGAGCTACAATATGAGCCATTTTCGTGAAGGCTTCCACTACCACCCATATTGTATTATAACTAGGGCTCCCGGTTTTCTGTTTTTACGGATTTATACATATAAATACAGACGGAAAAGTATTTTTCCTTTGTCTGTATTTATATGTAGAAGCGGAAAAATATGAGTATATTTTGCTGCGCTACCTTGGTTCAGAGTTGCTGTGCCACGCCACTGTTCCGATGCAGGGAATTCCTTCCAGTGACGTACTATGGACGCACTGTGGACCTATTAGCTCAGGGTCTTTAAGTGAACCTGAGCCAATCCTGGTTGTTTTGGCATTTCCAGGGATCCAGGACTCCACCGCCCGAGATAGCCTGCGCCAGCCCGCCGCCATTTGTACTTCGAAAGGTACGTGAATGTGCCCTATGTGTGTGGCCTCAGGGGACAGATCGATACGCCTTAAAAGCCGCTCCTGCCTCTCTCTGTCCCTCTGCAGCCTCGGTCTCCTGCCCTCCCTTCCCCACCCCACGTATTAAGTGGCAGCACCAGCTGTTCGCATTCTCCGTGTTTATTTTCGTTTTCTTGTTTCTTGTGATCTGCTTGGCTGCCGCACCGTAACCCCTGTCTGAAGTGCCCTTAGCACCCTGTGGCCCATCAGCCCTCACCTATTACTCTCTGCCACAACAGATTTTGTACGTACCTACATGTCTGCTGGAAAAAAACACTCTTTGCTGTAAATATTGAATTTCAGAGTTCTAGCCGATTAAGGTTGGGGAAAAGTATGCAAGTGTTTGTGTGTGTGGGGGCGGGGGGCAGGGCAAAGGGTCTAAGTCTCCCAGCACACACACGAGTACAGCTCTCACACACAATACACTTTCACATGCAGTATTAGAGAGCTGATCTGGGTCTGAGAGCAGTACATGTTGGCTGTCTGCAGAGCACTCTCACGCCTGATGCTGTTACACCCAGCGATCTCCCTTCACGAGCACTCTAATAGTAAAAGCTAAGTCTGAATAAATGTGCAGGTTTGATTAATACTCTGATAGATACCAGCAGCAGTGCAACAACCTTTGCACAGCCCCCACTCCCTGCCCAGAGACTTTAACAAAAGCCACTGACTAGTGAATACGCATTCTTGGTAGCAGGTGCTTGCACTGGGGCCCACACTACCTCTCTCACTTGCGCCAATGTGAGATGAGCTCAAATCAGAACATCGGGTTCTTGCTTCACGTGGTAGTGTCCAGGGTCGCTGTGAGGCCGCTATTAATCTGTTCCCTGAGGCCTGAGTTGCATTGGCATTTTAACTTGTTGTTCCCTTGGCTCGTGTCCATGTGGAAGCTGTCCCTGCTGCAACTCCCCCCTACGCATTCTGTGGCCCCCTGTCAAGGCATTTTTAAAATGTATTTATTTACACTTTTTTATATAGTGCAGACTTTACCCGAAGTTGTCAGAGCGCTTCACAATAGGAACAGTAAAGTTACATGAGGAGAAAATTACAAATGTGAATAGTACAAGAGCAAACGTTACGTTAAATGAGGAAAAAGTGACAATTGTGCAAGTAACAACAGTAAACAAGATACAAGATGACCAATAACAACTGGGCGCAGGTGTGCGTTGTCAATTTAAATAAATGTGGAAAAATACTAGCTACAGTGTCGTCTTTTGCTTGGGGCAAAAATAAATGCGGATAAATACAGAAAAAATGCCCAAAAAATAAATATGGATAAATACAGACTGAAATGGCAAAAAATAAATACCATAAAACCGGGAGCCCTAATTATAACCCTGGCTAGGAGACAAGTCTACAATCAGGTCCATAGTGACAGTATGCCAAGGACCCGGGGGGGGGGGGGTAGGCAAAGGTTGTAAAAGCCCTTTGGGCGCCTGCCGTTCTGATTTTCCCTGTGCGCAAACTTCACAAGATTTGACATAATTTTGGATGTCAGCGGACATGTGTGGCCACCAGTAATGTCTCTTAACCAATTCCTCAGTTTTCATTTCTCCTTTATGGCCAGCCAAAAAGTTGTTGTGACACTCAACGAGCACTTGCTCCTGTAGTTCTCGAGTGGGAATAAACAGCAACCCCTTGTAGTAAAGCAATTGATCTTTGATCTCTCTGTCTTCTCCCTCTTTTGCCCATTTCTGCATTTCTTCAGAACTCATGACCTGAGCTATCTGTTCCCCAAAGGTGACATGCTCAGTGGTACACACAATTTTCGTGGTCGGTATGATGGGCTGTTTTTCTTCTGGATTCTTCTTTTCTTCTGTGTCCAATCGCGATAAAGCGTCAGCTTTTCCGTTTTGGGTGCCTGGTCTATAGGTGATTACGAAATCATAGTCTGCAAAGTAGAGAGACCATGTAAGCTGCCTTGGTGTCAGAGTTTTAGCAGATTTCAAAAATTTCAAATTTCTATGATCGGTAAAGACCGTGACTTCATGCCTGGCTCCCATCAAGTAATGTTGCCATTCCTTAAAGGCATCCTTAATGGCAAGTAACTCTTTTTCCGTAATGGTATAATTTTGTTCAGCCGGAGTCAGTTTTCTGGATCTATATGCCACAGGATGAAGTTGACCAGTTTCTTTTTGTCACTGCGAGAGCACACCTCCAATTGCCTGATCCGATGCATCTGTTTCTACGTAAAAAGGAACTGCTGGATCCGGATGCAGAAGCACAGGCGCCGACTTGAAACTCTCCTTCAGAATCTTAAAGGCCTCTTCAGCTCCTGCCGTCCATTCAAAACAGATTCCTTTCTTCAACAATTTAGTGAGAGGTAGGAGTTTCTTGGAGCACTCACTAATAAATCTCCGGTAAAAATTTGCAAAGCCAATAAAACTTTGCACTTCTTTCACACTTGTGGGAGATTTCCACTCCGACACCGCTTGAATTTTGCGCCGATCCATGTTCACTCCAGTGGGTGATAGAATGAATCCAAGAAATTCCACTTCTGAAACATGAAAAGCACATTTATCCAATTTAACAAACAACCATTTCTCCCTGAGCTTCTGTAGAACTCCTCTCACTTGTTCACAATGTCTGCTGGTATCCTCCGAATAAATCAAGATATCATCAATATAGACTATGACGCATTGGTCAATGAACTCACTTAATACGTCATTGATAAAGTATTGAAAGGCTGTTGGGGCATTGCACAAGCCATAAGGCATAACCTGGTATTCATACAATCCGAATCTAGTTCGGAAAGCAGTTTTCCATTCATCTCCAGCCTTCATTCTGATTAAATGATACGCCCCTCTTAGGTCTAATTTAGTATAGATTTTCGCTCTCTTCACCTGGTCCAAAAGAACAGAGATAAGAGGAAGAGGGTAACGATTTTTCTTCGTTATCTTATTGATGGCGCGAAAATCAATACAAGTTCTCAAGTCACCTTCTTTCTTCGGTACGAATAACAAAGGAGACGATACTGGGGATTTAGAAGGTCGAATGAATCCATTAGCCAGGTACTTTTCTAAATAATCCTTCAAGTGTTGATTTTCTTTCTCGGTCCAGGCGTACACTCGACTACATGGAAGGTTGGCACCGGGTTCCAATTCAATTGAGCAATCATAGGTTCGGTGAGGTGGTAATTGTTCTGCCTCTCTTTCGTCGAAAACATCTGCAAAGTCGTAATATTCTCGTGGAATCCCTTGTGAGGTGATGACGCACACAGACGAGCCAACTTCACAAAGGGAACGTGCTGGATTGTCATGAAATTCCTTACTCTTAGTTCCCCTGCAAAACTCCTTACAATAATCAGAATTCATTGTGATCGTTCTGGCGCTCCAGTCTATGGTGGGATTATGCTCGGTCAACCATGGTATTCCGAGAATAAATTGGAATTGAGGAGCATCTATTAAGTTGAATTGAATTGTCTCTTCATGCCCACCTTGGGAAGTCATTCAAATGGGTTCCGTATGACTGACTATAGGTCCTGAGGACAAGTTTGTTCCATCCACGGCTCTCACTGGTTCACTATGATTCTTCATTATTGCTTTTAATGCGATTTTTGCCGCAAACTTCAAGTCGCAAAAATTACCAGTTGCGCCTGAGTCCACCATTACCGATACCCCAGCTAGAGTGATATGCCGGAACTGGATCTCTACAATACATATCAAATACGCCCCGGAGGACTGAAGTGTGTTGGCCAGTTGGTGTTCCTTTGGAGTTATTTCAACATTCGCACCCTCCAGTTCAACTCCTCTCACTGGTGGTGCTGCAAGTTTTCCTTTGGCTTGAAGGGAATTTTTGGCTTCTTCGGACAGTTTCTGACAAAATGGCCATTGGAACCACAATACATACACAAGTTTCCTGACCTTCTCTTCTCTTTCTCTTCCTTTGTCAAAGGCCTTCTGATGGGTCCAATCTGCATCGGTTCCAAAGAAGTTGATCCTTCTGAAATTCTGGTGTTTTCAGATCGAGCTCTATCAAACCTGGGTGTTGGTGTCTTGAAATCTTTTCTCCTTTCGCCCCTTCTTTCGCCTTGTCTGAAATCAAGTTCCAGCACTAGATCTATCAATGCGGATACTTCAGTGGGTCTATTATGTATTTGCACCAAGGTATCTTTTAACTCATCACGCAAACCCCGATAAAAAACTGCCGCTCTCTTGCTTTCTGGCCAATCCGTCTCCACGACTAATTTGTTAAACTGCGCTAAATACGCAACTAGGTCTCGATTCCCTTGACGTAACTCCAGTAATTCATTATCCACTGCCTGTGATATTCTTCTTCGGTCAAAAATCCTGAGGAACTCTTTTTTGAATTCTTCCAAATTCTGCAAAATGGGATCGTCCCTGGAGATCAAAGGCATCGACCATGCAGCCGCATCTCCACTCAGATAAGACAAAGCAAATGCTACTTTTGATTGCACATCAGGGAATATAGAAGGGCGACACATATAATGCAAGGAGCATTGGGTGAGAAAAACCTGTGCCTTTTGTGGATCCCCACTAAAGCGTTCTGGGGGGGGCAACGGAATAACTGGTGACAAGGAATGAATTGCTTGTGTGGTAACTCGACTCGAAGTCTCACCGAGGGATTCTGTACTCACTTTACTCCCACTACTTGTGTGTCCCATTCGTAGAGCTAATTCATCTGTCTCTTTCCTAGATCTCACTACTTCCTGTTTTAAATTCTGATTTTCTTCTCTGACCGCGATTAACTCCTTTTGTATGGCATCTAAAACTACTCCCAAGAATTGCATATCTAAGCCTTCCCCCATTCTGCTCAGGTGCGATTTTTTAAACGTGGGCACTTCCCTCTGTCAGTAACATACAAGTGAACTCTTACCACGACTTGCACAGGAGCAGATGATGCTGGTTCCCAACTCCACCCCAAGGTTACACAGATCCGTTCTGTATTCAGAATCTATGCACCCCTAGAGGGGAAGGGGGATTTTGGATAAAATAATAAATGAGAAGAGACTGCTCTGGATCTGTTCTTCAGCTTCACTTGTCTTTTTCTCTTTCTTTCCTGTCTTTACTTGGTCTTGATAGATCATCTAATGCACACAATACATTAAGAAAACATGCATCAACCTCCCTACTCTTTTGTCACTGACTACCTCTTTTCCTTGACTACCTACCCTTCTTGTCCAGAGATTTAGCTCCTCTTCTTTCTTATGCTGTCTTTCTTCTGGTCTACACTTAATGTGTTTATTTCTTATCTGCAAATATAATTCCTGGTTAGTATTCCTTCTAGCCTGTTTCCTTATTCTATACTAAATAACTTTTATATGTATCTTTTCTTTCTTACCCTCTAGAATTGACTTTTGACTTCTAACTTTCTTGCTCTTCTTATTTATAATACTCGTTGTCTTCTCTTACAGGTTAATGACTTTATCCTGATTCTTGGTAAGTACTCTAGTCACTGTGTTCTCTTACTCCAATTTCCAATACAATGTCTGTGTCTTTCGTATCTTAAAAGAACTCTCAAGATTGTGCAACAAGTGGTCTCAGGTAATAGGTAATCTTTCTTTCTTTCTTCTAGGTCGCACTACTCTGAGCGAGTCTTCTGTAATTTGGAAGCTTTCCTGCTCGGTAAGTCTTCTGTACACGAGTTTTTATTTATGAACGGGTTAAGGAGTGAGGGAAAGGAAAGAGGGATAAGGGGTTTAAAAAAGAACTCGCAATTTCTCTTCAGGCTGTTCACAATTGGTATTTCTGTATCTTCAATATATATACGCTCTCGAAAATAATGACGGTTTTATCACACTTGGTTATTTCTGCCACCACTACTATAGTTCTCTTGACTACAACGTGCTAAGAAATAATATCAGAACTCTTATCTGTATTCTCTCAGAATTCTTCACCGGAACTCTAGCAACAGCGTCTTCTCTGACTGGAAATCTTGGTGAAGTGCGCATTGCCATTAGCGCGAGCGCTTCACCTGAGTGTCACATCACGAACACTAGACCGCCGCCTCTCCTTGCGAGTCGGCGACATCGGTGGCCATCTTGGAATTCCATGTGTGAAGCAGGGAACACCAACTCTGCTTTACTGCGACAATTTTCTTGTTAACCTTAGTCCCTGAAAGGTTCAGAGCGCAGATTCTCCTACCTGAAACCACAGGAGATTGAAGAGGTCTGACATCTACCAAGAAAGTTGCAAGTGCCACTGCCAGTAAGAAGGAGCAGAAGAAGCAAGTGGCGCCACTTACCAAGGAGACTGGTGTGCTGACTGACACTTTTACGTAAAGTAGTAGGACAATTGAAATTCACTAACTCTGTCAGTAGCACTTTTGTACAAATTTGGGCGATTCCTTAGACAATTTGAATCAACCTGCCAGTTAAGTTTCAGGAAAACAAACGTACAGTTAACCCCTCCCCCTTGCCTCCCCCACAAAACAGTAAAAACGTGTATGCTATGTTTAAGTTGAAAATAAATAATTATTTTGACCCTAACAAAAATAAACTATCCCACAAGACCCAACCCACCACCCTCCCTAACCCCACCAATGTCCATGAAATGTCCCCAAAAGTCCAAAAACCCAACGCCCAATTCCCACCCCCCCCAAAAGTCTTTAAAAAAGGGGCAAGGGACAGTCTCTCTCTACTTTGGCCGGCGGTGTCCTGAAGCCAGGTAGTCACGCAGCTCTCTCCGGAGGGCCTTGAGCAGGACTTTCTGCCTCTCCACCTCCTGCTCAAGGTAGGCCACTCGCAGGGTTAGGCAGTGCACACAAGCCTTGCAGGTACTGTGGGGGCAGCTGTTGTTTTCGCTGCTCGGCGGCGGCGGGTGGCTGCCGGACCATGGCGCCTTACCGCTGGAGGATTGCGCTGGCTGTACGACCCAGGGGCAGTGGAGGAGGATGCAGCTGTTGTTGTTGACTGGTTATCCTCCTCCTCCTGAGCCACCAGCCGCTGATATTCGGCGACAATTGCCTCCAGCTTCCGTTGCTTGGCCCGGATAGTCAACTCCTTCCTTGATAGTTTAGAAGGAGTATTTGTATGAAGAAAGAAAAAACTACTGTAACCAATACGCTTTTAGATTAACGTAAAATAATTCAAAGGAAAGTTGTGTCACAGTAGCACTAGCAACTTGCAAGCACAGTACATAACATTTGTGGCATGTATCTATCTAACCTCCCACTTCGTCGGCCTCTCTAACATTAGTGGGAGTTTCAGGGATTCTACTAGCACTATGGACTCACTACATTAGACTCAGACAGTACACCAGTCTTCTTCTTCTCTCTTGTTCAGCGAAATTAGTATGTAAACTTGTAGAAGCCGGCATAATGCCAGCGCAGTCAGCTTGCACCCAAGAAAAACAGACACAAGCCTTGATGACGCAGACTTGCGTTACTGTTACCAGTACATTCAGGTGGGGAAGCTCTTACTTTTCTATTACGGGTGGTTCTGGCCATACTCTGTTACAAGTTACAACAAGGGCTACTGCTCAATTAATTTAACTTTCACCCTTCCCTGCCCCTGACTACTACAAAAGGAAAATGAAGAAAATAATATGATCATCTATCCCTTCACATGATATTTGCTTATATCAGGGATGACTTTTAGGTACTTTGTTTTTATTGATTGAGTCAAAACCGATAGGCCACACATGAATGACAGAGTTGAAAAAAAATATTAACATAGGTAGTGAGTGGTCCCCGTAATGGCCGGAGGAAGGCACTTGTGACTTGACTTGATAATGTGAACTAGACAATATAGATACACAATATATACTGTGCTTGCAAACTACTGTTAGTCGAGGGAGTATTCTGAAAATTTACAACTTCTACTTTCCTCGGCTTTGCTACTCTGACACGGACGTGTGGTGTTACATGCTCTTCAAACTAACACTCTTCATCGAGTGACCGTCTACTCTGTCTACTCTACATACACCTATGCTATCTATGAGGAAGATACCATCCAGGCATCCATCCATTCAAAGTAAATGTCAATCATTCTTCTTAATGTCTACTCTCAACTGGACAAACCTTACTTTTTCTCACCGAAAAACACCATTTTTATTTTATTTTGTAAAACGCCACGCATCCTTGCTTCACTTGCATTTGAATTTGACCCAAAGGATATATTGCGCACACATACGGATTCTGTTTCACCCACACAGGCAGTCCTCTTTTCTTTCTCCTTCCACCCATCCTTTCTTCAACCAGCCATGCATCAGATTCCTACCAGCCACCTCTGCCTGCATTCAAAACCACGTATCATTCGTTGCCAGTCATTAATTTAACTCGCTCGTCCTTCCTTACACCCTTCTTTCCCTTTTCGTTCATTCCATCCATCAAGTTCATCTGTGATCTGACTTGGCTTCTTGATAAAACTTTCACAGCTGAGTTGAAGTCAAATTTAGCGGATGCCATTGGTTACTCGTCAACTCCCGCCGCTAATGGTATTGCTAATGCGAAGTCAAGGGTGACTGTCTTCTACCTGGTTGACAAAAACTTAGTTCTAAATTTGTAAGTCTTCTTAACAGTAAAGTGTACTTGTACTGTGCAACATAAACACACCTGCAGCGAGCCTAGTCTGCAATCTCAATAAGTAAGGAATATAATAGCTTACCACTGCCCGCCACTACCGAGGCATCCCCCACAGCAGCAGTTCCTGCTGGCACTGGTGCCACCGCATCCGCCCCTGGAGTGACCACCTCCGCGCTGGCCCCGGCACCGATGGTGTTCCACCTAGAAAATACATTTAATATTTTTAGATGCCATATACACCACTCCCTATTTTGTCAACAAACAACATATTTACTACATAAACAAATTTAATTATTTGTGACTCTCTAGTCTAAACTAAAAATTCCCCTTTCGAGAGGGGAGGGTGTTTTTATTTATGCTTAGCCATAACATGCTAGACTTTTTGGCACAACTGATGAATGCTTGCTTTTTAACACGCACCATTTTTATCATAACAGACAGAAGATTCCCTTCTACAAACAAGAGCAATATGTTACTCATCATCATCACCACCAGTACTTTAAGTTCCAACCCGGTGAGGGGTCTCCGAAAATTAATGTGTAAATCAGCCACTGTTCAGTTTTCATGAGTTCACCGTTTCTCTTCTATGAAGTTGATTTTAATAAATGTTTTCATATAATGCAAAATTGAAAATTAGTATACAGAGTACACACAGAGCTAGGTGTTTTACTTTTAATAAAGCTTTAAAACTTACATAGACTCTGTGGTTTTTGGTCATGAGTGAGTGAGCGAAAGGGTTTGCAATTTGCAAGCATGATTCCGTGACTCTGAGAGGTCGGGACTCTGACTCCGTAGTCTTATGTTCTGGGTTGTATAATCATTGGGGATCATCGCTCCATTTGGGAGCTAAATAATGACTCTGACACACTAGCTAGTCAGTAAGGAGATTGGGGGTTCAACTTCTGTTATGACTGAGGTATGTGGAAAGTCTAACTGCGCCTATTATCAACACCAATGCCCTATTTCTTGTCCATAGTTCTGTATGTGCAGAATAGTCCCTGCAACAGTAGTAGTATGTCCTCCTATCCAATCAAAAAGTAAACTAGTATCTTATTCTTGGTGGCCATTGACATTTTATTGTTGGGAATTGTCAAAGCATAAACATTAAGAAGACTTCAATAGACATTATGGACAACCCAGAGGACTGCACTCAGTGCCTAGAGCTATTGCTGAATAGGAGTTTTGTTTAACACCTTTTGCCAACTGTGCAAGCTTAGCTAGCTACACAGACAGACTGATAATAATAAATAGTAGTAGCACAGAGAGTCATAGTAGAGGCAGGATAAGAATTTAGAAACAGTCTACGAGAAGATCAAAGACGATTTAGGAAAAAATAGAACTATGATGAACGTTTGGAATAAATAGGTGCTGTAAAAGTTAGAGAAGTATAATTATTGGTATTAACAGGAAAACTTACTGGAGCCAGCAGAAGAGCCCTCGGCGGACCGATCCTGGCCTTCCTGCTCCGCCGGCGCGGCCACTGCCACCTCTGTCCTCTTACCCATGGGAGGAGCTGATGTACATGAATGAAAGACACAAACATGGATGATTGTTGTCAACGAAATCAAACATTTCAAAAAAACAATAACAAATTATTTCGGGGGAAATAAACAACAATTGCACTAAATGTATTGACCTATCTGATGTGGTCTACTAGGATATTAGAATTGCTGGATTTGCGGAAGGTCTACTTGGAAAGTTATGTAACTCACTAAACCAACTACAAAAAGTTTCTACTAGGACTGGCAGCACTCAGCAGCACGCGAAGTGACAGACACAGTCCGTCATGATTGCAGACCACTAAAAATGTCCTACTACATAACAAGTCATAATATACTCAAGCTATCAATCCATCACCACTATCTCTTCTTAGTGGCAGGAGTACAAAGGAAGGACTGGACTTGAGTCTCTAGTCTCTCTAGCATTACGCAGTTCTGTAAAGTACACTCATACTTAATCACTCAGGCCAAATGAGCACAAAATTGAAAACAAGTAAGCATAGCAGCACCGCCACTGACTGAGCAGGCGAGCACCTGCAATCACAGAAGCTTTTGAAACATAATTTACCTGCAATGTAATCGGCAGCATTCTTGCTCTTCGGAAAAAACATGTATTTGCAATATATCACAGAGCAGAAGAAAACAAAGTAGTTATTAAATAGCTACTAGTGCTCACCAAGCCCAGGGATCTCGACGCCAAGCAGGTTGAGCAGGTCTTGTTCCCGGTCCAGGATGTCGGACCACCGGTGCGTCACCTGGTTGTAGGTGCGCCGGACCTCAGACTCCCGATACATGGCCCGGCACACCTTACACCATAGCTGGCGACACTCCCGGAGGCTGTACCCGGTACCGGGCCTGCCGCCTGCCGCAATGGTCTTGGGGAGTAGGCACTGCACAAAGAAGACCAGTGCGGCCACCTCCACTGCGCTGAAGATCTCCCTGGGACTTACTGACTCCCCCCCTTAAAAGCCCGCAAGGGAGCCGGCTACGGAGTGTGGGACTCTTCCCCTTGGACTTTCCGGCTCCCTTTGCCATGGTCCTGGGTCAAAGAAGAAAGGAAAAATAGGAAAGAATAGGGAAAAAAGTAAAGAAAAGAAAAGAGAGAGCTAAAAAAAATGTAGTTATTAAAGTAACAAAAATTTGAAAAAAACGCAAAATATAGATGTACAAAAATAGAGAGATAGATAATGAGTAAAAAAGATTAAAAAAAAGTTTAAACAAACAAAAGATTACAAAGATTGAAACAAGATAGAAAAGGCATGGCCAGAACCATAGCAATGAATGAAAAAAAAGAAGGCAGCGCCCATTGCAGCCACGTGGGTAAGTTTGCGTGATATTTTCCCCGCGAGCACGCAAAAACGGACGCGAACACGCAATTGCGCCCCGGAAGTAGGAAATGCACAACGCGAGCATGCAACTAGCGCACGGAAACGGAAATACGCAACACGAACAGTGAAAACAAGATGGCTGCGCCCATGTACGACCTCATGGGTAACTTCGCGGTAGCCGCGCTGAAAAAAAATCCCACGAACACGCAAAAATTAAAAAAGCGCAATCTCACGAAAGTGCTTGTATTTTGCAGACCGCGAGTATGCTTTCACGCAAATTCGTGTAAAGCAAATTCGCAAAATTCACCCATACTTAGTTATGGTCGGTGTTAGACCTGGCACCATTGGCGTGGGTCTCCCTTCCATTTTTTTCTGTTGCCTCATGTGTTTTTGCTGGTGTTAGATGCTTTGGGCACTGTGCCACTGCTGTCCAGTGCCACAGTGCGAGTGCTCCATACTGTAAATTGATGTATTGATTGTGGTACCATGATTGGATGTTAGGTTTGCTATCAGACCCTAGTACAGAGCACTGAGTGTGCGTGTAAATCGAAATGCTGCTAGTGGGCTTGTAGCACTGGTTGTACCACCCACAGAAGCGGCCTTGTAAAATGTGTCTAAGGTCTGCCATTGCAGAGCCTGCGTGCAGTCTGGTGCTGTCATGCTGACTGGGCAATTGCACCCACTTGCCAGTCCCTAAACCTTCCCTTTTCTTTATATTAGTCACCCCTATGGTAGGCCCAAGGGCAGGGTGCATTGTAAGCATTGGCCTGCAGTGGTTGCCTGACTGCCAAAAAGAGGAGAAAGAACTTTGTGGACTTTTCTTTCAACTTGTGCAAAGATCTCCAAAGGCTTGGAAGAGAGAGGCTGACTGAAGTCCCCGAGCCAGTGGACTTCACCAGCCTTTGTGAATTGCTGCTGGAAACAAGTGGCTACAGAGGCGGGGGCTGTGACCGACTCTCCCGACCGGCCCGGTATCCTGTAGGCACCGCACCAAGCAACGTCCGCCTCGAACAACGCAAGCTCTGCGCTCACTGACTCCGTCCTGACACTGTCAATGAGCCGTAGCCTGCACCGCGACTGGAAGGACACAGCGACGTGCAACGCCTCGCTACACCAAATCGAACTGGTCTGACCGACGCGGTCACCTCTGCTGACTTCAAGTCCTGTGACCACACCGGAGTTGGGCACCGCCTCGCATGCTTCGCGACGCACCACCCGACCCGCACCGCTGTACGGACTGATCGACGCCAGCTCCCGAACTCCGGCTCGTTTGCCGCACCGCAAGCTTAAGCACCGCATTGAAGCACCATCTCGCCCTGCAAGGCAAGCCTTGGATACACTGACTCTATCAACGGGCCGCTGCCTGCAACGCATCAAGGGACAAAAGCGTCCTGCAACGCTTCCTTTCTGCACCGCGACGATCACAGGAACCAGCTCGCACTTCCATGCCGGTCACCCCAAGCAAAAGGTACTGTGACTGAGTCTCTCGACCATTTGAGTGGGCCCGTACCAACGCGGACTGCTGGATTTGCTAGACTCTGTTATTTTTAACAACGCTGTAGCCTGTCCGGGCTACCGACTCGCACAGAACTTTGATGTAAGCCTTTTTAACCAGAACTCTTGAGATCTAATAGTACTGTGGATTCTTTTTGTCGTTTATTGGTCTTGTGGTAACTCTATATAAAGTATACTTATTTTTTATATAAAACCTGTGTGGTGTCCATTTGTAGTGTTGTCACTGGGTTACTGTATGTGGTCACAACTGCTTAACTTACATTGCCTCTGAAATAAGCCTTGACTGCTCGCGCCACACCACCTAGAGGGCGATCAGGGGTTATTTTGAGAGAGTAATTCCCTTGCCCTGACTAGAGGAGAGGGTCCCTGCTTTCACAAGTACCTACCTGTGCCAACCAGGGACCCCACTGCTAACAGTCGGAGTGTGTCCGCCCCAGATATTCCGATGTCACAACTAGGGGGAGTAGAGAGTGGGAGCCCACCACTCTGTTCAAGCGTACATGTAAGTCGTGTAGCGCGTAGTAGTAAGAATAAATACGTTCATTGGGATGGAGAGCGTGCCACATATCTAGCAATGCCCAGTGTGATAGCCAGTCCGTGAGTACTTGCGCGTTTGACTCGGAGGAGGGGGGAAGGACCCATCTATGTGTACATCTAGTACCGAATTGAAGTCCCCGCCCAGCAACCATGGGAGCCCAGTATAAGGCATCAGTATTGAGGCCAACTGCGTTAGGAATGACTGTTGATCTACATTTGGGGCATATATATGGAGCCTAATAATATTGCCTGACCATTGAGGGTCACCTTCACCAGATTGTACCTTCCATCGGGGTCCGTCACCACACCCTCACAAACGAATGAGGTGCCCACCCTCACCCAGACCAGTATGCCCCTTGCGTGTGAAGAGTACACTGGGAGTGTAGTTCCTATATTCCCAATAGGCTCTGCACATTGGAATAATATAAACAGCAGTGTAGACGAAGGACTGAGGTCATCTAGCTCTCTACTGACTATATTAGACTTAATTAGGTTTGCCAGCTAGCTCAGAGGTCACTAGAAACGTTCTCGAATGTTCAGGAAGGAGTTAACTTTCCTGATTAGACAAGAAGGGATTAGTTTCTGGCAACCGCATAAACATGACAACTTTGATCCCTCAGAATAAAGAGTATATCTCTAGAGTCGTGTGAAAACAATAGACAGCTATTTCACTCAGTCAATCGTGCATGCTTAATTTCACCAGGAGTGCAGAGAAATAGAGAGACGGGCGTTTTCAATAAAAGGTGTTATTTATTGAGCAGACTTCTTTCTCATGCAAGAGAAATGAGTTGCCACAATTGCAATACTTATCATGAAGTAAAGTGAGTACAATAAAAGTAGTATTATGAAATAATACTGTAAAAGCATTGATATGGTTTCTTAGCCATATGATACTTTAAAACGGATAAAATATATACATACATAAAAACATTGACTAACGTACTCAACTGGTGCTTCTTAGATATGCCTACCCCGGTGTACCTGACCTAAGCCTAATACGTGGGAAGGAGTAAGTAAGTTGCAGTTTAAGTTAAGTTGGTTTTTGCCAAGAATCTGAATCAAGAATTCTCTTAAGGTTTTAATCAGCTCCGTACCTTGGTTCTAGAATGAAGGAGGTCTTGTATCTCTCTCTCAGGACTCGATCTCCCAGCAACCCGCAAGGGTGACTGGAAACACCGGAGCTGGAATTTCTCGGCAGGAGAAAAGACAGCGTCTCTCTCAGTGCGTCTAATGGGAGGGTTGGCTTCCTTCGGCACTCGCATCAGCTGGGCGTCGGGCAAGTAGATAGCCGCTCTGCTCCAAACCACCGTGTGTTTGCTTAAGGCAACGTTGGTATATTTATACCTGGAAGGTGCCGGGTTTCACGTAAGGTTGGACATAAGACATCACTAAGAACTAACAGTTCTTTCTGGACTCCAGGAGTTCTTGTGCAAATCAAAACAAAAGCAGGGGGAATTCCCGGGCTGCTGGAGGCTTGGTTTGTTTAAAGAACACGTTGTACTTTCTAGGAGTCTATGGGAGTAGCTTTGCCGTATTTGGACTGCATTGGCTATGACTAAATATGGACATGATTCTTATGCCTTTATAAGGATATGTTTTGTTATAACCACATAAGGGCATGAATCGGGGATATCTAATTAGGGTGCTAGATAGATTCACAACACCCACTCCACGTATTAATGTCCATCATTACTAAATACTAAGCAATACTAAACATATAACGATGCATGTGTGTTTTCCAACCCACCCCAAAATACATAAATTGCATTTGAAATGGTATATGGTAAATACACGAAAATGAGTATTTATACTGTACGTTTTTCAAGCAGTTGTATCATTCAGATAATGCATATATGAATATCGACTGAATGAATTGCGAAAATGACATTTATGAAATAGCTCTGAATACAGAAAAAAAGGTCTAGACCATTTCATCACATATTTATACAAGACTGTACATGTGCTAGAGGCTGAGGTAAAATATTGTCTCTAGTGTCTCTAAAAATAGAAGCTCTGTTCTCTAAGAATAGTTCTATTTTAAGCAGAGTACCATGTGCCAGAAAAAAGGTAAATATTTTGGAAATGAAAAAAATAATTCCGCTTTCAGGGGAAAAAATAGATCCAAATGTTTTCAGTAGTGTTGTTTATCAAAAACTGAAGGCCGAATTCAGAGTTCAGGGAACGCTGTGTGTGCTCGTTGTTTTAAAAGTTATTCTCGTTGTTAGGAGAGAACATTATATCAGACAAGCTTGCGAAAAATTGGTCTACAACAGTAGGTGAAAGTTCGACTAAGTTCGAAAAAGCTGAAATAGTGCTTTTGTGAGAATCATTGCCATCATCGATGTCTGGATCAGCAATGCTCACAGAAGGTTGTACCTGTGTGGTGCTGCTTTCATCTCGTACTTCACCGCCACCTAATCGTAATGGTGAAGTCTCAACGAATGTCGTCATCAGAATAGGTAGCCGCTGGGGCAACACGTTGCATGAGCCGTTACCGAACCAAGCAAAGTATCGATATCCATAGGTACTGCTGATGGTAGTGTAAGGCAGACGTCCAACACGCATTCTTCTCCGCATAGCAGACATCGAAGCACAGGTAAGATGCAATCTTGCCAGATTGGTCTGAATTAAAGAAACCAAGTTGTATTCAGATCTCTTAGCCGGGCTAATCCGAGGACTCTAGTGATTTGGTCTCGGTAGCGTATTGCTAGGATCGTTTCTTCCATCGTAGCTGGAGTTTTGTCTGTGGCTTGGCTTGCCATATCGGAGCAAAAGGATCAAAAATAAAATTCCTGCTACGAGTCCCAAAAGAAGAGGCAGGCCGCCGAATAACGAATGCACAAAATTCGGGAAAATGCCCAGAACTGTTTCAAAGGGTGCTAACAGTCCTGAAAAAAACGTCTTAAATACATGTGCGATGCCACTGGTATCAGACATGTTTAAGATTTGGCTTAACATTTCTACGAAATGTACGGGGCAATTTGTCGATAATAGGGTGTGTATCTCTGCCGCTGTCCTTGCAACTTGCTGATCATACGTCTCTTTGGACGAGGTTAAAGGCACAGTTGTCTGTAAAAGAATAGACTTCATTCTACTTAAAGTATCAATTCGAATAGAAGAGATATTCAAAGAAGGCCATATTGCCGCCTCCATGTCTGGATTGCTGTTTGGATACAATACTTGCATACAGCAAATGACCCTGGAAGTAACGGTTACGAGATAGGCTTTTCCTGGCACCATGCCACAACAGCTGTGGTCACTTATTAGAACATAACTGCAGTTGGAAAGCTGTCTGAAAAAAGGCTCAATCTGTGTTGCAGGAGTGCCATGCAGGTGACATGAAAGGTTATTTGATGAACCTTCGCAGGCTCCATGCAAGTTAATAACTTGACACAGAAGTGTACCGCTTAGTGATTTTTTGCAATTGGTACCACTAAGAAATA
The DNA here is from genome assembly GCF_964261635.1 of Lissotriton helveticus. Lineage (NCBI taxonomy): Eukaryota > Metazoa > Chordata > Amphibia > Caudata > Salamandridae > Lissotriton > Lissotriton helveticus. Next base: position 200,634,302 of record NC_136063.1, on the reverse strand, counting down.
CCTCTTTTTTCCCTTCACTATAACATTTGTGTGTATAAGGTAAATTCCCGGTTGATTTGATGTATCCTTTACCCAACCTTTCATACAGACCTGCTGGTATATATTTTTGGCAATACTTAAACTGGAAAGTTGTTATCGGAATTGTAATTGTTCCGTGTATTATCCATTCAATGACAGGTCTCTCTGACATTGTCAATGGTAATCTCTCAAGTTTTTCAATGCTCAGAATCGTATAGTCTGCTCCTTTTTGTGCCAAACTGATTTGTTTATCAGTAAGGTTAAAGATAGAAAATAATGACATTATGTTGATTAGACGCCATGGCACATAGCCTGAACGCAGGTTTTGCAACATCCAGCCTAGCTGTACAATAGAACGCAATTGGGACTGACCATGTTGTAACATTAGTAAGTCCTGCTCTTTTATATCAATAGCAGATGATACAAAACTGTCCAGTGAATATATTCTGGAGGACAGAGTCGTTAACCCATTGTCCACTACAGAAAGTGATTTTTCCAAATTTATACGATCAATTTCTCGTATTTTTTCAGCAGTTTCAATTTGCGTTACTTTCCAAGCTTCATTGTAAGCAGCCTTTATACCGGCGTATATGAAACGTTTTTGATGCTGTTTGCGAGGTCCCCGTATGAAATCTCGCAAGTCAGTACCTTCTTTAAGTAAAGTCAAGTGTTGCTTCATTTCTGGCAGTGTGGATTTCTGTAGCCACTCAAGGCATAGTTTCCCTACACTGTATGTTGTAACTATCCCTGGATGTTGTCTCTGGGAATATCTTGGGTCTGGCCTGTTCTGTTTTAACCCCTGTGTTTTGTTCAGGAATCTATCTTGACAGTTATTTGTGTCTGTGGGCCAGATCAACCATTTTTTCCAATCAGGATTTGTTCTGTTTTAGTGTAAAATATGGGATACGTCTATCTCCACATCTGTAGTGCTATTACTATCAGGTATGGGCTTTGGAATACACGGTTTATTTAAGTCTTTTATCTTGGCTAAACCAAGACAGGTTGTTTTTTTGAATGGTGTCATTCAGGAATATTATCTGTTCTGGGATCATGCAGGCTCTAAATAATGCTTCTAGACCTAGTACCTGCCAGTCTTTTGTACCCCAGATGGTTTTTGTTTCAATGTTGTTTTTCCAAACTTCAAAACCAAATGTAGACATTTTATCATAACATTTTTCAGAATAAATCAATTTAGTATTTGTCAACATTGTTTTAATTCCTGTCTTATTTAACATTTTAAAATAAAACGTTTCTGGATCACTGTTGTTAAACCCTGAGAAGTATGGGAATTTCTCATAAAATGTTTTCGAACTGCCTTATGTTGGTGTTGGACAATGTTCCCATTGATTATAATTAAAAACATTTCTAGGTTGAGCAGATTTATGCAAATAGTGATGACCAAAATGATTATAGCAATACATTTCTTCATAATTTGATGAACCCTGTAAATAATCATGTTCTGTAAATTTAGCTGACATTACTAAATCTGACATCATATTATTAATATTTTCAAAGTCCCAATCATCAGAGAAAGTACTTGGTGTCACAAAGTCACTTAAGGAAACCTTGAACTGGTGTGGATATTTCAAGAGCTCAATCGGGCCATAGATTTTATAATCCGTTTTGTCCCATGCTACCCCACCAGGTATTGGATTGGCTGTGATGTTCACTGATGACAGTTCTCTTTTCTCGATGTGAGAGGATCTGTAAGGCTTTACGACCAAGTTGATGTTCTGACTTGCTGTGTCCATTGTACTATATTTTCCATCAATAAATCTACCCAAACATAAAACCCTGATGAGCCAAAGCAGGAGGAAAAGTACACCTAACACAATCCAAAATTCAATCCATGGTGAAATCAGATATGTTTCTATTAGTTGATGAAAGAGTTCAGTCATTTTTCCTTTGAAAGTTTTTGTTGCTGGCGTTTCTTCATGCTCGCTTGGATCTTCAGAAAAGTCATCGAAATTGATGAAGTAGACAGATGCAGTTCTGTCAATTATTGGAATTGCTTCCGGATTTTCATTTGTCTTTGGATCTTTCTTTGATTCATTAACATAGTCTGATGCTACATCATTGTAGACTGGTATTTCTTGACGAACTGTTGCAATTTGGGTTTCAAGAGGCACAAGGTCCATGGCTTTGTTGCATAGTCCTTTTTTATTCACTGCAGGTTTATCAAAAGTGATTAGTCTCTCAGTTTGAACTTCTTGGATTGTAGCAAGATTTGGTCTTCTGCTATTTCTAGGGAGTCCACTGGGCCTACTACTTATTATTGGCCACATGATTGTGGTTTTACCAGGTCGATGGATACAACTCTGCTCTCCCTTTTACCAGCAAGGGGCGGTAGTACTACTGATCTTGTTCCGCTGACAGCTAAGACAGGTACTGCTTTTCTGTAAGAAGGCCCAAATTCCTTCTTCACCGCGATCTTTTCTCTGACCAGATCCCCAATCTTTGGAATCCAGACAGGTCTTGCTGGGACAGGTGGTTTCTCTTCAGTGGCTGTTGCCTTTAACTTTATGTTACTTAGACTTCTTCTTGTTTCATTTAAGTCCTGTAAAACAGCCAAACGATCTTTGATATCAAAGGCGTTTTCTTTTACCACTGAAGTCTGACAATCTAAGTCCTGGATTTTCATTCTAGTACCGAACCATAGTTCGTATGGAGTGATACCTCTTAGAGAATTTCTTGGCAGATTGTTGAGACTACGTTGGACACTTGTTAGATGTTTGACCCACCCATCACCCGAACCTAATACCCTCGCCGTTATAGATTGCTTTATGTCACGGTTTTATCTTTCCACTACCGCATTTCCCTCAGGATGGAAGGGAGAAGAGTACCGCAATGCAATGCCCATGCTGGCCATGGCCTCTTTGTAAGCTCGAGAGCTAAACGCAGGACCCTGGTCAGAATGTAGCATGCCAATTGCGTATGTGCCGATAAAGACTCGCAAATCTTTTATAACAGTTCTGGCGTCAGCCGAGCGCTGGGGCCACATCCAAATGAATCTAGTCTTAATAATTATGGGACCGCCTTTTTCCTTCTGGATTTTTTGCGTATAGATAGCCTTATGCTTTCTAATAAGGGTATCTGGGCTGGTGTCTTGTCCGGTTCACCACTGCAATCTCTATTGCAGTTCTGATAATTAGTTGCAAAGTTGTAAATTTGCACGCACATCCCCGGCCACCAGTATTGTGATTGTAATACTATTACCGATTTCAAGATCTCTTGGTGCCTCAGACCCTGTCCCATATGTGCTTCTTGAATCAAGTAAGCCCTCCGGTTCGTGTTTGGAATTACTCTATCCCCCACTCCAGGGATTTGAGGAAAAGGAACGGAGATTGCATCAATTATGTATTTATTTCCGAGTGGATAATTTAGAGGTAACGCCGCATAGTTGCCTTTCATTGAGGCTTTTACCGCTAGTAGCGTTTCACCGTCTATTTGTTTTTTAGTACGTTTTTTGTGACTGCGGAAGCCGGTTGAACCGCTGCCGCTGTGGCTCTGTTAGCCAATGAATTCCCTGCAACGTGAACGCCATCACGTTGATGACTCAGTGTATGTATCACGTGAGTCTTTCGTAGTTCTTTCTGCAAAAGAACTACTTGTTCCCAAAGTTTTTTATGCTTTATTGTGGCACCTGTGTCATCTTTGTAACCGTTTTTGATCCATGTCTGCATGTCATTATTGTAAGACCTGACCCAGTAATGCGAATCGCACACTATTAGTGTGGGGAATTCGCGATTGGCATTTTCAAGCGCCATCTATAAAGATCTTATTTCAGCTCGCTGAGCTGTACAGTTTCTGAGTGATTCAGTTTTGGTGATTATCGGTCTGAATTTACCAAAGCGCCAGCGACCTTTAACAATCGCGCGTGCTGCATTGTAGGATTTTTTATCCACATCGTAGTGTTGTGCAAATCTGTCGATGTAGATTACACAGGTGTACTGGTCGGGAGGCAGAATTTCGATTGACAGAGGATATTCATGTTCGTATTCTAGATCTTCTAGTTTTTTCATTTTCAGGTCAAAAGCGTGTTTCACGTCTTCTGCAGCAAGAGAATTTTCCCATTGTATCCATTTTGGATCTAATGCCACAGCATTCGGAATGCGTGGTCTTGTTACTGCCTCAAGGGCTGATACTGCTGTTAAAACAGATATGCTCTTGCCTTGGGCTAGGGCTCTTTCTTTTGCTACAGCAGTTTGAACCGCAGTTAGAATTTTTTCAGTTGAACTGAATTTCATTTCAGCTTGTGTGCACAAGTGTGTTTTGTAAGCTATTGGTACTGTTTCTCCCTCATTAGAGGTCAGGTACGTGAATCTGCATCTTCCTGGGATGACTCGAATTACAAGGTTGCGTTCGTTTGCGCGTGTTTGCAGTTTTGTTTTAGTTAACATGTCTGTTTGTAATGATCTTAAAATTTCTGTGTGTTTCTGAGTCCAATTAATTTGTTTGAAATCAGGTTTTATTAATTCATAGAGAGGTTTAACCCTCTCCGCATAATTTGGAATGTATGTTCTTCCGAAATTCAGGAAACCTAGTATTGATTGTAAGTTCTTCAGCGTTTTTTGTGCTTGGAGTACAGCACACTTCTCTAAGAAGTTGTTTGCTAGGCTGTTGCCTTCACTTGATAATTCATATCCTAAAAACAGGACAGTTAGATGGGCAATTCGTGACTTTTTAAAGTTGAATTTGTACCCTTCAGCTGCGAACCCAAGTATTATGGTGTTCACTCTTTTTAAGTGAGTCTACAGGTCTTCGTCTGTAAGATAGATGTCATCGATATAAGATAATGCCTCATCATCATATATTTGTAGTAACTCTGTTACCCTTGCTGAGAATATTCCTGGGCTATTCCTAAATTCCCGTGGGAGTCGACAGAATTGTTTTTGCGACCCCATTGTTGAGAAAGCGGTCAAATACCTTCTTTCAGGTGCAATGTTTTGACAAAAGAATCCATTAGAGATATCTAATGTTGTTATATATTTTTTGCGCACGATGTTATTCATTAGTGCTGCACTGTGTGAGTTTTGTACTGCAAATGTTTTGCAACAGGAGTTTAAGTGTCTGTAGTCCAAAACTAGACGATATGAATCGTCTGGCTTGGAGACAGGAAACAAAGGATTGTTCATTTGTGAGGTGCATGTTTCAATCACCCCCTGATATTCAAGTTGATCTAAGATCTCCCTGACTTGCTTTTTAGCTTCTTGTTTAACTGGATACTGCCTTTGTGCAGGTGGTTGACTTTTTAACTGGATTTTGTGGGGAGGAGAATCCTCATCCCATCCTACATGATTTTTATATAATGCAGGGGCTTGGGCCACTGCCCATTTTCTTGCAAATGTATATTTTTTATGAATTGGAATATGATTTGAGAAGGCAGGCATTATCATTTCTTCGCCATGAGGGCATTCCCTGACAAACTCTGGTGGCCAGTCTTTCTCATCTAGAAGGATATCATAGCCTTTAGATAAGTTGTCCCAAAAGAGACCCCTTACTTTCCTAGTTTTTCCCCCTCTATACGCAATGGTTTTTCATATAATTTATGGGGTTTGCTAACTCTGGTGTCTGCAGTTTCCACATGAATGTATTCATTCGTGTCCACTGTCTCCAGAAGATTCATCAGGATCTTGCGAGCTATGGTCACTTCTGCTGCCGGTCCTCGGTAGCTTGTTTCCGGTCCAGGGAAGGCATGGCTTGGCAGTTCGGGCTGGACTGTTCCCATGAGGCACAGGGTCAGACTGATTTGCATATGGCCATGTCTGAACTGGGGTGGCAGAGAGGGCTAAAGAATGGTGATGGATTAAACCCAGACCAGTTGACTGGGGGTGAGTGCTTGTATTGTCAACGCTCCATCCATCATTTCCTTTGGTTTCACTTCTGCTGCGCTGTCTAGCATTGTCTGGGCCCACTCTCCATTTTTCAGTTGTGTCCTCAGTATCCTCTGCATGTTTTATTTTTATACCTTCTTCTTTGGAAATTGTAATTTTTTACTTTGATGAGCAGGTTCCTTGTCTTTGGACTTGACGTGCTCTTCTTTGTGTTCTGACCGTCCTCTTCTTTCCAATTTCTGTGAAGAATTCTGAAAAGATCGAGAGGGACGTGTATCAATATCTGTCAGGTTTTCTCAATTTATCCCTATCTCTAAGGTTGTATCTTTTCTCTGAGGGCTCCCTTTGGGGAGACTTGCTTCCTCGTTCTGGAGATCTATCTCTCCATTGAGGAGACCTTCCTCTGGAGTGCAACCGTTTTTCTCTGGGAGTGGATTGTTTATTACCCTCCCAACTCTTTTTTGGAGTGTTCAGATTATTTATTTTTTTCAGGATTTTCAGTTAGTTGGGGTTTTACTGGTTTCCCACCCAAACTATCTCTACCTAGTTCTTCATAGGATTTTTCTATGATTCTGGCAAGTTCAAAAGGTTGTTCTGCTATATCTGTTTCTTTCAATTTCTGGCGGATCGCCACAGATGCTGCTTCTCCTTTTATGTTGGCTAACAATATAGCCGAGATCTGCTTGAAGTCTTTCAGTAATTTCATACCTAGAGTTAAAGCAGGTACTGGACGGTATTCATTTTGAATCTGTCTTAGTACGTCTGGTATAACCGCCACGGATGGAACACCATGTGTTTTTGTGTAAATAGAAGCAAAGACTGTGCCCCAAGTGTCACAGTCCTCCACATGTGGTGCGATCCCCATTGTAAGGCAGATAGTCAGAATTCTGTGTTTCTCATGAGGTGTAGTATCAGGAAATACTGCCTCTATCTGAGTGATTTTGTGTGCTAACCAGAAAGGAATTTGTTCCCGTTTTGCGGGTATTTTGCCAATGGCTGATTGTATATTCTGTGGTGTGATTTTATTTGTGTTTCCCTGGTGAGGGGTGTGCTGTGGAATTTTTATTGCTGGTTGGACTGTTGAAGTCCGCATGACATATTGAACCAATTGTCTATGCATTTTAATTAGTAGCTTTAGCTGGGCTAAATGTTCCCGGTCCGACATTTTTTCAATGTCTGGATGTGGTGTGTAGCTGGCTAGAACTGGCCACGTGGCTCCTGGTCTACCTAGTGGACCGAGCCTGGTGATGTGATGTTGATGTTATAGGGCGCCATTAAACCAGAGCAGGTGCTCTTGGTAAGTTAGTGGGATTTCAACGTCCTCGAATGGAGCGTATTTATCCGGAGGTTCCTCTATTTTGTAATAGTGGAAATCTTGTGTTACAGCGTTTGCTGCTGGAAAATGTATCCATGAATAGAATACCTCTGTCTGCCGATATTCCTGGGCCTCATGGCATACAAGCCAGAAACAGGGTGTCAAAGTGACACCCTGTCCCCCTTGTAAAATCGGTAATTTTACCGATTCGGTAATTACCGATTCGGTATTTGCTATTGAATCCTATGGGCTTCAAGGCCCATGGGAATCAATGGCAAATACCGATTCTGTAATTACCGAATCGGTAATTACCGATTCTTACCGATTCGGTAATTGTTACAGAATAATTACCTACATGGCATTTACCGAATTGTAAATACCGAATCGGTAAAATTCGGTATTTACGATTCTGTAAATGCAATTTACCTACATATGGCCCCATGTAGTGTAGTTCCTATATTCCCAATAGGCTCTGCGCATTGGAATAATATAAACAGCAGTGTAGACGTAGGACTGAGGTCATCTAGGTCTCTACTGACTATATTAGACTTAATTAGGTTTGCCAGCTATCTCAGAGGTCACTAGAAACATTCTCGAATGTTCAGGAAGGAGTTAACTTTCCTGATTAGATAAGAAGGGATTAGTTTCTGACAACCCCATAAACATGACAACTTTGCTCGCTCAGAATAAAGAGTATATCTCTAGAGTCGTGTGAAAACAATAGACAGCTATTTCACTCAGTCAATCGTGCATGCTTAATTTCACCAGGAGTGCAGAGAAATAGAGAGACGGGCGTTTTCAATAAAAGGTGTTATTTATTGAGCAGTCTTCTTTCTCATGCAAGAGAAATGAGTTACCACAATTGCAATACTTATCATGAAGTAAAGTGCGCACAGTAAAAGTAGTATTATGAAATAATACTGTAAAAGCATTGATATGGTTTCTTAGCCATATGATACTTTAAAACGGATAAAATATATACATACATAAAAAAATTGACTAACGTACTCAACTGGTGCTTCTAAGATACGCCTACCCCGGTGTACCTGACCTAAGCCTAATACGTGGGAAGGAGTAAGTAAGTTGCAGTTTAAGTTAAGTTGGTTTTTGCCAAGAATCTGAATCAAGAATTCTCTTAAGGGTTTAATCAGCTCCGTACCTTGGTTCTAGAATGAAGGAGGTCTTGTATCTCTCTCTCAGGACTCGATCTCCCAGCAACCCGCAAGGGTGACTGGAAACTACGGAGCTGGAATTTCTAGGCAGGAGAAAAGACAGCGTCTCTCTCAGTGCGTCAAATGGGAGGGTCGGCTTCCTTCGGCACTCGCATCAGCTGGGCGTCGGGCAAGTAGATAGCCGCTCTGCTCCAAACCACCGTGTGTTTGCTTAAGGCAACGTTGGTATATTTATACCTGGAAGGTGCCGGGTTTGACGTAAGGTTGGACATAAGACATCACTAAGAACTAACAGTTTTTTCTGGACTCCAGGAGTTCTTGTGCAAATCAAAACAAAAGCAGGGGGAATTCCCGGGCTGCTGGAGGCTTGGTTTGTTTAAAGAACGCGTTGTACTTTCTAGGAGTCTAAGGGAGTAGCCTTGCCGTATTTGGACTGCATTGGCTATGACTAAATAAGGACATGATTCTTATGCCTTTATAAGGATATGTTTTGTTATAACCACATAAGGGCATGAATCGGGGATATCTAATTAGGGTCCTAGATAGATTCACAACAACACCGGGCCACACACCTGTCCCCTTCAGCGCTTGCACAGCCTGTCTAGCTCCTGTTGTGTTATGTGCGTTTCTTGCAGTAAAGCAATTCCAACCGAGTGCCTGTGGAGGTAAGCAAATATGGAATAATGCCGCGTGGGTGTGTGCATGCCGCGTATGTTCCACGTAACTATATTAGCCAATGTCATTGTTAGTGTGGCTAGTCACTAGGGTCGTCAAGGGTGGGGCGCTCCGCGGCGTATGGGGGCCATGGGCATGTACTAGTGCTTCGGATTGCTGCAACAAAAACAATGATTGAACAAGACACAACATAACAATTAGGGCAAACTCTGCAGAGAGTCTGTCCAAACCTCTGCAACAACAAGAAAGTACAGGCTAAGTCAGTGTGCTGCCTGAGGGGTCACGCGAACAGATAGTATGTTGCTGCGACCATCCCCCCCCCCCCCGTTTTACCCGTATATTGTGTGCCATCTAGGTAATTGCTCAGAGAAGTGTGTGAGTCCAGCCAGCTCAGGGTTTAGTGGCATCCCATGCGTACCCTCTCCCTGCAGTAATATACGGAGCTCAGCCGGGCAGGTGCACAGCCGCTTTCACATTTCCTCCCAAAGGGAAAGTGTGGCCAGCAGTCCTATCTGCCTGCCCTCCTTTGCAACACAATATGAGAACACAGTGGTGCACAATTAATTATCTACTTGCACGAGCTATCTGTGAAAGAGTTCAACTTGCCAGTTCATAAACCTATGATGCCATCTGCGGTTTGCGGTGTTACCACTGATAGGTCAGGTTCGTCAGAGATTTCGGTCGATGGCGACGAAGAGCCATCGACCACCAGGACGTCTCTCATGCAAGTGTCAAAATGTTCCTTGGCGCGTGGGGATCCGATGCGGGTCCCTTCTTTCACTACCACCCTCAGGCGAGCAGGGAATAACAATGAGTATGCTAGTTCCAGTGCTCTGAGTTGGCGCTTCACTGCTGCATAGTTACTCCTGTGGCGCAACACTAAGGCGGTGTAGTCTGGGAATAGCATTACTTGCTTACCGCTCACGCTGATGCTGTCCATTTTGCATGTTTCTCGCAGCACGCCGTCTCTGTCCCTATAGTTGAGCAACCTGAAGAGGAACGGGCGCAGTCTGGCTCCTGGCTGGGATTTCTGTGCTGGCACGCGGTGGGCTCTTTCTACCACAAACTGCGTTGACTGCACTCCATGGGGGGGGGGCAGTTCACGAAGCCAGCGCTCTGTGTATTATTCTGGGTTCCTGCCTTCCTCACCTTCCGGCAGCCCCACTACTCAAATGTTGTTGTGGCGGGAGCGCCCCTCCACATCCTCCAATCTATCTTACAGGGCATGTTTGCGATCTATCATGTCCTGTAGTGCAGCTGCAGGACTTTGAGTGATAGGCTGTAGATCTTTGACTGAGTGGCCTTGCTCCGTAAATTTTTCGGCCAGTTTACGGTGATCTGCGTGCAGCAGTGTAAAGTCTGAGGTGACTTTATCAATTCTGGTCTCCAGGGAGGTTCTGGTGTGTTCTAATGCAGCGCCGATTTTCTCTACCGCTGCGAGTACTGAGTTCATTTTGGCTGACAGGGCTGTAGTCGTGGGCTCCATCTTTCCCTCAGCTCCCGTTCGCATGGGATCCAGGCTGCTCGTGCAGAGATGTCCCAGTTGCAGTTTGGCGCGCATTCGGCCCATCATTAGTTGTTGCGCCGTGGGCATTCGTGACCAGTCGTTGGGACTGTTGCACTGGTTATGATACCTCTGCGGAGGCGTGAGCTTCTTCAGGTGTGCAACCCGGCTGTGTCTCCAGCGCTAGCCGCCCCCCTCACGTCCAACTAGTCCTCAGGATGTAGGTTGTGTTTGTCAGTACCCATGTGTGCTCATCACATAGGGCAAGATGTCGGGGGGGCACGGTGGTGGCCAGCAACTCCTCCCGATGAGTATGCCTCATTTTTTGGGGGGGGGGGGTTCTTCCTTTGCTGGTGTCCAGCGGCTGCTGTGCCAGGGCTATTGGTCTGGGCAAGCCAGTTCCTCCCAGGTTGCCCTGCTCGTCCTCTTGCGAACCTTAGCTCCTGCCGCTCCCTACAATCGGTACCAGGCAGGATGTTATAGACTCAGTTCCTTTTGTGGACAGCACCCTCCTGGCTAGGTGACGCCCATTCACTTCCCAGGTCTCAGCCACGGGTGTCACACTGTTACCACCGGCCTGCGCACCCAAGTCAGTTGGACAGCTTGTCCACAGGTGTCCACTACTCCCTGTACATATGGGGCTGATCCAAACCCAGTGTGGTTCATACACTTCCTTCAATTTGTAGGGTACAGGGTGTGTTATGCCTTCTGTTGCACCTCTGAATAAGCAGGGGGTCTCTGTAACTTACGGGTGTCCCGCGATGAGAGTGTAGCGTCTACTGTTGTGTAGATGGGGCAGGAATGCGCCAAATTTCAGCAAGTTCCACACCTTGCGTCACGGTTCTTCTATCTTATAGATTGCCCCTCCCCTGCAGTGGGCTGCTATCTGCGTCTGTCCCTGATGCAGCCTGCTTTCTGCTGCTTCACTCCCCAGGTAGTCCCAGGATCAAGCAGCCTCTGTCCCGGCCTCCAGGCTGCGAGTTTCCTCTACGTTATCGCTGCGGACTAAACCCACCTCCAGGGGGCCCCCAGCTCGCTCCGCAGCTGCCCCCTGTGCTTCACCCCAGCGAGGCCTGTCAGGAGTCTAATCACCCCTGCTCCTCCAGTGGTTGGGTCTCGCCTCACAGTAGCGGGCCGCCGTCCGTGCACGCCCAAGTTGCGGCCTGCTGCCGCCTAACCATCCACTTAGGGGGTTCCAGGGGATGGCGGTGTCTTTTCCAGCCGCAATGCCGCTAGGACTCCCAACGATTACGCCGCCGCCCAGCTCGCCCCACAGCGGCCTCCTCACTGCACACTGCGAAGTCCTCTGTGGGAGCCCCCGGCAAGGTCAGTGTCCACCAGCAGCGCCACGACCGGCGCAGCTTGAAATGCCCAGCGCGGCCTTGTCCTCCACAGCGCTGAGGGTCTTGCGGGATATCCCCGACTCTCCCTGACGGTTGCCCGTTATCTTGGCTGATCTCCCACACCGTGGAGCCCCCAGCTCCGGGTTCCTAGGTGTTGGTGTCCGCCGCGGTCCGGCGCACCCCTGTGCGATTCAGGGGCCTAGGGTAGTCCCGATCCACACTCCCGGCACTCACCGAGGTCTTGACAGTTTCCCCGCCCGCTGCCTTCGACACCACCCAGCTCCCAGCTTGTATCTGCAGCACCTGCTGTCTCGGGCGGCCAGGGAGTGTGGTTATGGGTGTTCGGCAGTCACCGCTGAAACTCTATGTGCGGGCACACTTAACTCCGGCATGGAGGTTTATTACCGCTCCCTTCCGCTCTCCTTCACCCCCGCTCAGCATGGACGAGCTCTCTGTACGTCCGACGGGTGGCCGTCTTCCTCACCGTAGCAGCAGCTATATAGGGAGGTGAAGTAGCATGGCGCCCGTCTTCCAGGTGTCCAGGGACGCCCCCGTCGCCCAGCTCTGCCAGCGTCTGGTGCAGCTGAGGGTCCGTTATGGCTATGGGGGCAGACTCTTAACTGCGGGTGCTTGTCACTCACACCATCGTGGCCTCGGTGGGTCAAATGACTCAGCGCAAGGCTCCTCAGGTGCAGCAAACCTTCCGGTATCTGGACCCAGTCAACTGTGCCATAGATGGCACTTACAGGATGATTATTCCGGATTAAAGAGGATGGAAGGACGGAGCACTAGGGTTTTGCGTCCGCCATGTTGGCTGGCTAGCCATGATTTGTGGTAGCTTGTAACCTAAAGTAGATAAAAAATGCATAATGTGTTACTTTGAGTCAATGAGGCATTCCATTGGTGGTGAATGGGAGTTCCCTTTACTCCTCTACCACTGTGTACATGTTGCAAGGAAAGGCAGATGACTTGGGGGCCCAAATATAACATACAATTAAAAATGGCTAAAATGTGAATAATGGGGGTGATTTCACCTCAGTGCTGTAAGTGACATCATAGATAAGTCAGTCTTTGTTCTTATTGATGTATTTCAGAAATGCTAAGTGAAAAACATCCCCATTACTCACAGTTACGCATCTATAGTTCTATATGTAAATTGACAGTTCATTAAACCAAAGCAAGTAATATATTTCATTGGATTAATGCATCTGTACCGATGGACTGAGGTTTTAAGGAAGAACTAGAATCATCAACTGTAGGGTGAAGCCAACCATGAGCACAACTCTGAAGCTTTTGGCTGGGATTGTGAGTACAAGACCCCTTTATTTACCTCAAAAGGATGCATGCTCTGAGCAAAGTGTGTCAGAGCACACTGGCATGGTTCCTTAAGAGGAGTACCATTGAGTTCAAAGCAGGAGAGAATCATGCTCTAACCTGAAGAAATCTTGTTCCTCGGGCATAACTGCACTCCTTGTTAGTCACAGAACATATGTGGCTGAAACCTAGGAAGCCCCTCTTTCGAAAAAAAACCCAGATTCACTCTACCCAATGTTGGTGATTTGGAGAAAAGTATTAGCAACACCAGGGGAGGAGCCACATATGTTAATATTTGCTTTAAATAAACACCAGATACTCCCAAGAGCTGGATGCAAAGATTCTTGATGTGTTGGGGAACCGAGCACAGATCCTGGATATGGCAGAGGAGACTAGAACCCTAGGAGCCCTGCTGGATACTATGATCTGAGTCAACCCATAGGTGAAGGGGACACACTCCTAAAGGCAGAACTGGAACTGGGAGAGCTACCTCTCTAAAAGTCTGGCATTACGAGCAGGGAATCCTGCTTAGGGATACTTTCATAAACGAAATGAGGACATTGGTCCGCACATACACAATCCAGGTCTCCATGCTCAAAGTGTTCCTGTTGAAATGCTCCTTTAAGGGCAATTGATGTAGAAGCCACTAGACAAGCAAGTTCCAGATTCCTTCACAGATGGTCCATGGAGGTGAAGGAGCATTTCACTATTAGAAAAGTCCATGAGGTCCCAAGCTCTTCTTCAAGAAAAGAGTGGCGGCAGGGACGGCAGATGCTGGTGTACTTTATTGTCTAAAATTGAATGATTTTATTTGGCCACAAAATTGTTAATCAGGACGCTGTCACATTCATCAAACAAAAATAGGAAAATTCTCAATAAAACACAAACATAGTTCTTTTTTTTTTATCTTTTACTCCATTGAGCAACAATTATTACAATTTTGAATTTCTAACTATGAACGTAGGAACATTTAGAAAAGAATGTCTTGACAAATTTGTTCGGACCAAGCCAAGAGATAGTTGCATTTTTGGTGTTCATCAAATAAATGGCCAAAAGCATGAGGTCCTCAACAATAAAAACAGGCACACAGACAACATATCCCTAGAAATATTTGCTCAAAACTTTCCTGCATTTCCAACCACTAAGTCCACGTCAAAATGTACTGAATGCTCAAAGGTTCAATAAAGTCTATTTAAAAGGCCATCCCACCATTGTTTGCATACTATAAGCTCAAAAGTCAACCCAAACCCAATTCTAACCCAGCCCATTCTGGGCACTGTAAGTGCAGTGGTGCCATTAAGAGTATATGGTGCTGGGAGTTTGTCATTACGAACTCCACATGGTACTTGGGCCTCGCACACGAGTGCGGCACCGTTTTTATCGAGAGACTAGGGGGAATGCTGGGTGGTAGGAAATTTGTGTCAGCCCAGTGATGCCACAACTTTTCCACACAAAAATGTGTAAAAAAAGGGATTTTTCCAGCTAAATTTGAGGTTTGCAGGGCATTCTGGGTAAGGAAACGTTGGGGGATCCATGCAAGTCATACCTCCCTAGAATCTCCCGGGTATCTAGTTTTCAGAAATGTGTGGGTTTGGTAGGTTTCCCTAGGTGGCCGTCGAGCACCGGGCCAAAAACCCAGGTGACCCCCCTTGCAAAACCAGGTCATTTTGAGGTAGGCAATTTTGATGTTGCCTCAATACGTTTTGGGCCCTGCCTGTCGCGGGTACTTGGGCCTCCCACACGAGTGAGGCACCGTTTTTATCGGGAGACCTGGGGTAATGCTGGTTGGTAGGAAATTTGTGTCAGCCCAGGGATGCCACAACTTTCCCACACACAAATGTGTGAAAAAAGTGATATTTTCAGCTAAATTTGAGGTTTGCAGGGCATTCTGGGTAAGGAAACATTGGGGGATCCACGCAAGCCATACCTCCCTGGACTCCCATGAGTGTCTAGTTTTCAGAACTGTGTAGGTTTGGTAGGTTTCCCTAGATGGCTGCCAAGCCTGGGCCAAAAACTCATGGGACCCTCCTTGCAAAACCAGGTTGTTTTGTGATAGGTAATTTTGATGTCTCCTCAATAGGTTTTGGGCCCTTGCCTCGCGCGGGCACTAGGCCGACCCACACAAGTGAGGTACCATTTTTCTCGGGCGACTTTAGTTTTTTTTTAATAATGTTTTAGGTTTGCAAGGGATTCTGGGTAACAGACCCTGGTGGGATGCAGTCAAGTGACCCTCTAATGAATTCCTTTGGGTGTCTAGTTTTCACAAATGTATAGGTTTGCTAGGTTTCCCTAGGTGCCGGCAGCGCTATGGTTCAATAACTACAGATAGGCACTTTGATGAAAAAGGGTCATTTTTTTACTGCAAAATTGAGGTGTGTCCACCTTGCGTTTTGCACCGTTTCATGTCGCGAGCACTAGGCCGACCCACACAAGTGAAGTGCCAGTTTTCTTAGGCGACTATGGGGAACGCAGTGTGGTTGAAAATGTGTGTATCCACGCAGATTCCAGAACTTTCCACTACAGAAATGTGGGGGAAATGTGTTTTGGTTTTTTGGCAATTTTTTAGGTTTGCAATGGATTCTGGGTAACCGAACCTGGTGGGATGCAATCAAGTCACCACATCCTTGATTCCCTTGGTTGTCTAGCTTTAAAAAATGTATAGGTTTGCTAGGTTTCCCTAGATGCCGGCAGAGCTATGGTTCAAAAACTACAGCTCGGCACTTTGCCAAAAAAGGGTCCGTTTTCACAGCGAAATTGAGGTGTGTCCACATTGCGTTTTGCGCCGTTTCTTGTCGCGGGCACTAGGCCGACCCACACAAGTGAGGTATCATTTTTCTAGGATGACTTTGAGGAACGCAAGGTGGGTGGAAATTTGAGGATCCACGCAGATTCCAGAACTTTCCACCACAGAAATATGGGGAAAATGTGTTTTTTTGGCAATTGTTTAGGTTTGCAAGGGATTGTGGGTAGCAGAACCTGGTGGGAAGCAGTCAAGTCACCCCATCCTGGATTCCCCTTGGTGTTTAGATTTAAAAAATGTATAGGTTTACTAGGTTTCCCTAGGTGCCGGCAGAGCTATGGTTCAAAAACTACAGCTAGGCACTTTGCCAGAAAGGATCATTTTTCACTGCGAAATTGAGTTGTGTCCACGTTGCGTTTTGCACCGTTTCCTGTCACGGGCACTCATCCGACCCACACAAGTGAGGTACCATTTTTCTCGGAAGACTTTGGGAAATACGGGGTGGGTGGAAATTTGTGGATCTACGCAGATTCCAGAACTTTCTACCACAGAAATTTGGGAAAAATGTGTTTTTTTGGGCAATTGTTTAGGTTTGCGAGGGATTCTGGGTAACAGAACCTGGTGGGAGGCAGTCAAGTCACCCCATCCTGTATTTCTCTGGGTGTCTAGTTTTCAAAAATGTATAGGTTTACTAGGTTTCCCTAGGTGCCAGCAGAGCTATGGTTCAAAAACTACAGCTAGGCACTTTGCCAAAAAAGGGTCATTTTTCATAGCAAAATTGTGGTATGTCCATGTTGCGTTTTGCGCCGTTTCTAGTCGCAGGCACTAGGCCGACCCACACAAGTGAGGTACCATTTTTCTCGGAAGTCTTTAGGGAACGCGGAGCAGGTGGAAATTTGTGTATCCACGCAGATTGCAGAACTTTCTACCACAGAAATGTGGGGAAAATGTGTTTTTTTGGGCAACTTTTTAGGATTGCAAGTGATTCTGTGTAACAGAACCTGGTTGGAGACAGTCAAGTCATCCCATCCTGGATTCCCCAGGGTGTATAGTTTTCAAAAATGTATAGGTTTCCCTTGGTGCCAGCAGAGCTATTGTTAAAAAACTACAGCTAGGCACTTTGCCAAAAAGGGTAATTTTTAATTGTGAAAATGTGGTGTGTTCACGTTGGGTTTTGAGCCATTTCCTGTCCTGGGCACTATGCCTACCCAGACAAGTGAGGTACCATTTTTATCGGGAGACTTAGGGTAATTCAGATTTGTAAAGGAACTGTTATTACCTATTGAATTTTGATGTATTTCTGCCTTCCAAATGAAAGACATTGTGTAAAAAAGAAGTCATTTTAAAAAATGACTGATAATTTTCATGCTAGTATGAGTATTCCCAATTTCGGAAATGTGCAAATATCTACTGTTTCTAAACTATATATTTTGTTCCCATTTCAGAAATAGATAGGTGCCTTTCATGCCAATTTTTCCATGTACACATTTTTCCAGAATAATTGCTATATACCTGGTACATAATAAAAAACCATTGCAAGTTGCTGCTCAGTTTTTGGCTCTGGGTTCGTCAGGTTCTTGGTGAACCTCCAAGTCCTATATATCTCAACAACCAGTAATGTCCAGCGGATGTAACGGTATATTGCTTTCAAACAGCTGTCATAATTAGAAGGAGTTACAGGTGAAAACGTTGACACAAAAGGCTGTTTTTTCAACTAATTTTCAATGTATCCAATATTTAACTGTTAGTTTCTATAAAGAAACCTTGATGGATCTACACAAATGACCCCTTTCTGAAGGTGTCTACCTCTTTAAAATGTATAGCTTTTCAGGATCCATTATTTCTTTTGTACCCATTTCTACCATTAACTGGAAGGAGGTCGAAAGCACAAAAAATAGCACAAATAGGCTATGTCCCAGAAAAATGCCAAAACTGTGTGAAAAATGTTGGGTTTCTGACAAAAGTCTGGTATCCCCTAAGAGCTAGAAAAATGGTGATTTCACTCCCACAAACCCTTTTTTGATAACATTTGCAGGGAAAAACCCAGACGCTTTCATTTGCAGCCCATTTTTCACCAAAAAAACAAAATGTAGCTGTATTTTGGCTCACATCTGTGACCCCTCTAGGGGAATCCACAAACCCTGAGTACCTTTAGAATCACCACGATGTTGGAAGAAAAGGACGCAAATTTGGCATGGATACCTTATGTGGTCAAAAAGTTACAGTGGTCTCAGCGCGCACTACCCCAAATAGCCAAAAAAGGCGTGGCACAGGAGGGGAAAAAGGCCTGGCAGCGAATCAATCAATCATTCCATTTGTAATGCGCGCTACATACCCGTGAGGGTTTCAAGGCGCTGGGGGGGGGGGGCTGCTACTGATCGAAAAGCCAGGTCTTGAGAAGTCTTCTGAAGGCCATCAGGTCCTGGGTCTGTCGTAGGCTGGTAGGGAGAGTGTTCTAGGTCTTGGCGGCGAGGTAGGAGAAGGATCTGCCGCCGCCGGTGGTTTTCCGGAAGCGTGGAACTGTGGCGAGGGCGAGGTTGGCAGAGCGGAGGCTGTGGGTGGGGGTGTAGAAGCTGAGTCGGTGTTGAGGGGTTAAACCCACACTGATTCCAGTGCGGGATTTAATGACGTAAAATGCCCAACAGAGGGCATCTTAGAGATGCCCCCTGAAACTCGACCAACTCCCAGTGACCTGACTGAGTGGCTGCCTAGGCTGCCACCACCAGACATGTTTCTGGACCACTGGGTCAAGAGCTTGCTGCTCTCGGGGGCCTGAAACAATGTACATCCTGGGACGAGGTGCCAAGCCTCCTCCCCCAGGATGGGCAGGGTTCACGAAGGAGAAGCTTCAAGGACATGCGGGCTTTGTGAGCCTCTCCAGATCATTTGCTGCTATCAGCAACTGGTCCCCACTGGTTCTACCCCTCCCACTTTGGGCGGGAGACCCGCTGGGAAAAGCAAAATGAGGGAGAGAGGTGTGTCCACCTTTGCCAACTCCACCCCTAAGGTGGGGGAGGCAAGGTGAAGCACAACCTCGAGTCCCCACCATCTTGAGGATGGGGGACCCAGCCAACAAGGGACAGGCTCCTGCACCCCTCCCACTTGAGAGTGGCAAAATATGGGGTGTACCCACCCCAGGGAAGGGACCCATTGGTCCCTGCCCTTTACCTACCAGTAACGCCCCTAAATTTAGTATTTAGGGGCACCCTGAACCTACCTACCTCAGATCCAGCAACCACAAGAAAAGAAGAGAAGAAGAAGGACGAGAAGCCTACAGGCCTGTCTCCTCTCAAACCTGCTCCTGCAAAACCCCAGTGTGTCCAGCGGCCAGCAACCTCAAAAACCTCGGAGGACCTGCCTGCCTTCAATTTCCAAGCTGTTTCTCCCGTGAACTCTGGACGTGTTTGAACTGCTGCTTCTGGTGCCAGCCAGAAACCGCGAATCCAGCCTACTCTGCACACGCCAAACCCGGCCCAGGCTTGAGTGGAAAAATACCACCAGGAGGTCCTGACTCAAGATCCGGTGACCCCTGACCTGCCTCAAGCCTCCAGACAACGCATGCAGCCTCAATCTAAAGGACCCCCCTACCGTAACCAGAGCGGGTAAGAAAATCCGACGTCCCAAGGCACCCCTGCACCCGACACCCTACGGCCTTGTGTGCCCAACCCAGTGGTGCCTAACCAACCCTCAACATCCTAACTTACCCCTTGAAGTGGTGATCACTCCTGGAAGATCCTCGTCCCCGAGCCTGCAGTGTTTCTTTGTCCTGGAGAATCTCCATTGAAATCAACAGGGCACCAGACCTCAAAACAGCACCCTGCACCTGGCCGCCCTAGTGCCGCTGAGGGTGCCCCTTTTGTGCTAAGCTGGTCCCCAACTTGCCCTGAGTGTAACCCTAGGAGCTTTGCTCCCACAACCCCGTGGCCTGCTTGCTAGCAGCCACCAACCGGAGGCCACCTATCCTCCATAGGATAACATTGGGCCTCAACACACTGCACCCAGCCGCCCTAGTGCTGCTGAGGGTGCAACAACAGTGCATCACTGACCCTGGGTGACCCCTAAGTCTAACCCCAGGACCCTAACTCCAAAGACCGATTACCTACCTGGAAACCAATATCCTCTTTTTCCTCATATAATAACATTGTTATGTTATGTTATGTTAGTGGTCTCTTGTATAGCGCATGACTCACCCGGGGGCATCTCAGCGCTTACCCAACAAAGATATCCCAAAAGAACAGAAGTCCAGAAAGCTACAACACAATATTTAAACAAGAATGTTTTAAGTTGCTTTCTAAAAAGAAGGTAGGAGGTGGATTTACGTAAGGCCTCTGGGAGAGAATTCCAATACTTGGAAGCTATATATGAGAAGGCTCTGCCGCCAACGCGACTTCGACGAATTTGGGTGTATTCAAGAGGGCCAAGGAATTTGACCTAAGCTTTCGGCCCGACACCTGTTTGCAAACTTTATTTTGTAGGTAGCCTGGGTCATTTCCGTTAAGAGCTTTAAAAGTGAGGCAGCAGGTCTTAAAAAAAGCTCTTTTTTTTAATGAAAGCCAATGAAGCTCTCTGAGCAAAGGCAAAGATGGACTCCCTTATCCAGCAATTTGTTTTTAGATGTAAACGGACACACAGTGATCGTTTGTCCTCTGTCCGTTAAAAATGTTTTGAGCTATTCCAGTGCTCCACCCTCGACACCGCACTCCCGTAACCTCTCCACAAGCAGTTGATGAGAGATAGTATCGAATGCTGCGGAGAGGTCAAGGAGAATAAGTATTGTGGACCCTCCTGCATCAATAATTTGTTTTATTGAGTCAGTGACCACTAATAAGGCTGTCTCGTTGCTTGACACTTTTTCTCCCAAAATGTTTCTAAGTGTCGACTTTTGAAAACGACAAATATTCCTTAAAAATCAGCCGAATAACCAAAATGCATTTTCTCAACTGTTTTCAGGAAATGCCCAGTGCTGAATCTAGGTATCTAGCACTCAGTAAAAACAAGTATTGTTAACATAACTTACATGCTAGGTGAATTTCCTCCCATAGGATAACATTGGTGATTCTATGTGAAAAAGTTTCGAAGTGTCAACTTTCGAAATGCAATAATATTCTTTAAAAATCGTACCGCCTACTAAAACGCATTTACTCACCTGTTTTCAGGAAATGTCCCAGGGCTGAATCTAGAATCCAGCTCCGTGTTAGCAAAAGTAATCTGAAAAGTAATTTACTGCATTTTACTTAAAAAGCCCATTCATTCGAATGTACTATACCTGCAATGTATTGCAAACTGCTTACTCAAAACTGTAACCAAAATCAGTACAAGTTATACTGCAATTTTTGACTGTGTTCACACAAGTAACCTACTACTGCAAAGTATTTTTATGCTTACCTGTGCCAGGCTTGCTTGGTTCTCGAAATAAAACAACAGCATTTTTTTTGTACAAAACAATTGGCCTAGTGTTCAGTTCTTGAGTGTGTGAATTCATTTGCTGACTGAGTGTGCACATCAAATGCTTAACACAGTCCTCTGATACTGCCTTACTGCAAAACCAAGTGGTACAAAAGGGGTTGGTGATGGACGGAGCATCTGAACTAATCAAACACTCACACCCAGTCAACAGATCTGGGTTTAATCCATCACCGTTCTTTAGCCCACTCTGCCACCCCAGTTCAGACATGGCCATATGCAAATCAGTCTGACCCTATGCCTCATGGGAACAGTCCAGCCCGAACTGCCAAGCCATGCCTTCCCTGGACCGGAAACAGGCTTCCGAGGACCGGTTTCTGGCATTTCAGCCGTCTTCAGCCCCGCTTGCTTGAATCCAGTGGCAAAGTGAGCAAGGGGCTCACGTCTGAGCATACCCTGCCAACTTATGGCGAACAAAGTGGTACAAAAGGGGGTGGTGATGGGCGGAGCATCTGAACCAATCAAACACTCACACCCAGTCAACAGATCTGAGTTTAATCCATCACCGTTCTTTAGCCCACTCTGTCACCCCAGTTCAGACATGGCCATATGCAAATCACTCTGACCCTGTGCCTCATGGGAACAGTCCAGCCCAAACTGAAAAACCAAGCTACCACTTTAGAGAGTAAGGTTCTATCTATCTTTAAGTCAACAAAGAAGAGGGGGGGTAGCATGAGCCTGTTCAGGTCCAGTGTCCGTGCTCCACAAATGACCATTCAATCATAGGGGACACTGTTCCAACTTAAGGGTGCAATGTGTCACCCAGTCAATACAAAGAAAGATTGAGAGTAGAATAGAAGATGAGAGAAGTGAAAAGAGAGAGGCAGAGGTTCATCCCCAGTATCAAGGATCCAATCACGAAGGGGAGGGCCGAGTCTTGCCTCTTAGTTGCCCTCACACACCCTGAAGGATGTCATGCTTCATCATCGTGCTTTTGCTCCTCGTCGGGCCGGCGCTGCAATGTCAGGCGTTCCCCGAAGGGTCACTTTCAAGGAGGTCTTTTAAGAGAAGCCGTAAGGTGATTACGGGTGTGTGGGGTGGATCCACTGGAAAAAGTGGTGAGGTGCGTGCAGGAGTAGATAAATAAAACTACCAAGGGGTAGCCACAGGGAAACCCTTTAATAGCGTGGTGCCCCTGGTAGATAAAAAAAAAAAGAAGGTTGGTGAGTTACTATAAGGCCTGATGTGCCTGTGTAACTTAGCAAAAGGTCGACATGTTTCACGCATTGTTAGCCTGAACGATCAATGGCGTTTCTTCAGGACTTTACTGATGTGGTACATGTGCACGTAAAAATAGGGTTCCGGAGTAGAGATGGTAACCCACATAGGTGAGAGGTAGCTTGGGGTTGACCACAGGGTTGATTTTCCTAATGTGTGGTGTAAAACCTCGACTTGTAGATATGTCCAAGCAGAGGAGCTACCTAAAAGGGATGAAAAATAAAGAAAGAAAGAAAGAAAGAGAGAAGACTCATGGAATGAAAAACAAGTCAAAAGGAAATGTATACAATTCCAAAAAGCTAGTGGGAGCCGTGTGGACTGAAGGAACCTTGACTGATGCCAAAAAGTGGGAATATGTCCAGCCTTGCCTTGCCAGCCATTCACCTGGTGGAAGACTGCTTCAGCGGAGACAATTTCATTATATATTGAAATGCAGGTATAGCAATGATCCTTGAAGAGTTTGCGGTTGGTCACTGACCTGACTCTGGCCCATATGTATCAAGCAAAATTGCACTGTACACAAATATCTCCCAGGAGGCCACCATCGAGGTCGTTGGACACATACTTCAGGAATCAGACCTACAGTCCAACACCCCCGTGGATTTCATGACTGACCTGATCACCATAGCCTTGAAACATAACTTTTTTATGTACAAAACATCGATCTTCCATCAGATACAAGGTACCAGCAAGGGCAGCACTTTTGCGCCGAGCCTGGCAGGCCTGTACATGGCATCCTTTGTGGCCAGGAACATATTCTATGACGACAACACATACAAGGACAACCTCATTGCACCGAAGAGATACATAGACCACGTCCTGATACTGTGGAGAGGACCCAGGACCACCTGTCACTCCTTCTTGGAATGCATCAATGGACTCAATCAAGCACCTCCGGTTCACCGGTACAATAAGCGGATCAACCATCCCATTCCTGGACCTGAAGATCATCCTTGACGAGGGCGTACTCAGGACGACACTACATGGGAAAGCCACTGATTGCCAAAGTCTGTTAGATTTCAAGAGTCACCATCCCAAGGCCTTACGTGAGAATCTCCCATATGGCCAGTTCCTGCGGATATGACGTAACTGTACCGCTTCCCAGGACTATGAAACTGAGGCCAACCACCTTGAGGAGAACCTTCTGGACAGACATTACCCTAAGAGGGTAGTTGAGAAGGCGAGAAAACAAGCAAGAAATAATAATAGACAGGTCCTACTCGAAACAAAAGAAAATGAACTAAGCAAAATTCTCACATATGTCACCATCTTTACACCCCTATCCAACAAACTGAAGAACATTATTAGATGGAATTAGAAGACCCTTAATACTGACTCACTGAATATGGAACAGCCACAGTTTGCATTTAAGAGGACGTCTAATCTACGGTATACCCTGGTTAATACACGCCCATTGAACAAGAAAAAGAACCCTCAGAACGCCACACTCTGGAACCTACCACTTGTTTCAGGGCACTAGCTGTGTGGTAACTGTAACGCTTGCTCCACTACCACGCAGATGAAAACACTGATTCTAGGCGACTTCATCAGGGAACAACGGGGGCACTCTAATTGCAACACTAAGAACTGCATATACCTTATCATATGCCCATGTGGTTTGAGGTATATCGGCATGACCTCACGCCCAGTCAAAACACGGATAAGCGAACACAAGCGTATCATACGAAGGGGAAGGACAGCCACCAAGCTGACTAACCACTACCTGGAGGTAGGTCACACTGTGAGCATTTGGCATGGACAGTCCTAGAATCCAGACCCACTTGGAACACGCAGGCCCTCTTACGTCAAGAACAATGTTGGGTCTTTCACTTACATACCCAGATCAGTGGACTGAATGATGAAATTCCTTGGGTGGAACTATAATTCTGGACACATTGTGATCTGAACACCAGCACACGCAATCTAACACCCGCTCATGCCACGCACATACCCTCTATCACGACCAGCAGCAGCACCGTCTACCCTGAGCCTCTCCCTCATGTGTCAAAGTAATATTTATTTCCCTACTTCACACGAGGGACATGTCATTAGCAGCAAGGGACTTACTAAGCCTTAGCAGGGACATACATTGGGGCACACGTACATAATGACTGTACCACGGCTAACCCGGGCTGGCATATTGACTATATCCTCATTTTCAATCACTTGTGCCACCCTCAGGGGCTGATACACCACCGTGGGAAGGGACAAGCCTACATGGTATCCAGTCCATTTTTTTTAGCAATATGATCACGTCTTCATAACACCATCCATGTTGATCATGCACTGACTATGTAACCCGGGGCGCCTACACCGCACACGTAAGCGCAGTAACAGGACTTCCACAGGGCATGCTTGCGCTCAGCTTGAGACACTTCCCTCTGAGCAAGAGCATTGAGGCAAGACGGTGAGTAGGCGCAACACGTACACTAAGCAGGAAGGAGAAGATGCCTTCCTCCACTGCCCCGACAGCTATGAATATCATGCAGAGGCGCCATACATACTCATTGCAGGCAGCCGCTGGCAAAGGGTAGGTGCTAAAGAGCCGGCACCCAACGTAACCGTGAGTAAGAACCACCGTCAAGGTGGAGGAGTGTACTAACCATACTGTATGCACTAGGCTTGCTTTACCTGCTTCGCATTTCCGAAGTTGTCAGTAACTGCAATTTTGTCCGAATTTGCACTCTCTCCCTTATATATAGCCAATAGGGTGTGGGCATCGAACGGACACTAGCCTTGGGAGACTGCTCCTATTTATGTGAGGGTAAGCAAGGCACTGCCCTCCACTTCATTCCTGATATGATTCCTTGAATATGTCTTTTAACATGTCTGGCCACCACCTATAGTGGTAACCATTTAAGATTGCACGATGCAGAGATGTTCCAGCACTGGTAGCGCGATATACCGACAGAGGGGTTTCGACTAGGGAATGATGCGCACCAGGCGGCACACCTGGCATGTCTCGTTGCACTCTTTTCTGCTTACACGGAAAACGAGTACAGCAATCACCCGTGGGGACATGTGGGGACCTAAGGCGCCATATCAACTCTCTGTGACCATTCACTGTGATATGGTGCCCCTGGGGTCTCTCTGCATGCACCATTGGGTGTTGGCTGTGACCATGTCTTTTACGCACTTACTATGAGTTGTTGCCCATGGTGTTCTAATGTTTAATGATCTGGTTATGCTGTCCCGGATGCTACCTCACGTGATGACGCATAAGTCTTCTCTCTTTCTTTCTTTCTTTATTTGTCATCCCTTTTAGGTACCTCCTTTGCTTGGGCATGTCTACAAGTTGTGATTTTACACCCCACAGTAGGGAAATCAACCCTGTGGTCAACCCCAAGCCACATTTCCCCTATGTGGGTTACCATCTCTACTCCGGAACCCCATTTTTACATGCACATCTACCACATCAGTTAGGTCCTGAAGAAACACCATTGATCACTCAGACTAACAAGGCATGAAACATGTTGACCTTTTGCTAAGTTACACAGGCACATCAGGCCTTATAGTAACTCACCAACCTTCTGTTTTTTTAATCTACCAGGGGCACCCCGCTATTAAAGGTTTTCCCTGTGGTTACCCCTAGGTAGGTTTATTTATCTACTCCTGCACGCACCTCACCACTTTTTCCACTGGATCCACCCACACACCCGCACGCACCTTACGGCTTTTCTCTTAAAATATCTCTGTGAAAGTGACCCTTTGGGTGACCGCCGGGCATTGCAGCACCGACCCGACGAGGAGCAAAAGCCCGATGATGAAGCATGACATCCTTCGGGGTGTGTAAGGGCAAGTAGGAGGCAAGATTCAGCCCTCCCCTTCGGGATTGGATCCTTGATACAGGGGATGAACATCTGCCTCTCTCTTTTCACTCCTTCTCTCATCTTCTATTCTATTCTCAATCTTTCTTTGTATTGACTGGGTGACACATTGCACCCTCAAGTTGGAACAGTGACCCCTATGATTTAACAATTTATCTAACTTTAACCTCTGCCAAACCTCTGGAGACCCTTGGACTCTATACACACTGTACCTCACTTTGGTGCAGTATATATAGTGCCAGGTTCTTACAATTACTTCCTGCTAATCCTTGGATATATGTTAAGAAAGAGAGAAGAACCCCTTAAAACAGTCAAGGGAAGTGAGGTTATCTAACCAGAAAAAGGAGTTGTTCCCTTGAGGTTGATACTAGGTAAAGCTAAAACATAGCCTCAAAATTCACAATACAGTCAAAAACTAATGCAATCACAAAAATATAGGATACAACATATTTATTATGCATCAAGAAATTCAAAAACAATTAATTACATACCTAAACATATCATGGTTCCCTAATCAAATGATTAAAAAAAACAGACAGATGATAACACAATCGATTATGACCTGCACAATTGAAGAGACAGACAAAAATTGTAAAACATAAAAATTGTAAAATACAGTTAGTACATTTAAAGCTGCCAGATATTGGCACCTATGTTTTACCACTATTGATCTTGTATATAAGCATAGGTGATGGAGACTTAAATTGTGCAATAGTAAAAAGTGTCGACGCGTTTCGGTGGTTCAGTACAAATGGGGTCCACCTTTATCAAGACCTTTCTTTGTAGTCTGTCGTAATGAAGGGTCTGTACAATTTCCCCTTGGGGTTTTGTCCTGGGAGTCTACGGCTCTCTGCTGTACGTGTACTAACGCACTTGTAATTATGGTGTCGATATTTCGGGAATCCCGGGAAAAAATCCTGTTTCAGATCTGCACCTTCAAAGGGGACGGGTTTTTGGAAATCACGTTCACTATTGGTCTATCTTGTGGACTTGTGTATCAGCGCTGGTCAAAATCTTCTCCTGCTCTTGCAGGGGCTCGCTGAAAATCTCACAAAATATGATTGAGAGGAAGCAGGAAAACTACCCTTCCTTCTTGTAGATCATGGGCCTGCTCTTGCAGGGGCTCGCCGAAAATCTCACAGAATTTGATTGAGAGGAAGCTGGAAAGCTACCCTTCCTTCTTGTAGATAATGGGCCTGAACTTGAAAAGGCTTCAAATAGTCCTCTCCTTAAGCGCTATGGCTGGGTGAACTGTGGCCGTCACTTCAATCGGGATGTGATAGCCTCCGAGAGAAAGCCGCTCCAGCTGCTAATGGGGGTTCCGTATCAAGTGAGATTTTCGGCGAGCCCCTGCAAGAGCAGGTCCATGATCTACAAGAAGGAAGGGTAGTTTTCCTGCTTCCTCTCAATCAAATTTTGTGAGATTTTCGGCGAGCCCCTGCAAGAGCAGGAGAAGATTTTGACCAGCGCTGATACACAAGTCCACAAGATAGACCAATAGTGAACGTGATTTCCAGAAACCCGTCCCCTTTGAAGGTGCAGATCTGAAACAGGATTTTTTCCCAGGATTCCCGAAATATCGACACCATAATTACAAGAGCGTTAGTACACATACAGCAGAGAGCCGTAGACTCCCAGGACGAAACCCCAAGGCGAAATTGTACAGACCCTTCATTACGACAGACTACAAAGAAAGGTCTTGATAAAGGTGGACCCCATTTGTACTGAACCACCGAAACGCGTCGACGCTTTTTACTATTGTACAATTTAAGTCTCCATCACCTATGCTTATATACAAGATCAATAGTGGTAAAACATAGGTGCCAATATCTGGCAGCTTTAAATGTACTAACTGTATTTTACAATTTTTATGTTTTACAATTTTTGTCTGTCTCTTCAATTGTGCAGGTCATAATTGATTGTGTTATCATCTGTCTGTTTTTTTTAATAATTTGATTAGGGAACCATGATATGTTTAGGTATGTAATTAATTGTTTTTAATTTCTTGATGCATAATAAATATGTTGTATCCTATATTTTTGTGATTGCATTAGTTTTTGACTGTATTGGGAATTTTGAGGCTATGTTTTAGCCTTACCTAGTATCAACCTCAAGGGAACAACTCCTTTTTCTAATCCTTGGATATAGCCAGCAAACCTCAAACCACACCATAAAATACAGCACACTACAGCATACAGCATCCAGACCACAGCATCCAAAGCAGGCAGCTCCACAGCGGGAGGTGCAACAACTACATCCAACATGCAACCAGTAATATAAAGGAAAGGTCTTACATGGAAATTCCATTCCTTCCAATAGCATCAGCCTCAACGACAATCTCTTAATGCCTACAAGTAGAAGGAAATCCTGAGCAATGACTAAATGCACTGCACCAAAAAAATGAGAACACACTTCACATTAGCAATATCTCTCTAACTTTATACCCAACTGTAAGATCTTCCAACTGTGACATATACAACAAGCATTAGAAATGCAATCGGGCTCGGATTTATTTGAGTTTGAGCTAATGGCATTGTAAATGCCAATGTCTTTTTGCCATGTGTTATGGAGTGTCTGCATGTGGTGTGTAGTGGAAGTATGTTTGTTGAATTGTAATTTTACCAATGGTGGCATGCTGTGCTTTATATGAATATGTTTAAAAGTAAAGTGTACCATACTGCGATTGCTTGGTGGAAAAGTGCACTGCCGGCTGGAGGTGTGTGTGCCTGGTGGAAGGGTGCACTGACGGCTGGTGGGTGTGTGCTTGGTAAAAGCGTGCACAGATGGATGATGGTTGTTGGTGTTTGTGCATGGTGAAAGCATTAATTGACGGCTGGGGGTGTGTTGTTGTGTGTGTTGTTTTCTGTGTGCTGGTGAGTGTGTGGTGGTGAGTCTGTGGGGGTGAGCCTGGGGAGTGAGTGTGGTGGTCAGTGTGTTGTGTTGAGTGGTGACAAGTGTGTGGTGTTGAGAGACTGAGGTGTGTGGTTTGTGTGTGCGTTATGTGTGTGTGGTGTATGTGTGTGTGGTGTTTTCTGCACACTCACACACTGCCCCGTAACATTCACACACTGCTCACCCGCACACTCCCAATGTCACCCTGCATAGTCACACACTGTTTATGTTTATCGGCCCCCTTGTGTTAAGGGCTTGTGTGTCTGTCAGCGTGTTTGTGTGTGCCTACATTTCTGCGTCTGTGAGTTTCGGCATGTGTGGGCATCTGTGTGCGTGGGGGTGGATGTGTTTGCCTGAGTTGTTACAGTGTCGATGTTTGCGTATTTGTGGACACCTGTGTGGGCCAGTGTGTGGCTGTGTTTTTGTATGTTTCTGTTTGTGTGCGCATGTGTGGGTCTCCCTGTGTATGTGTGTGTGTGTGTGGGGGGGAGGGGTGCATGCGTCCCTGATTCTGAATGTGTGCGGTATGGGTACTGTGTGTGATGGAAAGATCTGGGGTGTTTATAAAGAAGGTGTGCACGTGTCTGCTAGCCACACTTCATCCACATGTAACTATTTGCGTGCTATGAAGTCTCTGCCTCCGCTAGAGTCGTCTCAGCCCGATTCTAAGCCGCCGGTCCTTAAACGCCGAGACGCTGGAGCTGGCTGCACGTATGCAACGAAAACAACTCCAGCAGCAGCGGCTAAAACAAACTAAAAGTGTAACTCTGAGCTGAGCTGGAGTGAGGGCTGAGCGCTGGGAGAGGCGTCGGCGTAGCGCGCACAGACACACGGCACTGCCAGCTGACAGAGCTGGAAAGAGACATCACGCTAAGATCAACACTGTCAGCCCCACTGGTGGCCAAAAAGGGCATGGGCGGCGCGGGACACTAACGGGTTAAACCAAACAGCGGGGAGGGGTGTCCTGCGCTGAGTGCAGGGGCGCCTGCGAGCTCCCAGCAGGGGCAGAGCGGTGCCCTCTGCCACCCCGGGGTCCGCCGCGCGCACGCAGACACCGGGGTCGCCGGCTCCGGGAGGCAGCTTCCAAATGATCTCATCTCTCCTTTCTTCCCCGACACTATTAATGCTCAGATGGGCAGAATGAAGTGAAAGTACGTGCAAGTCATGTGTAAACTGCCTCAGCCAGGGGGCTTTTATCCCGGCGTGTATATTCCAGTGGTGCCCATTTATCTACCCCCGTACACACGGCACCCCCCTGCAGCTCCTTAGCTCTAACGAGCCTCGTTAAGATCACAATAATATTCCACCCTCTAATTGCTCGTCCCATTCAAAACAAGAACGGGGTTCGTGTCTCGGCAACGACGCTCAACATCCGTGATTCTGGACAAATCACTTAATCTCACCGTGCCTAACAAAACAAGGAAGCTGCGCGCTGAGCGCTGCAGAATTGTGAACGCGCCCGGCCATCTGGATTCACTAACGGAGGCACCCTGACAGCTCCTAATTATAATTTATGTACTTCTTTGCGCAAGCACGCACGAAATATGCCCAAAATGGCGGAACAAAACAACATTTACCCTATCACTTCAAGCCTATTAAAACGAAAACACAAGGAAGACGAATCACTGGCCAGATGACAGAAAACGCTAAGGAATGTCTGGAATTCCTCTCACCAAGGCCCTAAGGATACTTCTTCTTTTTTTTCTTATAACATTAGGATCTCGAAACTCCTCCCCCACTTACAGTGGGGAGGAGTCCGAGCCCTAAAAACCACCTAGAGTACTCATTTCTTGTATGATAAACACTTTCCCAGAAAGAGGGAAATAGACAAGCTCTTGTATAAAGTGGTTTAATACATCTGTCCACCAGCGGCCTCACAAATAACTTTGTCAAGTGAAAAGATAGAGTCAGGTCAGTGACCAACCGCAAACTCTTCAAGGATCATTGCTATACCTGCATTTCAATATATAATTAAATTGTCTTCCACCAGGTGAATGGCTGGCAAGGCTGGACATATGAGACACCTATTTAATGTTTCCCACTTTTTGGCATCAGTAATGGTTCCTTCAGTTCACACAGCTCCCACTAGCTTTTGGAAATGTACACATTTTCTTTTGACTTGTTTTTCATTCCATGAGCTGCTCCAGCTTCAGCACTCTGCGCCCGTCAGTGCAGTGTAAATGATTATTCATCCAAACAATACAAGCATCATATCACCTAACACAAATAGTAACAGCTTCTTCAAACACATATATTTTTCCAAACTAGGAGGTTCTTCCTGAGCTCAGACAAAATTGAGATCACTCTAGCAAAGTAGATGGAATTCATAGGTCTCAGGACATCAGAGTGAACTTAACTTCTAAGAGCAAAACTATTGCATCAGTGAAGACATTTTCTTGACGTGTGAAGGTACAAAAGTTTGTTCTAATTTTCAATTCACATAAATAGTGGAAGTACTTTAGTAATAGTAATTCATTAGATGATGGTGATATTTCTAGCTCAGCTTCCAGGGCTTCTTTGACCGTTCGGAGAGACACTGTTGGAATATGGAAACAAGATTATTTCACGCATTGACAACATCCCAGGCAAGAGCCCAACAAAGGAGGTCTTGGAAGACACCAGATCAAACACGCTGCAGACACCAATAGGTGGCTCGTGGAATCCTCTACAAATCCAATGAGACCAACCAAGAAATCTAACCAACACAACTAACTGGTAAATGATCACACTCTCCACCACAATCTTGCAGATAACAATGGCAACGAACCAGTCACAGTTACTCCATAACAGGTAGAAGAAACCCTCTCAAACCTTGATGACAATGAGGCTCCCTAATCCTTCTGTCAAAGATATATTGCAAGAGAACATACAATTTTCTATCCAACTTTTGCAAATGGCCCAAAAGCTGCAAGTCTTGCGACCGGTTCGGACATGAGCGCTTACACCAAATCATGTTTGCACCTTTACGAACAAGACAGATAGAGGCGGCTCCTCCGTTAAGGTGGAGGAACGTCGCCCAACTGCTCTCTGAGCAGTATAAAAAGGAACAATAAAATGATAATAAGACAATGTTTTTTTTAAAAACGTTTTTTTCTGTTTTGTCATGAAAAGTAAATCCATCATTACAGCATACAATATTTTGTAGACGCCTTGGGCACAATTTTCCATACGTGAAGCCTGTATGTGATATCTTGCAGTCTGCAAGAAGATTAACCAAAAGTAGCACATCATACTGCATACCATTAAAGACAGCTTACATTGAAGCGAGCACCCGATACCTCTATCCGTCCTTACCCTCCCTCCCCTGTCTTCCTCTCAGTCTGTATCGCCCCCGCTGCTTGCAGTGCGCTTAGCCACATCCCTCCCTCCACTGATGCAAGCACAGAACTGCACAACTCCCTCCATTCCATGAGGTCTAGCTGTAGCCCCTCATCTTTACGTGGTAATTTCATGTGTGTTTCCTCAGCTAACACCCATACCCTAACATCTCTAAGCCACACTGCTATGTCTGGGCTTCTCTGCCCCATCCACATTATGGCCACCCTACGTCTGGCTAAGACAAGCATCAGCTGAAGGAGTTTATAAGGCAATTTCTGGTTTTTAAGTCTGCATATGTAGGAAAGCAGGCATAGCAGTGGTTCATCTCTTAGCGGAAGACCTGTGGTTGTATGCACCTTTTCAACCACCCATGTCCAGAGCAGTCTCGGTTCAGGGCATTCCCACGCCAGCTGGAGAAAATCCACATTCTCAGATGCACACCTAGGACATTTGCCATCCTTGTTAGGGGAGAGGCGTCTCAACTTCATTGGTGTAAGGTACGTGCGATGTAAAAAAATTTAGTGGATCAATTTTAACCTGCAAAAAGAACAATTGATGGACAGAACGTAGAACAATGTCATACATTCACCCCAGTACAGAGATCTAAGCCTAAATCCATTGTTTTTTTTGCTCACCATGCCATTCCAGTTTGGACCCAGCCATATGCTAATCAGTCTTGACCCTGTCGTGCAGGGCGAACCCCAACAGACCGTGCAGGTGATTGGGGAGTGGTCCGAGAGAAAACGGTCCTGATGGGCCACCTCGAAGAACAGATCGGGGTCAGAGTTCGCTTGCAGCACACTATCTGACCTGCTGTGGGTGTTGTGAGTGGGGGAGTAGCAGGTGTAGTTCCCCATTACCTCTAGGAGTTTCTCAGTCATTCAGGGTTTTGTACTTCTGCGAGGCAGGCATCTATCGAGATCAGGTTCCAACACGCAATTGAAATCGCCCACCCACTAAGACTTCCTGAAGGGAGTGGTAAAAGTCCGTATCATCTACATTTGGGGCATATATGTTTAGTATTGCTAGCTCTCTGCTATCTATCTTTGCTCTTAGGATGATGTATCTGCCATTGCTGTCCGCCTCCATATATTGCAAGACGAACGGTGTCCCCAGGCGACCCACGGGAGCACCCCCCTGGCGTAGATAGGGTATGATGAGTGAAAAGTATGCCCCCTCCCTTTTTTGCAAGCCTCTGGGCTCCTGCCTTGTCCAGGTGGGTTTCCTGTAGGCATGCCACCAATACTTGGTGCCTCTGGAGGAATGAGAGGATCCTGTAACGCTTGGTGCATGTGCCCAGCCCTCTTACATTCCAGCTTATGATCTTAGTCCCTATTGTCTCTGTGGTGTACTGTCTTGGAAAGCCCCCACTCCACCTCACACCAAACCGACCTACCCATTGCATGCAGCCTAACAAACATATGAACATGAAATATGAACAACCCCCAGTAACATCCCCCACCCACGGACAAATGACCTGCAACAGCGCATGCGGTTAAGCCCTCCACTTGATTGTGCCAGTACGTGCACAGCCACCCCATCAGCCCATAGAGGACAGTGAAACTTCCCCCAAACATTTTAAACCTTCGGCCTAGCCCAACAAATGCAGTAAGGATACCAGTACCGTGGCCGCCCCCCTGAAAAAAGGCCCATCCGCTTCGGGGCAACAGGCCCCCAGAGCAAGTATGTGCCCCGGCCAACTTCTTGCTCATCCGATAATAGGGCTATGTCATTATCATTTTATTTTTCAGTGCTGAGCAGCTTTAGGGCTGGGCGTGGTTGGGCTGTCATCACGCAGGGAGGAGTGGTGGGCAACATAAGTGTGCCTGATGGTTTATCCGGCCGTTTTAGGACAGCCAAACCGACATGCGCACTTAGCATTTCTCCGCCCGGCTGTCTTGCACAGGTGGGCAGAGAACAGTCACAGGCTCCCAGGCATTGTCTGGGGCATCAACCCGGCCTGCTCAGACCAATTATGACACTGCTAACATGCTGTAAATATTATTACCAGCATGACAGCAGAGTTGTGATTGGCTTAAGGGTGCCTGTGAGCCTGTGTGCTGCCAAGAGTCAGGAACAGAAGAGGACGGAGGAACGGCGGCGGCCAGTCAGGTAAGTGATCTTTTTTTTGTTCTCCCCATGACCCAACTCGCTGCCACACCACTTCTGTTCACTAGCAGCCGCCACTGCAAACAGATAGAAACAAGGTTATGTAGACAAGGAACAGCACAGCGTACAGAAATGGCAAATGAAAACCATCAGCAAGACCACGTCTAAACCATGCGAGGTGAACAGCATGATACCACTTGTGTCTCATCACTGAAAACCTCACAGATCAAAAGGAGATGAACATAGTGACAGAGACAGAAGAAAGTGCAAGCTCAGTTCCGCTTTAAAACTCATGGCTTCAAATGGGCTACCAGCGCAGTGCTCAAATGAATGAAAACTTTCTATTTTTTCTTTTGAAGGCAGTCTAACCATCGCAAAAATGAAACACTACCCTGATATATTCGCTGCTTCCCTTTTACGCCTAAAATGGCGCTATCCTACCAAAATCAAATGCTTAAACAAAATACAGCACTCAACAAAAATTTAAGAATGTAACAGAAGCATAAATATTCCAGTTCAAGCCAATAATGCAGCATCTGGCATTAGCACCATATTTCTAATAAACTTAGGCTCAAATTCACACAGGTGTCACGCAGCACAGCACAGCACCCAAAGAGGCTGCACTCCGTTGTATGACCGGGAGAGATCAGGAGAGAGCCATAGTCACAGATATATGGCTCTCTGCTCCCCCATCCCTATCCCCAGTGCTGATTTATGCTGCTGTGCGCTAGGCACACACCTTAACGCCATAGTGCTAGTGCATGCCTGGGTCTACCATTTATTTATTTATTTATTTATTTATAATGTACAGGAAGGGTACCCTTCCTGTACAAAATTTTTATGTGTGTTGTACAGTGCAGCACCCATCCAAATTCAGAAAAGCAAGGAGAAATTAAAACATTTCTCCTTTTAATGCCTGCTTTTCAGCAGCTTCAATTTTTGGCACTGAACCCTGTCTACCAATGTTAGTAGAATTTGGTTTAGCATCGAAGAGCATGGGTGGTTGCATGGGAACGCTCATGTACCACCCATGTAACGCCCCGTGACGCAAAGTAATGCAAAGCAGCATTTCACGCTGCTTTGTGTTACTTTTCCATACAAACCAATGCAGGTACCAAGGTTTAGCGTTAAAGAAAGGAACACTAACCCGACGCTAAACCTTTATGAATCTTGGCCTTTAGTATATTCGCATGCAGAAAGATGCTATCCCAAAATCTTGTAAGAGAAACAAAATGTTCAGTTGGCAAATATAATTTGGCACGTGGTAAAAGCAGCAAGCTCCAATGGTTTTGCAAAAAAGTGCTCTTTGGGGAAAAATAATTACATTATCACTAGTGTACTTCTGTGAACATAGCAACTTGTTTATAGTTGATTGTATTGCGTACACTAGCAGCATTATCACAGTGACTCTTCACGTTATTTGAAAGTCATTTTTTTTTTCATTTCATGAAGCTTTATTCGGTTCATATAAAAAATGACCATAAAAGCACATAATACAAATCGTCATAAAACAAATTATACTTGGGATGGCTCCGGTGCTCCACGCCTCCGGATAGCCGTCAGGACCTGTGACCCCGCCCTCCCTCAGTGTAGGCTCAGCTCTCGGCATGGCGGAATGGTGTTGAACGCGGGTATGCGCTTTAACCCGTCTTAACTCGGCAGCTTGGCAGCAGTAAATGGCGGCGAGAAAGAAACTCGTTTTAAAAGTGAAAAGAAAGAAATTTGGCGGCGACGGCGGAATGAAACGGTGAAAAGGTGAGCGCTGTCTGCAGAAGCAGCCGGGGAGAGACGCTGACTTGAGGAGGCTCGGCAATATTTCCCCCCTCGCCACTGCAGGTGTCCTCTAGGCATAAAGGCTGCAGAGGCGTGCTGGCACTGTTTTTTCTGCTGCCCCAGGAGGGTCTTTGAGGATTTTGAATTGAATTGAATTGAAGAGGTTCTTCTATAGCGCATGGCTACTCGGAAGCATCCCAGCGCTTGATAATTGAACAGAGTGGATAGAAATGAAAGGGAAATGAGAATCTAAAATGACCTGAGCCAGCTTATCTATATCTTGGGGAACAGAGCAGTTTTTAACTTTTTTCGAAAGGCGAGCAAGCTGGGCTCTTGATGGAGTGAGAGAGGAAGAGTATTCCACAGTCTGGCCGCATTTCGCGAGAAGAGACGATCCCCTGTTCGGGCTCTGTAGGTCCTAGGGATTATGAGAAGTTTTTGCTGTTTTGAACGAAGGTCCCTAGATGGAATATATGGTCTGACCATATCATTTAAGATGGGCGGACCATTCCCATGAAGAGTTTTATGGACCAAGCAGAGAGTTTTAAAGTCTACCCGCTCCTTTATAGGGAGCCAATGCAAGATCCTAGGTGATGGTGCAGCTGATGTGCGGTGGCTAGTTCCAGTGAGTAGCCTTGCTGCGGAGTTCTGGGCAATCTGAAGTTGTCGGATGACTGAGATGGGGGCGCCTAAATAGAGTGCGTTCCCATAGTCCAGCCTTGATAGAATAAGAGACTGGACTATGGTTTTCTTAGCGGTTTCAGGTAACTGGGGGAGAATTTTTCGAATTGTTTTGGTTAGACCGAAGCAGGTGGCCACTGTCTTTCTTGCCTGGATTTTAAAAGACAATTCCATGTCAAGCCAGAAGCCGAGGCTTTTTATCTCAGATTTTGGAATGGGCCCAGGACCCATACAAGGGGGCCACATGATGGTATTATTAAAGGTGGCTTTCCTTCCCAGCAGCATCAGCTCAGTTTTCCCCCCGTTCAACTTCAGGTGGGACGCATCCATCCATTCCGCAACCGCCTCCAGGCAGCTGCAGAGATTAGTCGGAGAGGGCTCCACCCGGTTTAGGGAGACTACTAGCTGAGTGTCATCAGCATAGCTTATCAGTTGGATTCCAAAGGGGGCTACAACCTCTGCTAAAGGTGCCATGTACACATTAAACAGTGTGGGGCTAAGGGAGGAACCCTGTGGTACCCCACACTGCAATGGCACAGGGAGGGAGCAGTTGGTTTCCGAGAAGACCTTGAAGACTCTGTCACTAAGGAAGGACCGGAGCCATTCAAGGGCCTTGCCTGTGACTCCGATCCTCTCGAGGCGAGCTAGAAGGACACGGTGGTTAACCGTGTCAAATGCGGCGCTGAGGTCCAGGAGGATGATGGCCGCGCTGCCACCTGCGTCCAAAATACTCCTGGAAGCCTCGACCACTCTCAGCAAGGCTGTCTCGGTCCCCTGTCCCTTCCGGAATCCTGTTTGGGTGGGATGTAGCAAATCATGGGTCTCCAAATACGATGCTAGCTGTTTATTCACCCACTTTTCAGTAAGCTTACTGATGCCAGGAAGGAGGGATATTGGGCGATAGTTTGAGAAATCGTCAGGATTGAGGTTTGGTTTTTTCAACAGGGCCTTTACCATGGCTAGCTTCCAGTCTTGTGGTACTATTCCAGAGTCCAGTGAGGTGTTAACAAGATTAATGATATGTTTGCTGGCATAGGGTAGGGCAAGTTTCAAAACGATCATGGGTGCAGGGTCGAGTGGGGAGCCGCTTTTTATGAAATTGAAGAGAGAAGGAAAAAGTTCGGCATTGAGTGGGTGAAAAAATGCGAGACAGGGAGGGATAGGGTTGGTAGCATCCATCAGCGGCAAATTCGATTCGGTTGAATCCCAGAAACGTTTTTCGAACTGTTGAGCGAGGGGGAGCCTCAAATGCCAGTAAAAGCTTGGATCACAGAACGAGTGCCTGCCTGCCACAAATTCTGCTATAAATTCGCCAGGAAAGCTCTGTGGTCTTTTGCTCTTTATAGGGAAGAGGCAGCACTAAAGAAGTCGTAAGCAAGCAAGCAAGTAACTGAGTTGGTGGGGAAAAAAAAAAAAAAGCTGCCAAGATGGAAAACTCAGCCCGTCTGAAAAGTAAAACTCGCTTGCATTAGCCAGGAAAGCTGCCCGAATGGCGGCTAAGGCAAAGGAAAAAGCGAAAGCCAATAAGGGAGAAGGGAATACGATCTCCCCTCAAGAAAAGGACAGTGCGATGGATATTTCGGATGATGACTCTCTAGTCAATTTAACTTCCCCGCCAAAAGAAAAGGTGCAAGGGGTAACCCGGGTGGCAAGTTGTGCAAATGGTGCCTTGGGAAACAGCCCTATAGAAAAAGTGGTGGTGGAAGCAGAAACCGGGCCCCTTCCAAATGAGAATAGCATGAGTGGAATAAAAGAAAAAAGAACTTTTCCTCTGTTTGAAAAGAAAATCCCTCCTACGCCGCAAATGCTGTCCGTCCCCCTGGAAGGGAATCATGTAATGCCTCTCTCACCTCCCACAATCGAGCTAGAACAGGCACACACGGACTCTTTAAATTTAAATTTACCTGAGAGACTACACTCTCCTTTGATTAACCAGGTGGAAGAGACTGGCAGGCTCGACCAAACTAATGGAATTCCTGGGAATGAGGCAGAGGCAGAGGCAAGTTTGAGGGAGGAGCTAAGGTCAGAAGCAGTATTCAATCAGTTTCCTTCAACTCCACTGCAAGAAGATGTTTTAGGGGGCCCTGCTCTTTCAAAGTTAGCATTTGCAACTCCATTACCTCCATCTCAGAAAGGGAGTATGGACAATCTGGATAAGGGTAGGAGCTATCAAATGGATATCCGCGAGATGCTGAATTTAATTCTTGATGAGATCCGCGAGATTAACGTGAATCAACAAGCCGAGATAGCCGCCCTGCACTCCAGATTAGAAAAATTTGAAGAGTCAATGTTGGGCCTTCCTATTAGATTAAAAGAGGCGGAGGAGAGAATATCAGCTCTGGAGGACCAAACAAATAGAGCAAATATAGAGGCCAGAGGAACAGCAAGTAAAAAAAGCCACCTAGAGAAAAAGTTGGAAAATAAGCTTGATGAACTTGAGAATAACTCACGAAGATCGAACTTAAGGATAGTAGGTGTCCCCGAGGGTCTCGAAGAGGATGACATGCTGCACTGGGTCAACTCGTTCATCCATCGAAATGTCCTTCCCGAATTTGAAGGGGACTTAACTATTATGAGAGCCCACCGAGTTCCGGCACAGAGATTTGTAAATTCAGCATTCCCGAGAACTATTCTAATGAATTTCGCGGACTATAGAATCAAAGAAAAAATTCTTACAAAAGCATTTCAACAGAGACAATTCTCGGTTACAGAGACAATAAAATGTAGAATTTTTTCCGACATGACAGCCATAGCGGCGCGCCGCAGAAAAGAATTTGTGAAAATTCTCCATCTCTTTAAGTCAAATGGCGCTCAAGCGTCAATCGCGCAACAATCCAAACTTAAAGTCCTTGTGAAAGGAAAATTCTATATGTTCTCGGACGTCGAGGAAGCTCAATCCCTCCTCAAAGAGATCTCATCACAGACAACTGCTAGAGCTTAAGGAATAGCAGCCGGTTACAGGGGTTTAACAAGTCTCCGAAATATTGCAAAACATTGCAAGTATAGCAATCTATGAGATCTGGATATAAGCTAGGGCTTTTCCTAGCCTCAAGAATGCTTTTTCTAGGGAGGTGTTATATAAAATTGCATTTCATGAATGAACCGTATTAACTGTTTGCTGATGGGGGGGGGGCTACACAGGGTCATGCAGGGTGTGATGAGAAGACACCCAGGTCACAAGGAGGGAGGGGGGACGTGGTTTGCGTGGGAAGGAAGGGAAGATCCACATCCCAGGGGAGGGGTTCTTTGGGGTAGGGGGGGTGGGGGGGGGGGGGGAAATGCAGTAAAAAAGAGCGGA
Source organism: Lissotriton helveticus (assembly GCF_964261635.1). Lineage (NCBI taxonomy): Eukaryota > Metazoa > Chordata > Amphibia > Caudata > Salamandridae > Lissotriton > Lissotriton helveticus. The sequence continues at coordinate 200,593,808 of NC_136063.1, read as the reverse complement.
AGTGCTAGGCAGGGACGGAAGTTAAAAATTGATTTTGGAGTAAAAAGGCGAAAAATGTCTTTATGGAAATGATTAAATGTAGTATCCTGTCTGTGAATGCCAATGGGGTTTTGAATAAACAGAAATATGGCGCTCTCATTAAGTGGGCAGTATCCCAAAACCCACATGTATTAATGCTCCAAGAGACCCACCTAAAGTCCAATACCCCTAATCTATTCCTCCCAAGATATTTCTCGCATGCATTTTTTGCATCAGCTGGAGTAGCACAGAGAGGTGTCGCTATCTTCTTGTCAAAAAGAATCCCTTGGGAAGAAGTGAAGATTAGAAGGGATCCCAGGGGGAGGTGGCTCTGGGTGTGTGTTAAAATTCAGTCAAAAGTTTTGAACTTTTTGAACTACTATGGTCAGGTTGTGGATGAGGTATCTAGTATTCTTGAAATCAATGACCTTTTGAGGGGGGCTCCCGGGCAGATCATTATGGGAGGTGACTTTAATTATATACAAGACATAAAAAAAGACACCTCCAATAAGAACAAAAACAGTTAAAACCTAATACTAAAAAGGCCCTGGGCTTCTTTATTGCTGAATACCAACTAATAGATCCGTGGCGTACGTTGAATCCAGAAAGCGAAGTCTACACTTGCTTTTCACATCGCTTCCAAACAGCATCCAGGATCGATTTTTTTTTAATTTCAAGATCCATCCAGATTTTGGCCTCTTCGATAGGAGGAAACCCCTTCTCAGACCATGGGAAGATAGAACTCGTGGTGGGCTTGGGAGTAGCGAGCAGGGATCAGTCTAGGTGGCAGCTGGACCGTACCCTGCTCCAGAATCAAAACTGGGTAACAGCTTTTAGAGAGTGGATTACGGACTATTTTAAAATCAATGAGGGTACAGCTGAACCTTTCTCAGTCTGGGAAGGATTCAAGGCGGCAGCTCGAGGCCAAATAATATCCTATACCTCGGTCGTGGCCAGGGAGAGGAGACAGAAAATAACAACATTGCAAAGGGCGGTTGACAAAGAATATGTTTTACAACTACAGCTATGCCCGAATCAACTGGTCCAAGCAAAGGCGGAACTAAGGGATTTTTTTCTTCTCGAGGAAATTAACAGCTCCACAACTTATCAACAAAAGGTCTATGAGAGGACAGCCAATTGGTTGGGAAGCTCTTGGCAAATTCCGTAAGAAAACGTCAGGAATCTGCCTCAATAATTAAAATAAAAGATCCCCTAAATGGCCAAGAAATTGTAAAGAGCGATTTAATTCAAAGGGCCTTCTTGGACCACTATAAACGAATATACTCCACTGAATATCTTTCAGGGTTAGATCAAATACAGGGGTACTTTGAGGATATAGAAATTCCAAAGATTTCAGCCGATCGGGTTAAAAAAAAATATATATATATATAAAATACAGGTAAAAGAATACCAACAAAGACGGGCAGGGAATTTAAAATAACATGCCTTTGCGTACGCTAATCGATTGATTTAAAAACATAGCCGTATAAAAACAGATGTCAGCAGATGTCAGGTTAAATATAAGATTCATTGCCTCATCAACTGTACGTACACCATATTTAACAAACAGCGGTTTCAAATAAGTAATACGAAAGTTCATGTACAGTTTACATATCTATAAAAAGTGCAGGGTACTCTGTTTGGAAATGCCATCACACAGACATGGGCCATTAGGATGTTTTTTAAGATTTGGTTGGGCAACTAAGTGGTGTGCTACTCCAAACCTCAGTCTGGTTAATACATACTTGTGGGATGGCCTAGTCACCATGGCTAAATATAATGGAAAACCTTCGGTAGTGGAATATCTGTTGAAAAACATAACAGTTGACATAGACCCACTGGCAAAAGCTCGCTTACTCGCCTGGTTAGCCAGAAATTTTGCTTTCAGCTCAGCTTTAGATATCATGGAAGCAGCCCTGGGGTTAGTCAGAACATTTAGATTAAATATTTCCAAAAAAACACTCTTCACGTTAAGTGAAAGTCATATGAATACTCTGCACCAGTGGCGGCTGGTGACATTTCAATGTGGTAGGGCGTAAACTTCCACTGAGAGTGCGTCCAGACCTTATTAAACTGGCTAACCTATCTCTGCTGAGCGGTTTTTGAAAAGCGCAAAGCACAGAAGCCAACATGCTTGCACCTGCTGTTCACAGTTTATATTGAACTCTATGTGGTTTATACCCTGAGATAAGCACGAGTGCGCAGTATGCATCGGTCATTCACAGTTTATACGGGTCTATTAAGAGGCAGCACTATATCTGATCTAGACTGATCGGTTTACCTCCCCATGTCTCTGTCAATGTGAGCCTAACTTACTGAGCCTTCATGCCGACGTAAAGGGCATAAAAAAAACACAAATGAGGAGCGGTGGGAGTCTTGCCACTCATTGAAATAGAAAGGAGTGCATGCATGTCTTATGACCAGGTCAAGTGATTTCCACTCTGTTGTAATTTTGCTCTGTCATGTATAGTCTCAAAACTTGTTTTCGTAAATGAATCTTTGAAAGCAGGCCTAAAAGTCAGCCCTAATCAGACCAGGATACCCTGGCCGCTGGAATACTCTATAATTATGGAAGAAACTGAGAAGGTGGAGCCAGGCTGAGGCCTGGCTGGTGAGCTCTGGTCGTGAGCAGTGCGTATGACTCGAAATGTGTATTCACTTTAAGCAGTAACGTCACACAGCACTGCGTCGTCACACTAGTACACCACACTACCAAAAGTGCTAGACGTTTTAGAAGATACCACAACTATTTGCCATGAAGAGCACCCTGAACCTTCCACAGCTACTGTCTAGACTGGACAACGTTTGTCCGGAAATCGAGGACATTTGTTACCTAAACTCATCACCTTCTGTCACATGTGAAACTATAAATGATTCGTTGAAACTCCATCTTGGAGTAATCTAAAACGAGATAACAAACCAATGCCACACATTCAAAGGAGCCTGAATTTCACACATTCACAGAAAGGGTCACAAATGTGGATTACGTCTAGCGTTTCTTTTGCTTTTAAGTAAATATTGAAAATATGTGTGAAAACATCTAACTTTTGATATTTGGTTCTCAAGCTGTACAAAAAACACACAGGCTGGTGTTGAGGCAGGCTAAAGTAATGGTAACGCATTCTGAAATATTAATTGTCATGGAACCAGCATTTCACTCACTGTCCCACTTGCACACAGGTTGGAGGAAAACCCAATTAACACAGTTTGAATAGTGGCTAAAAAGAATCCCATAGCTAATTCCTCGCTGCTGTAACAAAATAAAGTGTCCATAACACACAGTCTGTTTTTGAAAGCTCATAGCCAGGTTCAAGGCACACTTAATGGGGGATAAATATGACATGAAGCAACAAAGGTGCCCTTTTATCTGTTCTATCGATTACCGAGTTCATCAGTAATTGGCAAACATTTGCTTTGCAAGCAGAGACCATTAATCGTTCATTTCTTTGGCACAAATTCAAAAAGTGATACTTTTATTTACACCACCGCAAACAATTTCATCATATACTGCACAAGTGCAATCGCAACCGGAGTATAGCGTTCCACAGTAATTATACAGTATCTACAGTAAGACTGTTTTGTTATTTTTAATAACTTTCACCTGTTCAAGTGTTTCTGCGTATGTCTTATGGAAGGGAATTCAGCACTACTCCTTCCACATCTAATATTACACAAGCTTCTAAGGTTACTATCACCCTCAATAACCCCAAAGAATTTCTACCTACTCCAGGGGGCCCATTGTCAAGTGGCTAGAGTGGAAAGAGAAATTTATAAATTATATAGCCACTCTTGAAGACAATGGCAGCGTGTTATCTCCTGAAAGGAAAACCAGAATTCTAATGCATTGCTTAAGTTTATTGTTAAATGCAAAAAATTGAAAGAAGTGGGGACTTAGATGTTATTAAGTGTGCCATAGCCGACTTGGATGATCACTATTCACCATCTGAATGCGTGGCTGTATCCAGGCATACTTTCTATAAGTGTAAACAAGATCCCAATCAATCCGTTGATGATTTTGTCTCCGCACTTAAACATGTGCACCAAGGATAAAAGCATCCAGAATAGATAGACTGTGGATCAAGGGTGAGGCACCTTTAAAAGATATCATCACTCTAGTCAAAAAAGCAGTACTCTCAGAAAGATGCGCCAAAGCTGTGTCTCCTCCCACTGACGTTGTTTATGTCAATAAAGTCAGTGGTGACAAAAAAGGAACGACTCCTACATTCAAACCAAGACCATTTCCTACTTCCAATTTAAAAAAACAAGAGAACTATACCCGTCCTGGGTTCATCTGCTACGGATGTGGAAGCACTGCACACACAGCTTCTTTTAACAAATGTCCTGCCAAATCAGCTAAATGTTTAGAATGTGGTATCATAGGTCAGTTCAGTTCAGAAAGCTTTATTCGGTTTGCATAACACAATTATAAAAGCAACAATAAACAGAAATACACTCAATGATATTTGTCATAAAATCATCATAATGCAAATTTTATAATTACCCTACTAAATTAGGAAAATTAACTGCGCATTCCATAAACTAGCCCACTAAGTGGTGCACCAACGGAGCAACATTATTTAATAAATACTAAAAATAATTCAAACACTCACATACAAACTAGTAGCAGAAAATGAAGAGAGTGTTACAATAAAGTGCATAGTGCTAACAGGTACTTTAACTAGGGCTTTAGCCAGTACTCATTAAAGTGACATATGCCTGGGTAAACATTCGGGTTCTTGCAGCACATAATAAACGTTTTTCCATCCCGAAATAAAGTGTCATGTGCTTAAATACAGTTTCACCATAGCTGATAATTATAATTATAATATTATCGATTTCCTGGCTACTCTACATTTCAATATATACAGTGCAACCCGGAAGCAAGTATCTGTGTTTTCAAGGGCACATAGTAAGTTCATTGCGTCCACTGTTGTACGAACATTATATCTTAAAAGGATAGGCTTCAAGTAAAATTTCCTTAAAAATATATAAAATTTGCAGAAAAGTAAAAAATGGCAACAACTCTGGCTAGAGGTACAATCACATGGACATAACATAGTGGATCTCTCTCCTATTGCTGGGAAGGATACCAAGTGATGTGCAATCCCCAACCTCAGGCGTATTAGAACAAAGCGTTGTGAAGGTCTAGACACAACGGACAGGTAAGCCTGAAAACCGCTTTTGAGTTGAAGTTGCCTATAAAACACAACAGTCTTTTGGGTCCTAGTTAGTTTCAGCCGCTCTTCCCTTTTGTATGACAAGAAGGAATCCTTAATTTCCTTCTTTGAAAAGGGGATTGCGTATTCAGACACCTTTAAAATATTAAAATCAAACAATGTACTACACCAATGTATAATATAACTCAGCCATGGGATGCGGGAAGCATGCTCTAATTTAAGGCAATCTTGGATTATTTTCTGAGTGAACTCTATCTCGCTCTTATGCCAGATCGAACGCCACAAAAGTAATGGGCGTAAAGCTGCTAGATCCGATATGTAGTTAAGGCCAGTTTCTTGATGGATTAAATCAATAGAAGCCGAGGCCGGGACACTCAATAATCGTTTTAAAAAACAATTTTTGTTTTTTTGAAGTTGGACTGTAGATGAATGGCCCCATATACCGGCTCCATACAGGGCTGAGGAAACACATCTAGCATTATATATGGTTACCATATCTTGTAATCTACGGTCCCCTAATTTGCTAGCAAAACGAAAAATTCCATTTGTGTTCCTTATCATTTTGTGTCTAATGTTTTCTTGCTCGCCTACGCATTTACTATTATATTCAAAAGTGACGCCAAGATAACAAAAAGATGTAACGGCTTCTATTTTTTAACCCTCAAGGAAAAAAGGCCTTGATGTCTTCTTCTTCTTCCCGTAAGCCATGGTATAGGTCTTTGATTTATTAATTAAAGTTTCCTATCCTTAATAAAATTTACAAATTCATTAATAAGTTGCTGGAGGCCTAGAGGGGTGCGGGAGATTAAAACAGCATCATCAGCATATAACAGGACAGATACCACTGTATCATCAATTTTAGGTGCATCTGCCGGGATGTTATTTAAAATTGTGGCTATTTGGTTGATAAAGAGGGAAAATAACAGAGGGGCCAATATCATAGGTATCATAGGTCATTTTTCTACAGTTTGTAGAAGGAAGCATTTTTAGCGATCTCGAGTTCCATGTGTTACAGACAACAATTCAGACTAGTCAGGAAACGACTCTGATGAGTCCCCTGAGAATTCAGATATTTTGTCCACTAGTTCAAAGAAATATGTGGTTGTAAACATCACTGGAGGTGACAGTAGCAAACCTTTATGCATAATTTCCTTTGGAGCTATTGATTTACAGGTTGCAGAGGATTTCGGATCTCCATTTACTATAATTGCTCGATCTGTATAGGAAGACAAATTTTCTCAGGTGATTGGTTCTCACTTACAACCTACTGATGTTAACCCAGAGAGTTTCACTGGACCAAAAATTGATATGCTGGGGTACAGATCTCTAGTGTTCAAGTTTAAAGGAAGAAAAGCGCTGTGTAAGTTATATGTAGCTACAGAAGGACCTTCCATTCTAGGATGGAAAGACCAAAGTTCTCTTAACATTGTGTTAGATCCCAATGTCCTGAACAAGTATTTGGTACTTTGCGATGCTTAAAACACCAAAAAGTGGGTTTTGGAAGAATTTCCCAAAGTTTTCAACTGTACTATTGGGATACTTGATGGCTTTACTCAAAAAAAATCCTTGTTAATTCCAATGCTGTTCCCAAGATACATAAAGTTCGCCACATCCCACTGATTGTTCGAGATGAGGTCAAAAGAGAACTGAAGAAATTGCAAGATGCTTGCATAATTGAACCGGTGGAATCATCTGATTGGGTTTCACCCATTGTGGTTGCCAGACGGGCCAATGGTAAGATTTGCATGTGTATTGAGCTTAGATACTTAAATGATAACATAATTGTCGATCAATTCCCACTCCCTAGGATTGATGAAATGCTTTCCTTAACCAAGGGTGCAAAATGGTTTTCTACCATTGACCTCTCCTGTGCGTATCACCAGATCTCTCTGCATCCCACGAGCAGACGCTTTACTACTTTCTGCACCCCTTTTGGCTGTTTCCCATTTCGCAGCATGCCATTTGGGCTGGCCTCCACTGATGTAGTCTTCCAGAGACTAATGCATGAGTTATTTGGTGATCTGCAGGGCGTTGTATTCTTTCAGGACGATATTCTTGTGATGGGAGCCAACAAATGAATGCATGATGAGCACCTTAGAGATGTTATTAGGGTGTTAGAAGAAAAGGGAGTCACTGCTAAAATATCTAAGTGCAAATTTGCAGAGACAAGTCACGTACCTAGGTCACGAAGTAAGTTCTTAAGGGATTAGACACAAAACTAGTCGAATACAAGCAATTACTGCAGCACCTGCTCCCAAGTCCAAGGAGGATCTTAGGTCATTCTTTGGTCTCGCAGAGTTCTATTCTAAGTTTGTGGAAAAATTCTCAGAGAAGACTCACATCATGAGATCTCTCCCCAAGAACAAAGTGCAGTTTTTTTTTGTGCTCTGCTTGCCAACAGTCTTACGTTGAAATTAAAAGAACCATTACTCAAGCCCCTAACCTTCAGGGTTTTGATCCCTTTGCCAGCACCATCGTAACCACTGATGCCAGTAGTAAAGGTTTGGGTGCTGTCCTAACCCAACTTGATGGTAACAACAGTGAATCTGTTGTTGCCTTTGCTTCGTGTTCGCTTTCTCCTGCTGAAGATTGATATTCAGTAATCGAACACGAAACATTGGCAGGTGTCTGGGCCCTGGAGCATTTCAGGAAATTTTTATGGGGCAGGAAATTTGTTTTACGATGTGATCACAAACCCCTTACTAAACTTCTTACTACTGAAGGGTTGACCAATGCCACAGTCAGAATTGCCAGACTCTCCATGAGGCTGCAAGATTCCTTGTACAACATAGAATACGTACCTGTTGTCAAGAACTTCACAGCTGATTTCTTAAGTCGTATGCCTGTATGACTGAACTGGACAAAAACCCTTGGGACGACTTTTCAGTTGTCTCTATATCCCTTGACACTGTTCAGAGCAGTTTTAGTAAAGAAGAATGGCTTGAAGCTGAGAATGTGGATCAAGTGTTACTGGATCTTACAAAGTTGATTGTGAATGGATGGAGTGGAATGGAAACAAAATGAATTACTGATCAACTCAGTGGTTTCTGGGAAGTGGGTAATGAGCTTTATGTGTATGACACTTTAGTCCTACGTGGTGATAAAATTATCCCCCCAAAGAATCTACGAACCAGTATACTTGACCTTTGTCATGAAGGGCATTCTGGTATCACACGTACCAAGCTACGCTTGAAAGAACTCTATTGGTATCCAAAAATAGACATAGATGTGGAAAGGTGTGTAAGATCATGTGTCAAGTGCGAAGTTTCCGATAACACCCTTAAAACTTTCAACCCACTTTAGCTTCTCCCTCATGAGAGGAACTTCCCTGGGAAGTGGTTGCAGTGGATTTTATGGGTCATGTTGTATGGCAAGATGGTTCACAGAAGTACATTTTAGTTCTTGTAGACACTTTTTCCAGCTGGTTGGAAGTAAGTGTAGTAAGTACAGTTAGCACTAAAACTGTTATCATATTTCTGGACAACATCTTCTTGAGGGAAGGGTTTCCCAAAATTATCTTATCTGACAATCGAATGCAATTCAAATCTACTGAAATCAATTCAAAAGAAACTTTATTCGATTGAGTTTACAATCATAAAAGTGCATTAAAAAACAGATAATTACAACAATTTATAAAAGTTTCAATTTAAACGTTTTTAACTAGAGAATGCACGACAATATAAATCAATACATTAGGAAATCATTAAAAAGTCGTCTATGCAGTGTCACTCTGTGAAGGGATAAGATAACAGGTTATTCATACAGGTTATTCATACAAAACTGAATAGAGTCTTATAATGCAGTAAGCAATAATTGGGAATGAATTTTCAAGCATGCTTTAAGAAAGCAAGCTACAGATTTGGCGGCAGACGGGGTATCTAGATACTGAAGAGCCAAAAGAGCAGGTCTGCATCTTCTCAGACCTAATTGTCGGAGAAGTGGGACCAACCAGCGTTTACGCGGGGTCTCATAAAAGTTGCAAAAGAAGGTTACATGCAAGGTAGACTGGCAGGTACAACCATCACAGGGGCAACTGGCTAATTCGCGTGACCAATCAGAAGGCTCAGGAAGTGAGACAAGACGATAAAATAAATCAAATCGGAACCTAGTTAAAACATATCTATCAAAATTTGACAGGTAAAATGACAGATAAGGTTGGATGCCATAGGAGGATTGTATCGTCGTTAAATGAACATTTGATTGTTTGCCAAGTTCAGAACACATGTGTAAGTCTCTTAAATGGGCAACACACATATTCTTCAAAGTTTTTCTTGGTATAGCCATTAGTGAGACAGGGTCAGTGAAGAATGTTGAACAATTCAGATCACTCAAAAATTTAGAAACATATAATAGCCAGGGAATCTTTTTCCAGTAGGTCAACGTAAGACAATCAGTTATTAAAGACCTAGTAAGAAGACATTGCTCCTGAGTCCATATACGATGCCAAAGGAGAATTGGTTGGTATCTAATGATGTCAGTAAGATACTCCCAACCAAGCTCCATATGGATACCGTAGGTAGGAGCACTTCGGGGAAGGGCTAATATATATTTCAAAAAATCGTTTTCGATTATTTGAAGCTCATTAACGGGCGTGTGGCCCCATACCCCTGCTCCATAGGTGGCCACACTCATACATTTAGCTCGGTAAATTTTCAAAATTACAGCAGGGGCAGGCTTGCCCAACTTCCTTGAAAACAAAGTCAGAGCCGATGTTGTGCGCTGGAACTGCAGCTTCTTACTGGAAGTGGCAGGTTTCCAAGATAAATGATTATCAATAAGAATCCCTAGATATGGATATGTTTTAGCAGTTCCTAACCTAGTCTTATCTATAAACAGAGGCTTGCATTTCTGGGCTTTCTTGCCAGTGTGCATGACAAAAGTCTTGGACTTATTTACTTTAAGTCCAAGAGAAAGCATGTATTGGCAGTACTTGTCCAATTGGACCTGGAGCTGATTCGGTGTCCTTGCCAGAATGACGGAATCATCTGCATACAATAATGCAAGGATCGGCCGGGTGTTTATGCAGGGGAGATCTTTGTTACCTGCCAGCATCGCTTGCTCCAACCCATTTGTATAAATGTTAAATAAGAATGGAGCAAGGACGCACCCCTGTCTAACGCCTTTGGCAATACCAAATGATTCCGAGAGCTCTCCATTGATGCCATATCTCACACATGCTTTTGCATCCGTGTATAGCTCTCGGAGAAATTTCAGGAGTGCAGGATCTACGCCCAGGTTGCTCAAAATCTCCCACAACTTGGAATGAATTACGCAGTCAAATGCGGAACTCAAGTCCACATAGACCAGATAGAGATTACCGCCTTTGGCCCAGGCGTATTTGCCCATAAGCAGGGTCAGATTTAAGGCCTGTTCGACAGTACCCAATCCCTCCTGGAAACCGAACTGTAAGTCGGTTATGATCTTATTCTCCGAGGCCCAGTCCCGAAGACGTTCCAAGATTAGTCTTCCGGCGACCTTGCCCAGAGAGTCCAGGAGGGAAATGGGTCTGTAGCAGGCTGGGTTATCGCGGTCTCCCTTTTTGAATATGGGCAAAAGGACAGAAGAGGACCAAGAATCAATAAGGCCAATCTGAGAGACTGCGGACATAACCTGCGTAACGATTGGGGACCATAAGTCCAAGTTACTCACAAAGATGTCAAGTGGCACACCATCAGGGCCGGGGGCTTTACCAGTCTTAGAAGAAGTCAACGCAGCGGTCACCTCCACAAGATCGAAGTGGAGGTCAATGGGATAGATATTATTATCACTTATGGAGGCTGCCTCCCCAGATCTGGAACTCTCAGTTGTTAGCGTGGTGTCCCCAAAAATCTGTGAGTAATGAGCTACCCACGTTTCGGCGGGTACTGCCACATCTAGATGGCGAGTGGCAGTCGCATCAGCTAGAAAAGGGGCCCTAACTGTTTGCCAAAACAAGGTGGTGTCCTTGTTTAATGTACTCCGGTGCAATTGAGCCCAAAGGTTGTTTTTTATTTCCCGTTTGCGGGTTTTTTGAGCCAACTTATAGTTTCTTCTTAGAGAGGCTATTAGGGGCATGTCCCTAACTTGGTTATGTAGAGCACTTTTTAGTGCGCAAAGAGCTTTTCGGCAATGGGAATCAAACCACCCCCTGGAATTCTTGTCGTGGATCTTATGTTGGCGCGTAAGCTCTTGAAATCAAAAACTACTTGTCTGCCTCTGGCATCCAACCAAGGATCACTGCACTTTATCATCCCAGCGGCAATGGTATTGTTGAGAGGGTCAACCACAGTATCAAAGGAATTCTCCAGCTAGCCAATAAAAGAAACCTGTCGTGGGATGAGGAGTTAAAAATAATACTTTGGGCTTATAGAAGCACCATTCACTCCTCTGTCGGCGAGAGTCCTTTCACCCTCATGAGGGGTAGGATTACTCATTCCAAGATTAATCCTGGATGGTTGAACAAAAATGGTATGGTTCAGTGCGATATAACCAGCGTGAGAGAGCATATCCAAGTATCTCAGATGAAAAACAAAATTTACTATGATCAGCAACATGTTGCCAAGCTAGCTTGTTTGCGTGAAGGTCAATGGGTTCGTGCTAAACGCTCTAAGCATGTCTCCAAAGGAGAAAGCAAGTTCAGTGAACCCAAACGTGTTGTGAAAGTTTTAAACTGCAGAATGGGGAACTTTGGCATATCAGTCGACTTGCATCGGTGTCATCAGACATTGGTGGCACAATGGAGAATATTGAGAATGAAGGCAAAAACTTTTGGTGGTTAGAGACCGTAAATGTCAGTCCTGAAGTGAGTGATCCTGGTCTTATCCATCCTGAGTCTACCGTCCAAGTTCCTTCTCCTACTCTTAAACCTGCTTTATTGGACAAGGTTCCACAAGGTATCCCTGAAACCGTTGTATCTGCCTGTAATGACAATGTTATTGAAACTTCCAGAGGTAAAATTGTTACGAAACCTAAATCCCTGGAAATGCTTGATTGTCATTAAGTTTTTTTTTTTCTTTTGTGTTGGTTTTTTTGTTTTCTTTTAAGGAGAGGGTTGTGTAGTATAGTGCTTTTGTGGTAAGTAGTGGGCTCTTTAATAGAATTGTATTAGTCATATCCAGGACTGTGTATTTACGATCTAGAACATAGAACTGCTTGATGTATTAGCATTCCTCTTGAGTCAGTTCTGCCTTGAGACCATTTGTGCTGGTTGTGCCTGCTGCGCAGGGGCTGGTAATAAAGGATTATACTTAATTCACAATATTGGTCTGTTGTCCTTCTGAAGATACTACAGTATGCTACTGCAGCCATCTTCTGTGTTTACAGCCGGCCTCTGTGACATCACAGCACCATTGGAAAGCTTCCCAAAAGGCCCTTTAAAAATTCAGCTGTAAGCGCTTTTTACAGCTGACTTTTAAAGGGCCTTTTGGGAAGCTTCCTATTTGAACTGTGGCAGATAGAGGTAGGGACAGATAGAGGCAGGGACAGAGATGCGGATAGAGACAGAAATAGATAGAGATAGAGACAGATAGAGATAGAGACAGACAGATACAGATAGAGATAGACAGAGACCGATAGAGACAGAGACAGAGAGAGACAGATGGAGACAGAGACAGATAGATGGAGACAAAGACAGACAGAGAGAAACAGACAGAGAGACAGATAGAGACAGAGACAGATAAAGACAGGGACAAACAGAGACAGATAGAGACAAATACAGATAGAGACAAATGCAGATCAGGACAGAGACAGATAGAGACAGAGACAGAGACAGACAGAGGCAGATAGAGACAGTGAAAGCTAGAGACAGAGAGAAACCGAGACAGATGGAGACAGAGACAGACAGATGGAGACAGACAGAGACAGAGGGAGAGAGACAGATAGAGAGCGAGAGACAGAAAGAGATAGAGACAGATAGAGTCAAGTACAGATTGGGACAGAGACAGATAGGGACCGTGACAGATAGAGACAGATATGGACAGAGACAGATAGAGACAGACAGAGACAGAGACAGATAGAGACAGAGATGAAGACAGACAGAGATGGAGACAGGGACAGATAGAGATAGAGGCAGACAGAGACAGATAGAGACAGAGAGAGACAGAGGCAGATAGAGGGAGACAGACAGAGACAGAGAGAGATAGAGAAAGACAGAGAGAGAGACGGATAGAGACAGAGAGAGAGACAGACAGAGAGAGAGATAGACAGAGATAGACAGAGAGAGAGAGACAGAGACAGACAGAGACTGACAGAGAGATAGATAGAGAGAGAGAGATAGATAGAGAGAGAGAGAGCAATAGAGATATAGAGAGAGATAAAGAGAGAGAGAGTTAGATAGAGAGGGAGAGAGAGAGATAGATGGATAGAGAGATAGAGAGACAGAGAGAGAGATAAAGATATAGGTGTGTGTCTGGTGGCTCAGTGGACAAATGCGTCTGCCCCAGGGGCGTGTGTTCAACCTCCAGGTCAAAGTTTTTTGCTCTAGCACCCCCCAACCCCTACTGACCCCGCCCCCTCCGGTGCAGCCCTCTGCCACAAACCACACTGTAAATGTGGTCCCCGAGAGAAAGTTTGGGAGTACCCATGCCTTAAATGCATACAGCTCTGTGCGTCCCTCTGAATATTGGTAGCCTGGGCACAGCTCGCCCATGCTGAAAGCCGCCCCTGTCAGGACTCAGAGGGTGCTACCCCCTGCATGCCTCTTTGAACCCCCAGCAATGCTTTGTGAGTGACCACTGGCTCCCAAGGTGGCAGAGGCCGGACCATAAACAGAAAGTAAACAGGGCTATAGAGTTCTGCTTACCTCCTGCAGCCCCGCCCAATTGTCTTCCTTCCGCGCCATCACCAAAACAGCAGAAGGAGGACAGGGCCGTTTCTAGGTGTTTTGCCTCCCTTGGCTAGAATTGAAAAATGCTGCCCGCTCACTTTTACTACCATCACTCATCAGCTACAAGTTCGTAATCCTTGTTAAGCACATTCGGTCTTCCATCCTGCCGAGGTAGGTAAATAGAGCAATCGTGAAACCTGTTATTTGCAGCCTTTGGAAACTGTATATGCTTCGTGTAAAGCGCTATATGAAAATAACTGTATTATTTTTGTTTGCAGGGTGGCAAAAGGACGGGGTGGGGATGGTTGGCTGGGTGGGATAAGAAGCGTTCTGTGACATCACATGATGTAGTCTTCGCTCGATCAAGTGACCAGAAAGAAGAGAGTCAGTCAGTGCGTTAGTGCATGGGAAGCCAGGTTGCAGAGCCCCAGGTGCTTTTTGCCTGAACTTGGGTTTCATGAGGCGCTTTCTAAAGGTCTATCTGTTTGAGCTATGAATTAACCGACTGTAAGATGCAATGCAATTCTAACCTGCACGCACTCTCACCCTCCTGAGGCGGAAGCCGGGAGGTCTCTTGCCTTCTTAGAATTTTAATTTGTTTTAACAATTGAAACTGTGTAAAATTTGTATTTTGTTGCACCTGATCGTAATAGGTGCTTGCGACCCCCCTGTTGACCCCCCTTGCGCTCAATAGCGCCTAGACCCCTGTTACCCCCTCCTTTTCCGATCCGGACCTGCTCTCGGCCGAGTGTTGACGCCGAGAGCAGAGCACCGGTTTTGGCGGCCATCTTGGGTCAGGCTGTATTCGTGACGCGAATCCAAGCGCCATAAAAGGGACGCGAAGGGAGAGTGCCGGTAATTCTAACCTGCACGCACTCTCACCCTCCTGAGGCGGAAGCCGGGAGGTCTCTTGCCTTCTTAGAATTTTAATTTGTTTTAACAATTGAAACTGTGTAAAATTTGTATTTTGTTGTACCTGATCGTAATAGGTGCTTGCGACCCCCCTGTTGACCCCCCTTGCGCTCAATAGCGCCTAGACCCCTGTTACCCCCTCCTTTTCCGATCCGGACCTGCTCTCGGCCGAGTGTTGACGCCGAGAGCAGAGCACCGGTTCTGGCGGCCATCTTGGGTCAGGCTGTATTCGTGACGCGAATCCAAGCGCCATAAAAGGGACGCGAAGGGAGAGTGCCGGTAATTCTAACCTGCACGCACTCTCACCCTCCTGAGGCGGAAGCCGGGAGGTCTCTTGCCTTCTTAGAATTTTAATTTGTTTTAACAATTGAAACTGTGTAAAATGTGTATTTTGTTGCACCTGATCGTAATAGGTGCTTGCGACCCCCCTGTTGACCCCCCTTGCGCTCAATAGCGCCTAGACCCCTGTTACCCCCTCCTTTTCCGATCCGGACCTGCTCTCGGCCGAGTGTTGACGCCGAGAGCAGAGCACCGGTTTTGGCGGCCATCTTGGGTCAGGCTGTATTCGTGACGCGAATCCAAGCGCCATAAAAACGGGCAGAGATGACTCCGCGCAGCGAACGCGATCAGCGGGCACGCCGGATCTGCGCCGGAGTCGTGCAAGAGTCCTGCCCGTCTGCGCCCGTCCGCGCACGGCCGGGCACAGGGCTTAGGGACTCTGGTACATGCACCTGCTATTCCTCAGGGGATCTCCTAGTATTGAAATCTGACAGCTATACCCTGTCTCCCGTTATATGTGCCACCTTAGAGGAACTTAACATCTTGCACATACCGGGCGGTAAGAACTCTAGTCCTCCACCCCCCCTCAAGCTAGCCACCCTTAATACCAGGTCATTGCAGAAACATCACCTGGAAATCTACACCCTTTTACAAGACGAGACTATTGATTTCTTGACACTCACCGAAACCTGGTTGAGTGATGCCTCTTCCCCGGATATCATCGCCGCCCTTCCTAGTGGGTATGACATGATCTGGCACAACCGACCAGAGGGGGCCCGAGGTGGGGGTGTAGCAACGATCTTTAAAAGGCAGTTTACGGTAACTAAAATCTTATCGGAGACCATAAGTACCGTCGACATATTAGGGATAAAAATCACTATGAACAACTCCTGTTTTACCATTCTAACAGTGTATTGCCCACCCCAAAGTACCTCAAAATTCAACGACCTCTTTCTCCCTATACTGTCAGACCTATGCACACGTTACAAAAGCATCCTGGTAACTGGCGATTTCAATGTCCACTGGGATAAAAGCGATCAAGATCCGCTAGCCCAGAAATTACAGACTACCATGACCTCTCTTGGTTTAGTACAACTTGTGGGAGCTCCAACCCACAAAAAAGGCCATATCCTTGATTTTATCTGGTCTTCCATGCCAAAGGCGGCCATTACAAGTATTACACCCTGTATCTGGTCGGATCACCACCTAATACTGTACGACGTACCGCTAATCAACTCCCAGGCTAAACTCCCTTTAAAAACCAAAAAAGTGCGCCAATGGAAAAAAGTGAACTCTGACACCCTGGCCAAAACTCTGCCCAAATACAAACAAACTTCCATAGTCTCTCAAGGTGATTCTGACCTTGACTCAATGTATGATGCGATAACGACTACTCTCAGGAAATCAATCGATGAGCTAGCCCCCGAAAAGGTACAAAGAGTAAAGGGTGCAGAGAAAGGAGCCCTTTGGTTCACCCAAAGCTTACGCGAACATAAAAGAAAACTCCGCTGCCTCGAAAGATGCTGGAGGAAATCCAAAAAGGACACTGATAGGGAACTATATAGAATATCATTTCAAACATACAAAAAGTATATCGTCTTAGCTAAGAAGGACTACTACGAGACACGCATAAACAACGCCACAAACATCCAGAGAGAAACCTTTCAAATCCTGAAAGAGCTAAGTGTGAAGGAGGAAAAGATCGACATCTCGATCAATTGTGATACCTTTCAAGGATATTTCCTCGAAAAAGTTGCGATTATCTTGTCCGATATTAAGAAGGATAATCCAGTCTCACACATCGAACTACTGCCTCCTTTAAATCCCTTAACCCCTATCTGCACTAGATTCCCCGAAATTGACTCTACCACCCTGAGACAACTTGTAGCATCCACCAAGTCAGGCTCCCCTGCCGACCCGTGCCCACCCGATATCCTCCGACTAGCAATCCCGATCCTAGAGGATCAGATCTTACACCTCCTAAACACCTCACTAGCTACTGGCGCTTTACCTACCCCCTTTAAAGAGGCACGCGTCAGACCCCTGTTAAAAAAGCCCGGGGCAGATCCATCCAGCCTGAAGAACTACAGACCTATCTCTCAGTTGCCATTTCTGTCAAAAGTGTTGGAACAGCACGTGCTAAAATCTCTGTCATCCCTCCTGGAATCTCACCATCTTCTCCAGGAGCGGCAAGCTGGCTTTCGTGCCCACCATAGCACAGAACTGGTAATGCTGTCTGTGCTGGACGAGCTTAGATGCATGGCTGACAGTAAAAAGCCAAGCGCCCTGATATTACTAGACCTTTCAGCGGCGTTTGATACTGTCAGCCATGCATTGCTTTTGGGCAGACTGGCTCGGTTTGGGATAGGAGAGCAAGCCCTTGAATGGCTAACAGCCTTCTTATCTGGAAGGACGCAGAGAATCCAGGTAGCATATCAGGTCTCCGATGAGGGTGTTTTATCTTGTGGAGTCCCGCAGGGCTCTGCGCTCTCTCCACTCCTATTCAACTTGTACTTACAGCCACTGATAGAGTCCCTGGCAAATATGAACTGTAAAGTCTTCAACTATGCCGATGATACTCAGCTGTTGCTGAGTATCGACAATACACCATCGGCTCAGTCTATGGCCCAAGACATATTACGATTTACAGTAAACTGGATGTCGTCCAATTTGTTGAAAATCAACCCAGACAAAACGGAGGTTCTCGTAGTTTCAACCTTGACCTCCCCCTGGAATGATTTGTTTTGGCCACAAGAACTCGGACCCACTCCAAAACCGTGCCCTAGCGTTAAGAGCCTCGGCATGAAAATCGATCAGGAACTCTCGATGGCTAACCAAGTGTCCGCTGTAGTTGGTTCTTGTACCAACTTAATCAGGAAACTGCGGAAGCTTGTTCCCTTACTCTCACGGAATATGCTGCGAACCATTGTCTCAGCTACAATAGTGTCGAGAATCGATTATGGCAATGCGCTATACCTTGGCCTCCCCAAAAATCTATCCAACCGTCTTCAGGTCACCCTGAATGACGCAGCGCGCCTGATATTTGGAGTGCCAAGGCGGACTCATGCCTCCCCTTTGCTCTATGGGCTTCATTGGTTGCCTGTGGTGCAAAGAGTTGAATTTAAGAGCATGTGCATCTGCCACAAAGCAATCCACGGACAGGCGCCAGCTTATATAAAAGAGAGACTTGAAATATACGAACCCAAGCGCGCCCTGCGATCCTCCGGTTTTTTCCTGCTGTCCTGCCCACGCTTTAAGCTGGCAACTAAAGGAGGCAGATCCTTTTCAGTTCAGGCCCCGATCATCTGGAATAAGTTACCGGAGGTGCTTCGCAGAAAGTCCAACCTTCTCCACTTCAGGAAGTCCTTGAAGACTCTACTCTTCAAAGACGCATTTACTTCCTAGTATCTGGTTACTAGCTCTAGAATCTCTCACACACTCATCCTGCTTCTTGTTGCTGCACTTGGTTAGTAGCGCTTTGAGACCTGTCGGTGAGTTGGCGCGATGCAAAACCCAGTACAAATACAAATACAAATGGGTAAATAGATTGATGCGGTAAAATGTCATTTCAATATTCAACTTGGGAAGGAGAAATGTATTCAAGGCGAGCATGAATAATTAATTAATATTATTACTAATAATTCAGGCTGTACATGCACCAGTGAATATTATATTTATTTACACACGATGCCTACTACCAAATATCCGACAGAGAATATCTTCTGCTCCTTTCAATGAAAGTGGAATTTCACTTTGTTGTGGCTCTTACAAAAATCCTGTCTTCCCATTTTCTTTTCGCCTGTTTAATAGTATGATGCCAATAAAAGTATTACCCAACTTTGTCATTGGTTTTGTGTTAAAGTTACTACAATCGAATGTACTTTCATGTTGTTATTTTTATAACTCTCGCCATAATAAAATACTTTGATATTTTTGTTAGAAAATAATTTACAATAAAAAAAAATTAATTTCCTTTTTTTTACACTATTTGTACAATGAAAGTAATAGTTTATTTAGTACTGGGGATGTGATAAACATATTTCAATAAAGTGTTATTATACACTGTTTTTTTAAATGAATTAACAAAACGTGTTTGTACACTTTTTGCATTCTGTTGTAATTAATATTATGATAAAAGTATCATAACATGTTATTTAATAATTATTGTAGCAATTACCATGTTTTTACATGTATATATTGCTTCTTATCACTCTGAAGGTGCCTTTACACTGTTGCTCCATCAAATTATACATGGAAATTACACAGTTGGTAATTTTGGGTGCTACCTAGAATAACGCTATAAAAGTTACTTTACTTTAATCATAGCACAAACAATCTCCACCTAATGCAGAAACTACAATACTTGGCCAAAGTCTGGATAAGCACTTACTTGCTAAAACCATTTGGGAATTACTAATATGTTATTAACATCATTAACAGCGCCACGAAACCAGAAAACACCAGTAGCAAGCGCCTAGCTCCTCACTCCTGATCCATTGGTATAATCTTTTTAGCGCACTGAATTACTGACGCTGCGCAGCACCAGGGTGGTGCAGAGCTCTTTCATCCCCGTCCAGCCTGAGCCTGATACATAGGCACCACTCCTGGCCACGACCTACTTTTGCCGCTGGATTTCTGACACATTTGTTTCCGGCACCTTTTAATAATAAATGTGAATAACTGGGATAAAAGAGGGACCCCGCGCGAGCGCGTGCGCGAGGAGCACGACCAGAAGAAGACCTCTGCCAAGCACTTTGCCGCCATGACCGGTCTGAGGGTCCCTGCACTCTGATAGTGGCGTAATTGGTGAGCCCCTTACCGTGCCTCACATGTACACTCCCTTGGCAGTGCTGGGGATCCCTGCAACTTGAGAGAGGGGCTTAATGACAGCAACCCCTGCCCTCTTCTGCACCTCACGCAGGGCCTTTTCTAAGTTATTTTGCCGCCTTCCCCCTTTTGCCACCCTGGGCGGCCGCCTAGTCCTGCCTAATGGTAGAAACGGCCCTGAGGAGGAACATCCGGTCTGACGGGCCACGAGCAGCCAGGCACGTGGCAACCCCAAGCTCTGCTTTCAGTAGAAAAATACCTGCAAGGCTTGGCAAAACATTTCATGACGGGCTTTTAGCCAATAGCGTAGTCATCAAAGGGAATGCTTCTTGCCACAACATCCATTAAAGCAAACCGCGCGAGTCTGGCAGAGAGTAATGAATCTCCCACTGCCTGTAGTAAGAGCATGTTTCTTCACTTATACACCTTAACAACACCATCTGCAGAAAACCTCTGCCTAGCAAGTACGATTCATCCAAATGCAATTCACACAACAGCACCCCCCACACATCTCTTAAGTGCAGGGAGGGAAACGAGTTGTCATTAATGCTCAGACTGCAAGACGTGCCAAATTGATCATGAAAGTGCATTATGTTGTGTTCCTTATTCTCATAGCCTTTTATGTTACTTTTATGTTGTATTGTATTCAGGGCTGAAAAAACTGGGGGGTCTCTCACAGGGGCGTGGCCGATGTAATTAGGGCATGGCTTAAAATATAAGCACATTTTCTGTGCTGAGCATAGTGTGCCGCTGGACAAGTAATTTGCTGCTTCTGTCACTGCATCCAGATATTTAATACAACAAGCAACACTACACCTACAACTAGCCAGGACTATTGGCTTTGCCAACGGTTGGTTGCATTAGATAAATAAGCAACAACTATGGCTTCGTTGTATAGTATATAAAAAATGCTTCGGTTCTGAAATGATACTATGAAATAACTAAAACAAGTCTCTTTGAAGTTACATCAAAGGCTTTGAGCAGTAGTACTGCTGCAGAGGTAAGATTTATTTTTTCGTCCCGAGGGTGAGGGCAAAAATTGAGAGTCCAATAGGGGCCCGTCTCAGCAGCTGCTTTTTAGAACTGCTGGTGCTGAGGCAAGACCTGGCCCACTTAAAGCCCTGATTGTATTTTGATTGTATTCATGTAACGTGTACTGCCCCTAACCAGGTGTTGAAGCGCTTTACATCCAGCAGCACGCTGCTCCGTGGGATTAGTCTTGTGCTCTCAAGCAAACCTGTTCCATTCCTCTCTCCATTTTCTTTGTAGGAGGTGAAGTTACTCCTGTATTTGGATTGGGAAGAGGACCTGGCTTGCTAGTTCGAGCGCGACTGTTCCTATTGGAGCAGGACTAAGAATGATTAGCATATGCCTGGGTCTAATTTGTGGTGGCACTGTGGGCAAAGGAACAATAGGTTGCAATGCTATCCCCAGCAATTGCCAGATGTTGGACTTATTGCATTCATTGTTTCCATCACCTTCTGTGTGTTTGATAGAAGTTAGGTCTGATCATTAATGGGTGGGAGGGGGGATGCAAGGGACTGCTGGTTAGACTTCTTGAAGCACAGTCCTTTGGCAGATGGCAGAGGTGGAAGACTATTACAGCAGATTTTGTTGTGCAAGGTGCAGGTGACCCTTTAGGTGAGGTCAGGGGCGGCTCCTTCATAATGGCGGTTGTGCATCGCCTCACTGCCCAGAACCAGTAGATGATAAAAAAAAAATGATAATAATACAATGTTATTATAATTTTATTTATTGGTGTCTGAGCTGCGCATTGAGTATAGGGTGGGGCCGGGCATGGCAGGGAGGAGTAGAGTGCACTTATAGTTGCGCATGTCATTACCTGCCCTTTGCTTGGACCTGCCACCGGACTGCTGCTGCTTCTTTATTCGACTTCTGCCCCTTGGAAACCCCACAGCAACTCGCCGGACCCGCTCCGCGGGTCCCGCGGCGCGTGTGACATCAGCGGGAGCTGCTGTTGGGAGAGGGGCGGTCTCCTGTGCTAGGACTTGGGGCGTGTTGTTGCTGGCAGGGCTGCGAGCACGTTAGCAGGGACTCCATCACCCAGGAGTCCCTGCGAGCCCAATCTGCTTCACCTGGGCTGCTCTCCCTGCTGGCCCCGCCCCCCCGCCCATCACTCCTCTCTTTTGCTATTTTAGAAGGATGTACGGCCGCTGCGCGGGAGCGCGCGGGAGCGCCCGGGGCTAAGCCCGGGCAAAGGGCGGGCCGTTGAGGCCGTTCGAGGACGGCAGAGACCGGGACCGGGCCACCCCCCTTGGATTTCTACATTACCGGCTCCAGTACACGGGACCCAAAATGTGTACTAGGGAAACAAGGAGCAAATCGACACTGGCTGCGGCAGGAGCTGCTAAAGGTACACTTGATAACTATTTTGTTAAAGCGGGATCACTCTTGATAGAGGACATTGAAGGGCTTGAAAGACGCATTTCCCAGGAAATTGATTGGGTACGGAGATCATCGATAGGCCCACTGGCCCTGGCCAAAACACCAGAGGGAGGGCCTCTGGCTAATGAATCCACTAACGGGGCTTCAGGAGTCAACCACTCAATCACTAATTCCGACCTTGATGACATGAGCTTGTTGACCCTCCCAACGGGCCAAACACCACAAGTCACAATCCCAACCCCTTGCCTCGATTCGGCTTTAACCACCACCGTCGAGAATGTCCCAGGTCTCACAAGGGGGGCAAAGGAAGGAGCCATTCAAAAAAAGGAAGAGAGGAGAGTCAACTAAGGGAACTAAGGGAGGGAGAAAAGCAAAAACCCCAAAACCTAATTTCGCAAGGAACACTTCAAGGGTGGGGGATAGTAGTGCGGGCAACTTATGCGAGGATAGACCAGAGGTTCCACTCACTGACATTGTACATCTAGACCAATCACCTAACTTTAATAATACTACATTGCAATCCTCCTCTGAGGACATTACATTGGCAGATATAGGTGCACTCATGAGGTCTCTTTTAAGCCCCTTAGAAGCCCGCCTGATAAAAATCGAAGCCAGGCTGGTTAATATTGAAAAATCCACAGTGCAGCTGGCAGACAGCCTAAAACTAGAAACAAAGAGAGCTAAAGGGGGGTTGGAATCAATCCCTAATAAACCCCAGGAGTTAATAACCGCAAATACAATAAAGAAAAAAGGCACATTGACTATCCAAAATATGAAACAAAAACCCAGTGAAATCCCCAGCTCGTGCCCAAAGGAAATTAATTAGCCAGCCCACACACACCCAACCGCCCCCACCCCCTGTATTAAATACAACCATCCATCCTAAAAATAATCCTAACCCTCCAAAAAACCTACAGAGTGACCAGCAACCCCCAGGTAATAGGCAAAACAACACACACAGAACTGTGAACTTACCACCAGAGGCGTCCCCCTACACAGTAATCCTTGTGGGGGTACCTGAGTTAAAACCCACTACTATTGAGACGACGCCCTCCCTTAAAAACAAGGTTATCGACTGGCTATTCAAACATAGACCTCTGCCACCTGGTACAACTAGTGACATTCTCATGGTGAGAAGGGCCACTTGGGTAGGTAATATGAGGAAAACGATCGGCGGGGACTGTGTCCTGGTCAGTTTTCGCGATCCCATGACAGCCACATACATCTGTGGCTTGCCCCACCATGAACAAGAGAATATCATTCAGTCCCTCCCCCTGTCATTCTTCTATCCTTCCAGCATATACGCAATTGATGAACAGAGATGGGGGCACCACCAGGAAATGGCGGGGGAATGGGAGATTAACAATGGAGGCAGGAGGGATGCCTACTACAATAGGAGAAGGGGGCATGAATATCCATCCACATATGATGATGAAGAGGGCTGGGAATTTCCCAACAGGAGGGGGAGAAGATGGAGGGGAGAAGTGAGAGAAGTTCCCAGGCCACATCGAAACTATCAGCCAGCCTATTTTCCTACCTTCAATAGGTATAGTAGCCTTGAGACAGTCGATTGACAACCCAGGTTGAATATCATAGGGCAGTTCCAATTAGAATCTATAGAGGACAGTGAGGAGGAAAACAATACCCCTGGACATACCATGATCTCGCAGGAAAAGCCACCCCCACCGAAGGACCCCGTATATTCACAAGATCAAGCAGATCCTATAGTAGACCAGTCTGACAGCAGTATGATTGTTGAGAGAGGCGAGGGGGAAGTACCAGACCACCCTATGGTAAATTTGGCAATAAATGAGATGAACCATATCCTTCAACATTCTATAATGCCACCCCCATTGACCCTGATCTCATGGAATGTTGCCGGTCTGGGTAATAAATTGGACTGCTATGAGTGGGTTTCCTTCATTAACTCAAAAAATATCTGCCTTTTCCAGGAAACTTGGGCTAGAGAGGAGCACACTTGCCAGGGCTTTGTAGTATTCTCAAAACCCGCAAAATGGGGTGGTCGGGGTCGACCATCCGGAGGACTGGCTATTTGGGTAGCTTCCCACTTGGGCTGCAAGGCCAGCTCTTTAACTGTGGACTCGGACGATATACTGGCGGTTTTGTTGGAATGGCCAAATTCTAACAAAATGGTATAATAAATGTAAGAAGGGGCGATCCCCGAGGGTCAGATTGTGCTCACCCGACCACACCCGGACCCACCTCTCCCACAGAACTTGCCGAGTCTTGATTGTGAGGTCCTCACCGGGGAGGACTTCGGGTCTAGGATCGTACACACTGAGCTCACACCACACTACGAACAGACACCACACCAGTGGGTTTTAGTAACAAGATCTTTATATAGCAAATAGGGAGGCAGCACTCTTATATACACAGGGGTCAAGGGACCACAAAGTCTTGGAGGATTCGGGAAGGGGGAAGCGGGACAGTCTTTGAGTCTCTGGGACAGTACGAGGCGTACCCTACGCACAGCTCTCAATCCTCGAGCCGGGGTGTACGGGATGATGGTCGTACTGGCTGCCTCACCTCCGTCGAGTCGGCTCGGTCGTGATGGTGCTCTCGATGGTCCAGCCGGACCAGAGTACTCCTCGAGCCGCGACGAGGTCAGCAGGGCTCGGTCTGGAGAAGTTCGTGAGGAGCCGCGACAGCGTCAGCAGGGCTCCGATGGTTACAAGTTCAGCTCGAGCCGCGACAGCGTCAGCAGGGCTCCGATGGTTTTAGAGGTCGAGCCGCGACAGCGTCAGCAGGGCTCCGATGGTTACAAGTTCAACTCGAGCCGCGACAGCGTCAGCAGGGCGCCGATGGTCTTAGAGGTCGAGCCGCGACAGCGTCAGCAGGGCTCCGATGGTTACAAGCTCAGCTCGAGCCGCGACAGCGTCAGCAGGGCTCAGAGGTTCCGGATGAGTCTTCTTAGGGTCAGCCGCGATCAGATCAGCAGGGCTTCAGGTCCAAGATACAACTGCCCGCTAGTTGTCGGGCGGGCCCAGTTATAGTCCTTCTGCTCTTTGATCTCCGGACCCTCGCAGGCGGAGGTCTCAAGCCCTGGGGGCTGGTCATTGGCGAGGTCCGGCGGTTGGCTCTTTGATCTCTTTGAAAGATGGGTCCGGGAATTCCCAGACGCCCAGCGGGTCTGGAGCCAGCCCTCGGGGAGGCCAGAGGGGTGATCGAAACTGGCCCACAGGGGAGGGCCAAAGGTGTGACAGATACCAGCCCCTCAGGGGAGGCCGGAGGTGCCATCGAAACTCCCTGGCTTATCTCACTCGGGAGCCCTTTACCCCCCAGCCGGGACTGGCGCGCCTTTGGAGGCTGGGTTTCACTGGGGCCGGGGTCACGCTAGGCCCAGGGAGACAGGGATGTCGGGAAGGGAAGATGGCGTCCGGGCCTTGTGGGGCATGCAATGTTAGGCGCTCGGAGCCGGGAGCGGGACGGGGACATGCGGCCTGGTCGGGGGTTTACGGGGTTCGGCCTCATCGGGGGTGAGACGACCAGGCTGCTGGGTGCAGGCTATTCTTGCAGGGACCCTGCGCAGGGGCTCAGGGTGCAGGCCTACGCTCGCAGGGTTCTGAGGGACAGAGACGGGCCATGCCACGAGGCCGGGTCCAACACGCGCCCCCCCCAGCTGAAGGCGGGGAGAACTACCCATCCTCTTGGGGGTTCTCTTCGCTGAGGCGGAAGAATCGGGACAGGCCGTCTGCGTTGGCGTGGTCAACACCAGGCCGGTGCTCAACAGTGAAGTCCATCCCCTGGAGGGAGATGGACCAGCGCAGCAATTTGGGATTCTCCCCTCTCATCTGCATTAGCCACCGGAGGGGTCGGTGGTCGGTCTGGACCCGGAAGTGAGTACCGAACAGTTAGGGCCTCAGCTTCTTCAGGGCCCAAACCACCGCGAAGGCCTCCCGCTCGATGGTGCTCCACCTTTGTTCTCGAGGGAGTAGCCTCCGGCTAATGAATGCTACGGGTTGGTCTAGGCCGCTCTCGTTCACCTGAGACAGGACCGCTCCGATGCCATGCTCGGACGCGTCCGTCTGGACTACAAACTCTCGGGAGTAGTCGGGGGCCTGTAGGATGGGGGCGGTGCACATGGCGTCCTTCAGCGTTTCGAACGCCTCCTGGCAGGCGGAGGTCCAGCTGACTTTTTTCGGCTGGTTTTTGGATGTTAGTTCCGTGATGGGGGCTACGATGCTGCCGTAACTCTTGATGAACC
Organism: Lissotriton helveticus; assembly: GCF_964261635.1. Classification (NCBI taxonomy): domain Eukaryota; kingdom Metazoa; phylum Chordata; class Amphibia; order Caudata; family Salamandridae; genus Lissotriton; species Lissotriton helveticus. The sequence goes on along the minus strand of NC_136063.1, from coordinate 200,567,161 downwards.
GGCGGTAGTACCCCGTGAGCCCTAGAAACGCCCGCACTTCCGTCTGGGTCGTGGGGGCCTCCCAGGCCACGATGGCATCGATCTTGGGCTGGAGGGCGGCTACGAGGCCGCTTCCGACCTGGTGCCCAAGGTAGATTACGGACCCCTGTCCGATCTGGCACTTGCTTGCCTTAATGGTGAGACCTGCCCCCCTCAGGACGGTCAGCACCGCCCGGAGGTGCTGGAGGTGGTCGGGCCAGTGGGAACTGTACACCGCGATATCGTCCAGATACGCAGCGCTGAACTCTTCCAACCCCGCCAGGACCTGGTTCACCAGCCTCTGGAAGGTGGCGGGGGCGTTCTTCATCCCGAAGGGCATCACCCGGAAATGGTAGTGACCATCCGGGGTGGAAAAGGCGGACCTTTCCTTAGCTCCCTCGTTGAGGGCGATCTGCCAGTATCCACTGGTCAGGTCGAATGTGCTAAGGAAGCGAGCAGCCCCGAGGCGATCGATAAGCTCGTCGGCTCGGGGGATGGGATGAGCATCAGTTCTGGTGACTGCGTTGAGCCCGCGGTAGTCAACGCAGAACCTCAGCTCGGGAACAGCACCGGGGGCGGCTGCCTTCGGGACCAGGACCACGGGGCTAGCCCATGGGCTGTCAGAGGCTTCGACCACCCCGAGGGCCAACATCTTCGATACCTCGGCCTTGATACAGGCCCGGACTCGGTCAGGGACGCGGTAGGCTCTGTGCCGTACCGGGGGGCTGTCCCCGGTGTCCACGTCGTGGACGCACCAGTTGGTGACGCCGAGGGTGAGGGAGAAGAGGTCCGAGAACTGTCCCAACAACTGGCGACAGTCCTCGCGCTGCTCTGGAGAGAGGGAGGAGGAGAGACTCACCCCCTCTACGGAGCCATCTTTCGCTTTCGTGGACAGGAGATCGGGGAGAGGCTCCGTTTCTTCTTCTTCCCCATCGTCCGTGGCGAGGAGCAAACTCAACTCGGACCGGGCGAAGTGGGGCTTGAGGTGGTTCACGTGAAGGACCCGCAAGGGGTTCCTGGGGGACTCTACATCGATGAGGTAGGTCACTTGACTCTTGCGTTCGATCACCTTGAAGGGCCCTGTCCACTTGTCTTGCAGGGCACAGGGCTCTACGGGGGCCATCACCCAGACCCGTTGTCCGGGCTGGAACTCGACCAGAGTGGCATTCTGGTCATACCACCGTTTCATTTCTTCTTGACTGGCCTCGAGGTTGGCCTCGGCCAGCTCTCGGAACTTCCTCGTTTGGTTCCGGAGGGCCAAGATGTATCGAAACACATCGGGAGGGGGCTCTGGGGCCGCCGCCTCCCACCCCTCCTTGACCAGGGTGAGGGGTCCTCGGACGGGGTGCCCGTAGAGCAGCTCGAAGGGGCTGAACCCCAGGGACTTCTGGGGGACTTCGTGGTACGCGAAGAGGAGACAGGGGAGGAGGACGTCCCACTTACGTCTCAGGGGCTCTTCGAGACCCATGATCATCCCTTTGAGGGTCCGGTTGAAGCGTTCCACCAGACCGTTCCCCTGGGGGTGATATGGGGTGGTGAACTTGTAGGTCACCCCACATTGCTGCCAGAGGGACTTCATGTATTTTGAGATGAAGTTTGTCCCTCGGTCGCTGACGACTTCCCGGGGGAATCCCACCCGCGAGAAGATGGCCATGAGGGCCCGCCCTACCACGGGGGCCATCACCGTCCGGATGGGAATGGCTTCGGGGTAGCGGGTGGCATGGTCCACCAGTACTAGGATAAAGCGGTGCCCCAAGGAGGTCTGGGGGTCGAGGGGGCCCACGATGTCGATTCCCACCCTCTCAAAGGGGGTACTGACCACGGGGAAGGGTTGGAGAGGAGCCTTGCGCTTCCTCCCGCTCTTTCCGCTGGACTGACACGTGGGGCAGGACTTGCAGTGGCCTTCTACATCGGAGCGCATGCCCGGCCAGTAGAAGTGGGTGACCAGGCGATGGTACGTCTTGTCCTGTCCCAAGTGTCCCGCCAGGGGTACGTCATGGGCCAGGTTCAGGAGAAAGCCGCAGAAGCGTAGGGGGACCACCAGCACTCGGCCGGACCCTAGTTCGGCGGACTTTTGTTCGCTATACAATAGGCCGTTTTCCCAATAGACCAAGTGGGAGCCGGACTGGTCACCGGCGGCCTGGGCGGCCGCCTGCTGCCGCGGCCCAACCAAGGATGGACAGGAGGTCTGCTCTAGGCAGAATTCTTCACGAGACGGTCCCCCTTCCTGGCGCCACTGGGCCAGCTCAGGAAGGTCGTCCAGACTCGGGGTCGACTCGACGCTAGGGCCGAGGGGACCTGCGTCGGAGGGGAAGCTCTTCCCGGGGAACAGTTCAGGGGCTTCGGAGGGTTCAGGGACCTCGGGGTCCTCAGGGGTCGTTGGGGCCGCCTCTAAGGTCGCCCCGGCGGGGGTGATTCTTCGGGCGGTCATCGACCGGGTACTCACACAGGCCCATTCGGGCAGGCCCACCATCTCCAGGTGGGTCCTGTTCTCAACCCGCTGCCATGGGGAGCTCTCTAGGTCGTTGCCGGGCAGGCAGTCCACGGGCATGTCAGAGCGGACTGCCACTCGTAACTCCCCAGAGACGCCCCCCCACTCGAACGGGACTTGGGCTATCCGGCAGGTGTGGACGGAATTATCGGCTGCGATCACCCTGCAGGAGATGTGAGGGACAATCTGGGCTTCGGTTACTAGATGCCGTTTCACCGCAGTGATACTGGCCCCTGTGTCTCGGAGCGCCCCTATGTGATGGCCATTGACAGTCACCTGCTGTCGATACTTCTCGGTATTGTCGGGTAGGGGGGCTCCTGGGACCATCTCTCTATCACCCAGGGATACTAACATCATGGCTGCGGGGTCAGCTCCCCCGAACTCCTCTTCTCCCTCCTCTTCTTCTAGGGCTACTGAGGTGATGTGGCGCGCTGGGGGGCCTGCAGCGGCAGGCTTTTTGAACAACGGGCAGCGGGGGTCATTGGCATAATGCCCTGGTTGCTGGCAATGGTAGCAGGCTTGGCTGGCTCGGGGCCCTGGCTTAGCTGGGGGAAACCCTGCGCGCGCTGTGGGAGGCGAGGTGCCGGGCTGGTTTCTGGGGGGACTACGCGGGGACCCTACCTGGCAACCCCTCTGTCTATTCTGGTTCCCTCCTCCCCTCTGGCGGGAGGACCCCTGTTCATTTCGGCCAGAGTCTCCCCCGGGCCCCCGGGGTACTCTGGTGCTCACCCAGCGATCGGCCTCGACGGCCAGCTTCCGGGGGTCGGCCAACTTGCTGTCCAGGAGGTGCTGCCGGAGTTCCACAAAGCAATTCAGAGACAAATGTTCGTAGGCAATGAGGTCGATGAGCCCCTCGAAGGTGGATACTTTGCTGCCCTTGATCCATCCTTCCAGGGCCCGGCTGTAGAAATTGACATATTCTACCCAGGTGGTGCCGGGGATCTTCTTGCAGTCTCGGAAGCGTTGGCGGTACATTTCTGGGGTGAGCCCGTACCTTGTGAGGAGGGCCTCTTTCATGTGGCTGTAGGAGGTCTGTTCGGCAGACGGTAGGTCGAGTAGGGTGTCTCTCCCCTCACTCAGGAATCGACCCCACAGCCCGGCTCCCCAATCTTTCTGCGGAACTCGGTGGGAGGTCATGGCGACCTCGTAGGCCTTGAACCATTGCTGGATGTCATCGTTTTTATAATATTCTTTGACCACGTCCTTGGGGATGTGGACCTTGGGTTCCACCGGGGGAATGGCCTCTCGGGTCGCTGCTGTTTTGCTGCCTTCGTTCCGGGCTTTTAGTTCTATTTCCAATAGGCTGCGCTCGTGCTCCAGCTGGAGCTTCTTCCCGTCATGTTCTCGCTGGAGCTTCTTCTCCTCCAGCTCTCCTTGCAGCCGCAACTGCTCGATGGCTAGCTTTTTCTCGGCCAGCTTGAGTTCTCCCTCCATCTTCAAACGGGCTAGTTCTAGCTCGTGGCTTCGGTTGCGTTCTCGGTCGGCCATCTCTTCCGGAGATAGACCTCTCTCAGTGCTGGGAGTCCGCGTCGGGGACTCTGTTCTTTCTTGTTCTGGAGCGCGGGTTTCGGTCAGAGGGGCTCCCCCCCCATCGGCTTCTGTCGGTGCTGGAGGTTGTGCTCCGGCCTCCACCCAGGCTGTTAGCGCTTGTTGGAAGTCCTCTTTGGTGTTTAATCCCGTTGACGGGATACGGAGATCCTTGCAGAATTGCTTGAGCTCACGGTGCGAATAGTCTCCCAGAAGCTCCATCTGGAAGGTGGTCTTGTCTGCTGTGACGCTCATGGCTGCTTCTTCGTTCGGGTAGTGTGCCAGTACTGTACAATCCCTAGACGTAGGTTCTTATCGCGACGCTGCCACCAATGTAAGAAGGGGCGATCCCCGAGGGTCAGATTGTGCTCACCCGACCACACCCGGACCCACCTCTCCCACAGAACTTGCCGAGTCTTGATTGTGAGGTCCTCACCGGGGAGGACTTCGGGTCTAGGATCGTACACACTGAGCTCACACCACACTACGAACAGACACCACACCGGTGGGTTTTAGTAACAAGATCTTTATATAGCAAATAGGGAGGTAGCACTCTTATATACACAGGGGTCAAGGGATCACAAAGTCTTGGAGGATTCGGGAAGGGGGAAGCGGGACAGTCTTTGAGTCTCTGGGACAGTACGAGGCGTACCCTACGCACAGCTCTCAATCCTCGAGCCGGGGGGTACGGGATGATGGTCGTACTGGCTGCCTCACCTCCGTCGAGTCGGCTCGGTCGTGATGGTGCTCTCGATGGTCCAGCCGGACCAGAGTACTCCTCGAGCCGCGACGAGGTCAGCAGGGCTCAGTCTGGAGAAGTTCGTGAGGAGCCGCGACAGCGTCAGCAGGGCTCCGATGGTTACAAGTTCAGCTCGAGCCGCGACAGCGTCAGCAGGGCTCCGATGGTTTTAGAGGTCGAGCCGCGACAGCGTCAGCAGGGCTCCGATGGTTACAAGTTCAACTCGAGCCGCGACAGCGTCAGCAGGGCTCCGATGGTCTTAGAGGTCGAGCCGCGACAGCGTCAGCAGGGCTCCGATGGTTACAAGCTCAGCTCGAGCCGCGACAGCGTCAGCAGGGCTCAGAGGTTCCGGATGAGTCTTCTTAGGGTCAGCCGCGATCAGATCAGCAGGGCTTCAGGTCCAAGATACAACTGCCCGCTAGTTGTCGGGCGGGCCCAGTTATAGTCCTTCTGCTCTTTGATCTCCGGACCCTCGCAGGCGGAGGTCTCAAGCCCTGGGGGCTGGTCGTTGGCGAGGTCCGGCGGTTGGCTCTTTGATCTCTTTGAAAGATGGGTCCGGGAATTCCCAGACGCCCAGCGGGTCTGGAGCCAGCCCTCGGGGAGGCCAGAGGGGTGATCGAAACTGGCCCACAGGGGAGGGCCAAAGGTGTGACAGATACCAGCCCCTCAGGGGAGGCCGGAGGTGCCATCGAAACTCCCTGGCTTATCTCACTTGGGAGCCCTTTACCCCCCAGCCGGGACTGGCGCGCCTTTGGAGGCTGGGTTTCACTGGGGCCGGGGTCACGCTAGGCCCAGGGAGACAGGGATGTCGGGAAGGGAAGATGGCGTCCGGGCCTTGTGGGGCATGCAATGTTAGGCGCTCGGAGCCGGGAGCGGGACGGGGACATGCGGCCTGGTCGGGGGTTTACGGGGGTTCGGCCTCATCGGGGGTGAGACGACCAGGCTGCTGGGTGCAGGCTATTCTTGCAGGGACGCTGCGCAGGGGCTCAGGGTGCAGGCCTACACTCGCAGGGTTCTGAGGGACAGAGACGGGCCATGCCACGAGGCCGGGTCCAACAATAAATGTCTATTCGAGACCAGTACCTATAACAAGGGAATCTACCACGATTGAGGAACTCTCCACCTTTTTGAGCCAAATGCCAAGGGAGTCCCATTATTTGGTTGGAGGGGATCTGAACTCCCATTACGAGCCGCTGCCTGGCCTACTTGATGGACCCTCCCTAGAGGAGGATTCAAGATGGTTGGTTCCGGCTCCGGAGTCACCCCAACCTAGGGCATGGACCCCCCTCGCCCTACAGATAACCGCCCTCACACTCAACTATGGCCTCAGGGCGTGCAATGGGCGCACCAAATCAGACACTCCAAGTAAATGTACCTTTAATAAGGTAGGAAGCGAATCTCGATTGGACTATGTTTTAGTTCAATTGTTATCCTGGGCACGAGTTATTGATTTTAAGATAATAGATAGAATGGACAGCGACCACAACGCCCTGGAGCTCGAATATGCCATGCTAGGCAATGAGGACATGGGACGAGAAGAACAAAGGGCAAAATCAGGGCTACTTCTTGAGAATAACCGAAGGAGAGTGAAGTGGGAAAATGTGGTCTCACGTGGCGATAAGTTACCTAGGCTCTATGCTAAAATAATCCCAGTGTTGGAAAAGGCCTTTGCCTATGGGGAAGAAATTACAATGGAGAAAACAGAAAACAGCTAGGGCAAATACATGAAGATCTAATTAATACATTGGAATTGGATCTTTTCCCAAAGGGAGCAGGTAGAACTAGCAGGATACACAAAAAGATCTGGTACAATGCCACATGCCGAAACTCTAAACGAGATCTTTTGCTCGCTGTCAAGGCGGGCCGAAGTAAGGAAGAAATCCATGCCAGGAGAGGGGCATACAAGAAAGTCCTGGTAAACGCCAAAGCCGAATGGGACCAACATTATTGGGAGAAACTCTCGGGTGCATTAGCCACCAGAGACTCTCGCAAATTCTGGTGCATAGTTAATCATGGTTCGGAAGACCTCCCCTCGGCAATCGAACCTAATATCGCCCGAGCACGTGGCAAAACCACTTCCAATCCCTATATGCACCTGAGGACGAGGCTCTGGGACATATCCCCTTTACCCTACCGAATGCCCCGGAGGGCGAACCCTTCACTGAAAAAGAAGTTCGGGCAGCCATTGGAGGGTTGGCAACGGGCAAAGCTCCTGGCCTCGATGGGGTACCAGGTGACCTTTATAAGCAGGAGCCAGGGATATGGGCCCCCTATCTCATGTTGGTATTTAATGCGGTTCTGGGTGGAATGGAGGTTCCGGATACTTGGCTGGGAGCAGAGGTGGTCCCAATATTTAAAAAGGGATCCCCACTGCTACCAGCCAACTATCGTCCCATCAGCCTTATCGACGTATCTCAGAATCTCTTCGGTAGGCTGATGCTGGACCGGCTCCAAAATTGGCTGGAGGACATGGATACCCTGAGCCTGTACCAGGCGGGATTCAGGAGGGGGGTCTCCACAGTGGATCAGATATTTAGGCTGAATCTCATGTACTGGAGGACTGCACTGGTCGAGGGCGGCGCTCTGTACACGGTTTTCGTGGATCTGCGCGCCGCCTTCGACCTGGTCCCTAGACCGAAATTGTGGAGGGTTATGGCGGAGCTGGGCGTCCCAGAAGACATTCTGGCAGTCCTGATGAAATTACACCATAATAACTTTGCACGTGTCAGGTGTGGGAGAAGCGGTAAATTAACCGAAAGATTCCCCGTTCGCAGAGGGGTGAGGCAGGGTTGTGTGCTTGCACCGACCCTGTTCTGCCTCTTTGTGAACGGGGTGATCGAGCACCTGACAAGGATAGCCAACATCGACGCCCCGAAACTGTGCGGCAGCAGGGTGCCCGCAATAATGTTTGCGGATGACACCCTGCTGCTGTCCAGATCGCCAATGGGCATCCAGAGAGTGTTAGATGGCTTTCTGGATTTCTGCGCAGCAAGGAGACTCGAAGTAAACCCCCAGAAAACAAAATTTATGATTTTAAACCCCTTGCCCTCCAATCGCCCTAATCCCATGTTAGGTCCGGTAAGCTTGGAAAGGGTGTACACATTTGAGTACCTGGGGATGACATTGAATCAACATCTGACATGGGGGGTACACCAAACAAAAGCTAACATGAAACTATCTCAGAAGGCGGGGGGCATTCTAAGAATGGCCAGTAAGTCATCCCGTCGCCCACTAGGCCCTGCATTGCAGATTTACAAAGTTCAGGCAAGGGGGGCAGTCACTTACGGGGGTGAGCTCTGGGGCCACTTACAATCACAAAGCCTCCTAATTACAGAAAATAAATTTCTTAGGCAACTGACAGCTCTCCCCCCAGGCACGCCATTACTACCCCTGAGATTGGATCTGGGCGTGAGGCCTATTACCGAGGAGCTTGGCCTCAAACCGCTAACTTTTTGGCGTTGCCTCTGGAGTAGCCAAGATCTTACTATTTACAGAACTGAGCTCCAGGAATTTTTAACATTACCTAATGCTGCCAACACGCCCTGGCTAACTTACATCAAGAGGATTTGTGAAACTCTCAGAATGCCAGAACTGTGGTTAGACCCGTAAAATGCCTGTACCAGAATCCCAAGGAAAATGCTGTGCAGAGCATATTATGACCACATGCTTGCTCGGGCTCTGGAGGGCACTTGTGAGGGATCCTTATCATCCCAGTTTATTAAAAATAAGGACTCCTACAATCTGGAAGCTGTTTTGAACGATATAACTCCGCCCCTAACAAGAAAGTTATTCCTACAGTGGAGGTACGGGACTCTTCCCCTCGGGTCCTTTACAAAAACATAGTCCGGCGAGTCCGGAAAAGGGACATGCCCGGTATGTGCCCAGTCTGAGGAGAACGAGGTTCATGTAGTATTCATTTGCGGAGCTTACAGGAAAAGCAGAAAATACTGGCTTGTCCCCGTCCTTAAAAATCTGGGATTCAGAACACTGTTACCCGCATATAGAGTTCTAAAAACGAACTTATCCCCATTGATTGTCTTTTCCATGGCTAAATTTCTAACTGCAATGTGGCATGTACGCTCTAGACTGGTAAAGGGAGGTGGAGTCTCTCAATAATTTTTCTTCCCCTCGATTAATTGAAATTGTTCTTAAAGTTGATTTTAACCATCAATGCATTTTAGAATAACGACATGTTTTTTCTTTTCTTTTCTTTTATTTGGGTTTTAAACAATGTGAGATAATTTGTACATCTTTTATGATCAATCGATCGAAATAAAGATTTGAAACTGAACTGCATGTCATTTTGGATGGCCGTCTGAGGCCGGCCTAACAGACATGAGCACTTATGTTTCTCCAACCCAGCTGTGTTGCACAGCCCAGTTGGCGAAAAACCACAGGCTTCCAGGCACTCTCTTAGTAGCAAACAAGACAGCTCAGAGCAATCCTGGTGCTGCTCTCATGCTAGGTACAGCATGAGAGCAGTGTCTGGATTGGGTGGGGAACCTGTGCTTTGAGGCTCATCCTCTTCCAGGCCGGACGAGAGGAACAAGAAGGCCGCCAGCAGAGTAAGTGCCAGCGGCAGGTAAGTCTTTTTAATTTTATTCTCCAAACCCCACCCGGGCCGCCCTACCACCTGCAGTGGCTGCCACTGGGTGAGGTGTAGCCCTTTGTCTTCATTGATCACACTTTCAGATGGGCTGAGGACACCCAAGTTCAGAAACCTCGTACCACTTTGCTCCTCTGTGGTAAGAAGCCAGACTAGTGCTGTCTCTTCCAAAAACAAAAGTTGTTTAAAAAACGATTTTCCCTTTCTATGATTACTGTCTTTGCCTGTGGTTGTTACAGTTTAAAATAGTAGTTTTGACCTGCCTGTGATTGCATAGTTTATCACCTGTTTTGTGTTTTAAACTTGTGGTTTTCGCTGCCCATGATTGCTTCCATTTAACGTGTTGAATTGTGGGATTTGCAGTCCAACCTCTGTAGTTTATCCCTCTCATTCCTTGGTGACAATACTGCTTTCCCTCCAAATTTCTCCTTTGCTCTGTGCTAAGACCTGTATGTTAAAACAGTGCACCCCCAGCCACCATTATGTGTTCACAAGCTAGTGAAACCAGCCCCCGTGCACCCCCCCCCCCAGCAACAGGGATATTTTACATCAGAGGGTGCTTCTGTGAGCTGTTTAAACTGTGTTTACTAGGGCCTGTGCACTTCATTTTTTGGCCAGCTGAGGGAGTATAGTATTTCAAACAGTATTGTTCGATTTCAAGTTAGTGAAGCCTTTATCTGCAGTAGTCCAAAGTGGATTGAGCCTGTCTGTCTCCTAGGAGATTCTGAACAGGAGAAGCAGCTCCCCAGCTCCCACCCCCAGGCCAGCAGACCATTGGCTATTCAGCTACCAGGCAGGTCTGAGCCCTCCTCTCACACCTGCCCAGGCCCCTTAAGGCCTTGCTCGGTGCACCCCAATTCATTTTCCTCCATCTTGTGAGTTGCAGCCTACCTGTGCCCCAGATTGCTGTGAGCAGAGTCCAGGAAGTGGTAAGGAGACAGACTAGTGCTGTCTCTTTTAAAAAACGATTTTCCCTTTCTGTGATTACTGTCTTTGCCTGTGGTTGTTACAGTTTAAAATTGTAGTTTTGTCCTGCCTGTGATTGCATATTTTATCACCCGTTTTGTGTTTTAAACTTGTGGTTTTCCCTGCCCATGATTGCTTCCATTTAACGTGTTGAATTGTGGAATTTGCAGTCCAACCTCTGTAGTTTATCCCTCTCATACCTTCACTTAAACCACTCACTTTTCCTTATCCCTTGCGGCACCCCACGATCGGGCACTCAAAATGTTATTTCAAATGTATTCCATGACTAAGATATATGTTCAGTGTGATTAAATAACACTGCTACACGTTTTACTTTTCCTTTGATTTCTCTAGTAATGTAAGTTATGCTGTATTAACACTTTTTGATGTTAGTTTACTGGGACCCCCCTTCATTACACTGTCTCATACCCAGGTCCCAGTGATTTTGGGTCTACCCTTTAGTATAACGGCAATTGTGAGACTAACAACCGTTGAGTGACGTAAATAATATCTGTGATCAAAATCTGAAAAATTGGACTGCAGTGTACTAAATACAGGATATAAAGTTAAAATCCAAAATACAAAACCAGTGGTCCTTGCTCCGTCTTAGTTTTGTATGTGGGGGATTTCACTGGTGCTGGTCAATGAGCCTGGTTTGCCAAGTTAGAGACTCGTGAACACAAAACCCCCCTGAGCGGCATGCTAGGTTGAGGTGAGGTCAGTTTCGCGAAAAGCACAGGTATCACCAGTGAACTCCCCCACATACATAACTAAGACGGACCATGGGTCACTGGTTTTGGATTTTGTTTTGTTTACTTTATATCCTGTATTTAGTATACTGTAGTCTGATTTTTCGGACTTTGTTTTGCTTATAATTTTAATGCCATCTGTTTTTGGAGGACAATCCTCTATAATTCCATTCAAAAAACCATCTGTAGCAGATGCTAATGCAGCATTGTCTTTAGGTGTCAGTTGTGGCCAATTTTCCTGTTTGAGAAACTGCTCCCAGACTCCTCTGGTCATAATACCATGCAAAAAATTAATTTACGTCAGTCCAATTAGGATTAAGTCATTCAAAAACAATAAAAATCCCTAAACCCCCAACTGAATGCCCCTTTTATGTGCGCTTCAAAAGCGAAAAGCGAAAAGCTTGTTGGAAAACGTTTCCTCCCCAACCCTTTCTTAACAGTCATTCCCCACGTGAAAACTGCTGCTGGCTGTCTTAAATTCAACAAATTTAAACGTGCTGCCACCCATTCACTGAACCCGTCTGAATAAGGGATTGAGGTTATTCAGATGGGTTCAGTGAATGGGTTTAGGGATGATAAGTTGATGCGATTTCAGTTGCTGTGATTTAACATGTGCATTAACCTTAGGATATTGTTTGTTCATGCAGTTTTTTCTGATTTATTTTCAGTACCCCTGACGAAGAACTTTGTTCGAAATGCATTGGGTTGTTTTGACAATACCGGTTTATGGAATGTTGCAAGCACGTGTCTTTGTTTAAGCTTGGATGGCAGCAAAAGACATTTGAAAATGCGAAATAAAATCATAGCATTCTAAGTCCTTATTGCTGTCTCCGGAGTGATTATAACAAAATGGATGAATCATTGATTAATGTTGTGGAATACAATGGATTACTGTGGACTTCTTGGTTAAAAGTGGTGAATTAGGTTTACTTTGAGAGGGTAGCACCCTCACTCATAGCAGTGCAACAGCAGGGTGCGCAGAGGTCACCCGTTTCGACGATATCTTAGATACGCTGTGTGGGACGTTCACAGCGCTGTGATGCACGCATACATTTGGCATTCTAAGCAAAAAATTAAATCAAACTAAGAGAAGGTGTGCACTCGCTATTTCACATGTACTTGCACTTTCTAAATGTGGCATTTTCTAACAAACAATTTAAAAACCACATTTACCAAAAGGTGTGTTAAGACATTCTGAGTTCAGAGAGTCTTAACTCCATTTCTCTATCTTGTTCCTATTGAAAGTTACATGTAAAGAAGTTACAGTGCAGCCCCAACGATAAGCCTATTGGACCGACAAGAGTTCGATAGTGAAAAAAGAAATACACAGTATTTCATTATCAGGACATGTCACACACACCAGTACATGTCTTACCTTTTACATACGCTGCACCCTGCCCATCGAGGTACCGTGGGCTTTCCTTAAGGGTGTCTTACATGTAAGGAAAGGGAAGGTTTGGGCCTAGCAAGTGGGTGCACTTACCAGGTCAACATGGCAGTTAACAACTGCACTCGCAGACACTACATTGGTCAGTCTGAGACACATTTACAGGGCTACTCGTGTGGGTGGGACAACCAGTAGTCCTTCAGGCCCACGAGTAGCATTTGATTTACAGGCTCTGGCACACACAGTGCACTTTACTGGGGAGTTACCAGTAAATCAAATATGCCATCATGGACAACCAATCATATTCATAATTTACATAGTGAGCATGTGCACTTTAGCAGTGATCAGCAGTGGTAGAGCACCCAAATCCTATAGCCAACAAACATAGGGTCAGACAAACAGCAGGCAAAAGGCAAAATGTTTGGGGGTAAACCTGCAAAAAGGGATAGGTCTAACACAACCCCTGACCAGCCTAAAGCCAGGGGAGACCAATCTATACTTTGTTGGACTGCCCTGCTTGGGCAATAGAACATGGACCCTGGCCAGCAATAGCAGGGGCACACTCCAGTTCCACACCTTCTTGGCCCAAGTTGTTCCCTCTATCAATACTCTCAGGGCCCACTAAGCTGATCCATGGGAAACCCTCTTCCTTACCTGCGGACCCCATCTGTGCAGCGTCTAAACTTACTTTGCTCGCAGATGTGTCGCTACAGGCAGACAGTACCCACATGGCCAACACAGTGGTGTGGCCCAGACCAATTCTAGGGTGTCTTACATGTAAGGAAAGGGAAAGTTTGGGCCTAGCAATTGGGTGCACTTACCAGGTCAACATGGCAGTTAACAACTGCACCTGCAGACACTACATTGGTCGGTCTGAGACACATTTACAGGGCTACTCGTGTGGGTGGGACAACCAGTAGTCCTTCAGGCCCACTAGTAGCATTTGATTTACAGGCTCTGGCACACACAGTGCACTTTACTAGGGAGTTACCAGTAAATCAAATATGCCATCATGGACAACCAATCATATTCATAATTTACATAGAGAGCATATGCACTTTAGCAGTGATCAGCAGTGGTAAAGCGCCCAGAATCCCATAGCCAACAAAAACAGGGTCAGACAAACAGCAAGCAAAAGGCAAAATGTTTGGGGGTAAACCTGCAAAAAGGGACAGGTCTAACACAACCCCTGACCAGCCTAAAGCTAGGGGAGACCAATCTATACTTTGTTGGACATCCCTGCTTGGGGCGATAGAACATGGACCGAACCTGGCCAGCAATAGCAGGGGCACACTCCAGTTCCACTCCTTCTTGACCCAAGTTGTTCCCTCTATCAATACTCTCAGGGCCCACTAAGCTGATCCATGGGGAACCCTCTTCCTTACCTGCGGACCCAATCTGTGCAGTGTCTAAACTTACTTTGCTCACAGATGTGTCGCAACAGGCAGACAGTTCCCACACGGCCAACACAGTGGTGTGGCCCAGACCAATTTTAGGGTGTCTTACATGTAAGGAAAGGGAAGGTTTGGGCCTAGCAAGTGGGTGCACTTACCAGGTCAACATGGCAGTTAACAACTGCACTCGCAGACACTACATTGGTCGGTCTGAGACATATTTACAGGGCTACTCGTGTGAGTGGGACAACTAGTGGTCCTTCAGGCCCACTAGTAGCATTTGATTTACAGGCTCTGGCACACACACTGCACTTTACTAGGGAGTTACCAGTAAATCAAATATGCCATCATGGACAACCAATCATATTCATAATTTACATAGAGAGCATATGCACTTTAGCAGTGATTAGCAGTGGTAAAGCGCCCAGAATCCTATAGCCAACAAAAACAGGGTCAGAGAAACAGCAGGCAAAAGGCAAAATGTTTGGAGGTAAACCTGCATAAAGGGACAGGTCTAACACAACCCCCGATCAGCCTAAAGCCAGGGGAGAACAATATATACTTTGTTGGACTTCCCTGCTTGGGGCGATAGAACATGGACCCTGGCCAGCAATAGCAGGGGCACGCTCCAGTTCCACATCTTCTTGACCCAAGTTGTTCCCTCTATCAATACTCTCAGGGCCCACTAAGCTGATCCATGGGGAACCCTCTTCGTTACCTGCGGACCCCATCTGTGCAGCGTCTAAACTTACTTTGCTCACAGATGTGTCGCAACAGGCAGACAGCACCCACATGGCCAACACAGTGGTGTGGCCCAGACCAATTCTAGGGTATGACACTTGTACCCCAGAAAACAAACTGGTAGGGGTACTGCTAGCAGTCACTGCTTCCCCCAGGCAGGTGAGGAGGACAACCTGAACATGGTCCTCCAACCCAGGGTCTGTACCCCTAGGCTAGACCTGTGCCTGGCAAACTAGGTCTTCCGAAGGAGTACACCCACAGCCTCCTGTACACCTGACAGTGCATGAAGACCCCCCAGGCCAGATGTGGCCTCACGAGGGTCAGTCCTGAGGTGCTTTGACCTCACAACTTGCAACCCAAGACCCACTGGTCCTTCCACTGGGGACTGTCTCCCCCTCACCCCTTTCTCTGGATTCATGCATCCTCTTAACTGGAGTGCTGCTGCTAGACACCAGAACTAGTGGTACGCTTGTTACAGCAGCCCCCCCAGTTCACCTCACACCTTGGGGTCCCCTCAGGGGAGAGACTCCCGGTACAGACTAGGCCCCCACTCCTGGTGTTCACTCAACGAACCAACCAGGCTCTGGGATTGGGTTTCGGGTACCCTGGGAATCAGCCTACCCCCACTCCCTCTACTCAGAGACAGGGCATAGTTCTCCTCACCCATCCCACTACACTTGGACCTATCTGGGTTACTCCAAACCTTCCCTACTTCACCTGGTTGGGGAATACCTGAGCCATCTCCTTCAGGATCACTCCCAAAAGCTTCATCAGACCCTCTGGAATCCACCAAAAGGTCTGCGTCCAGGGCAAGCTCCCAGGGATCAGAGAACTCACACTCCACCGGGTGATGGCTTGGATCTGGAAAACAGGGACTTAAAATATGCTCTCCAACAATTGAGTCACACAGCCCCTCACATGTGTTAACCATACTACCCTTCACCTCACTCTCCATTGCCATGCAAACTTACCTCACATCACCCTCCTAAGACTGGTACAACAGTGTCTGACTGTTTCTGTCACTGAACCCACACTCTTCTGGGAGGTCTCCACACACACACATACCAGAATTACTACTATGGCGGAACCCCTCTCCCTGCTCCTTTTATCTAGAGTCAGTAGAGTGTCCCTTCCACTATTAGGACTATAAACCCCTCTGCCAGTTCCCTAATCCACCTCAGGGACCCTGTCGTCAGTTAGTTTTAATCATAGACCTAGCAGACCTCTCCACTTGAAGTGGGATACGTTACACATTACGGGTTACTTCAGCCGTGATTATGGACGATATACGAATACACTTTTATACCTTGGTTTGAGGCTACTTCTAACATAATGAGCGTACCAGGTCTTCGTGTTCTTATAAGACTATTCCCGCTTATTGTTTTGGAAGCCAGACGCTTACATGGACCAGAAAAGCACTTACTCCCATTTTTTACAACATTTGCAATGGATCAAAAGCAACGTTTCTACATACAAGATTCAAGTTTGAATTTTTTTACTTTTGCCATTGTTGTCTCAAATCCTCAAACTAAACAGGGGACTGTAGAGTTTACTCTTGCTCGTACAGTTTTAAGTTTAAGCCTTGAAAAAGTCATTTACATGATGAAACAAGTGTCCGCTGTCTGCTTCTACGCTACTGCTTCACCTCAACATTATCAAGAATATTTTTTTATATACTGACATTTGGACTGAATCGCCCTATTCATTGTGTTTGTTTTTGGTGCTATCTCTATGATTAAACTAACTGATGACAGGGTCAGTTGTAAACTAACCTGATGCTGTGCTCTGTTCCATAGCATCGTATTACCACTGCCACTTGCTCCTTTGTGATATCTCTGGGTTTGTGTATTCCTCCCACAGCACTAGACATCACATTTTTGATGCCACCTTCTGAACTGGACTGTGTCGTCACGGCTTACACCTCCAGACCAGCCAAGCTCCCTCCCTGAACAATACACATTCCCTTTTGCTTGGCTAAGACACTCATGGCCTCAACCCTCTCAAGCTCCTCATCAAGCTCTCTCATTCTCATTGCATGCTCCAACAGCATTCTATGTTCTTCCACTTCAACCATTCTGCATTCCATGTTGAGCTTCTAAAGTGCTAACTCATGATTCCTGGCCCTCTTCCTGTCCACCAGCTTCTCTGGGGACTTACGCCTAGAGGATACTTTGCTGCCAGGCCTGGAGGTCCTTACCCTCACAGGCTGATCATAAGCTACAAAACCCTGTGACTTGGTTTCATTCCCCCAGTTCCTCAGCATGTTCCTCCTCAACCTCCCCAGTGTGTTTGGCTTTCCACCAGGCAAACAAGGCCTTCCGCAGTTCCCCCCTCTGAGCGGAACTCCTCATATGACAACCACGATCCTGACAGAACTGCTTTAAGGCACTCATAGAGTTAGAAATGCAACTTCTTAATGTTAAATGCATTTTCTGTCACCCAGGTGAGACATAACTGACTTTCATGTGGTCATTCACTGGTCTAAGTGCAGATTTTGTAATGCAACTATGATCACTGTAGTACTGTACAAACGCAAGTCCTACCCTCCCTGATGACCACCAATGTTAGAATGTGGGTTTCTGTCTGGCTAGGGTATGCACCCAAGCCAAGCAGAACCCACCCCTCTAGTCAGAATAAGGGAGTTACACACCGAAGACAACCCCCTGCTCAGCCCCTCGGTAGCTTGGCAGAGCAGTCATGCTTATCCCAGAGGCAATGTGTACAGCGTTTGTGCAACACACACACACACCAGTGACACGCTAGACACACCACAAAAGGGACTCCACACATAATTATATGAAAATATCCTTTGTATTGTACATAAAACATATTAGACCATAATCACATAAATCAATAATCACTTTTCCAACTAGGCAATAGTCACGACATTACCTAGGTCATAAAGCACCATGCAGTATATGAAAAATACATTAGCTTCTACTGACATAAATCACAATTGACTTGCCAACCAGGCAAGTGTTATGGGCAAAACAGTGAAAACATTCATAAAGTATACTTCCAGGGAATGCGATTTTATAAAGGCAGTCCCCCTACACACCTCAGACTGCTCCGGCTCCAAGGAAACGTTCTGGCGGTTTCCACAGAGCAGGCCACTGGAGCGAAGTACCCTGGTGTAATTCGGGAAATAATAATGCCACGGGTTCTTCTCCCTAGGACCAGCTCCTCGATGCTAGCCATCCGCGAGCAGACCGCCGCTGGCCCATATCTTACTTGGCAATGCAGTGGACTGGAGACACGATCAAAGCCCCCGGTGGAATGATGTCTGTGGGGAGTTGCGGACCTCGACTGCTGCATTGGGGGCCCTAAGATGAAGACGCGAGGGCCTTTGTGTTTCTCGGCCTGTCGCTTGGGTGTGGCAGGGAGGCTCCGGCTTCCCGTGGCAAAACACCTGCTCATGGCGGCCACCAGATAACACACGAACGGTGGGCATTGTGTGGGGCCCCATGTGGAGACGCTGTATATCTGTTTCTCGGGGTATCATGTTCCTGGTGTTTTTAAAACAATAGCGGTATACATGGAAATATATTATCAAGTTTAGCGTGATCCAGTTCTGGAATATCAGCAACTTCGTGGCACACGAAGACATTAATCTCTCGATATCCTTAATAATATATCTGTAATTTGGGGCATTTCTAATCCAGGCTTACTATGTTTGCAACATCATTTATTGGAAAACCCCGTATTTAATGAACTATCAACCTTCTATGGTGGTACGGATTAACTAGTTCCCGGATAACCTATGTCCATTAAGGACACCGCATTTGGAACAGCTATATTCTCTACCAGTTCTTTTAAAAGTTCATCAATAAATGGTGGTTATCTGTCTCGCCCGCTATCTACATACACATTGGACCCCCATTTTAGAGTCCACTCTACATATATAACATTTCAGTGCAATAGACGGTTTCCTGATGAATGCAGCAATGCCGAAACGCGCGTAGTCTACATCTAACGCATTGCCCCATCAATTTCTTGTCTATCGTTCTATGATTTTGCAATTTTTTATTGTATATATGAACTAATGTATGTATATTATGTCTGCCATTATTTATAAAAATGGTTTGAAATGAATTCTTTGGGTTAAATAGAAAAAGATGAAACAAAAACTATAAATCAAAAATATTTACAATATTGAATAATAAAATGAAAAAAGATTTTTTTATATCTATGTGTGATAATTTTGGTTAATTTGTGATGTATCAAGTGAGATCATTCTGTGGTTACACACTATAACGAGAGCTAGAACTGCTTATGTCAATTCATTGACTTAACTAGCTATAGATCTTTACTTAAAGTGTTTCTCTCCCTATGTATAGCTAGTTCACCAGATATATAGGGGTCCCCTTTTTTCAAAAAAGTCCCCCTACACACCTCAGATTGCTCCGGCTCCAAGAAAACGTTCTGCTGGTTTCCACAGAGCAGGCCACTGGCGCTAAGTACCCCCGTGAAATGCAAGAAATAATAATGCCAAGGGTTCTTTCCCCTGAGACCAGCACATCGGTGCTAGCCTTCCGCTAGCACATCATCCTGGTATACTTGTGCTGATTGGTGTGATGTGGCAACTGGCCCATATCTTACTTAGCAGCGCGGTGACCGGAGGCACGACCAACACCCTCAGTGGAGTCCTGTCTGCAGGGAGGGGTGGACCTCTACTACAGAATCGGAAGCCCTCCTCAACGAGATGAAGGCGCAAGGGTCTTTGTGTTTCTTGGTCCGTGGGCCAGGTGCGGCAGGGAGGCTCCTGCTTTCCGTGGCAACGTCTGCACCCCGGCGCTGTAGATTGTGGCCCTCAGTGCTCGGTCCAACTTCTAGGCCGCTGTCACAGCAATCACTTCCTGATTGCCTGGGGCACCTGTCATGTAGCCTCTTTCCGGGTGGCTGTGATACTTTGTAGCTCTTCTGCCTCATGAGGCAGCTCAGCGGAAGTTGATCACGAAAGCGCAGAGAAGCTTCCCAGTAAGACAAGCCCGGGCGGCTTCTTTGAGAAAACAAGAACCCAATGGTTCTAAGGTGAATGCACAAACTCTTACACAGCGCAGGGGAGTTCAGATCTGCACCAGGGATTCAAAATGAAGGTGAAGCACCAGAAATACCAGAATAAAGCGAAGCACCAGGGATTTCAAAATAAAGTGTAACGAACAAAGGAAGAGTTTGATTTCCCTGAGTCTTCTGAAACAGGAGGCCAGCACACACAAGCCCTTGGAGATTTCTTCTCAAGCAGGATACCACAGCAGGGCAAAAAAGTCAGTCCTTTTCCTCCACCACAGACAAAACAGCAACTGCAGGCCAACCCACTCCTCACTCAAAAAAGGCAGCACTTCTCACACAGTCCTTCCGAACTTCTTCTCTTGTTCCTAGAAGTAATCTAAAGTCCTGGGGTTTTAGGACTAATACGTATACCCCATTTTGTCATCGTTCTTTTTGTGGTAGGGTCTTTTCACCCAATCCAAAGCAGTCCTCTCCTCTGTGGTGCAGCATGACCACGGGCGGGGAGACAGCATTGTGAAAAGGAGCCACAGCCTATTCAGGTGAAAGCAAAACTCCACTCACCACTCTAAATGCAGACCAGGTCTAATCAACCAGCAATGAGTCATCCAGGCAAGGCAGGACAGACCTCAGCCCCCCTTTGAGACTGTCTACAGTAAATGCACACCCCCAACTCCTGTCACTCCAAAACAAGACGCTGAATACACAAACAGCCAAAGGCACACAGAATGGTAAAGCAAGAAAAGGCCCACTTTCTAAAAGTAAAAGACACACGAATGATGGACGGAATGCAGAACAAATCAAAACATTCACCCCAAGTCAACAGATCTGGGTTAAATCCATCGTTCTTTTGCTCACCATGCCACCCCAGTTTTGCCCAGCCATATGCAAATCAGTCTTGACCCTGTGCCTCATGGGAACAGTCCAGACCGAACTGCCAAGCTGGGTCCTCCCTGGACCGGAAACAAGCATCCTAGGACCAGTTTCAAGGTTTCACCCCTCATCATCAAGGCTAGCATGAACCCAGTGGCACAGTGAGTCCGAAACCCACGTCTGGGCATTCCCGGCACACTTAGGGCGAGAAAGCAAAAGACACACAAATGATGGATAGAATGCAGAAAAAACCAATACAGTCACCCCCAGTCAACAGATCTGGGTTAAATCCATCATTCTTTTGCTCACCATGAAACAAGCATCCTAGGACCGGTTTCGCGGTTTCACCCCTCATCAGCCAGGCTAGCTTGACTCCAATGGCACAGAGAGCCTGTGACCCACGTCTGGGCATACCCGGCGCAGATTGCAGTCGCCCTTGTTGGTTCCAGGTTGGATTATTGCAACTCTCTTTACATGGAATCCAACAAGGGCCTTATACACCGACTGCAAATAGTGCAGAATGCCGCTGCACGCTTTGTCCTGGATCTTCCCAGGGCCTCCTCTGCCACTGCTGCGAGGAGAGACCTTCACTGGCTGCCCATTCAACACAGAATCAATTTCAAAATTCTGTGCTTGACCTATAGAGCACTCGAGGATGGCTCTAATGGCGCTATCAGCTCTCTGCTTACCCGTTACCATCCCACACGGTGTTTGCGCTCTTCGGGACTATTCCAACTTGTTGTCCCTCGCTTTAAGCTCACCAGATGGGGAGCCAGGGCCTTCTCCGTTGTTGCTCCACAGCTTTGGAACATCTTGCCAATGGAGATCAAGACCCTACCCTCTTTAGTCTTGTTTAAAAAGGCCCTTAAAACGTGGTGCTTTTCGAGAGCTTATACAGGTTGAGCTGCTGGGTCTATGTTATGAGCTTGATTTGGAATTAGGCGCCTTGACGCCCATTGGGCTATGTTTGCGCATGATAAAACCCCTTTTATTATTTATTATTACTTAGGGCGGGAAAGCAAAAGACACATAAATGATGGACGGAATACAGAACAAATCCAACCATTCACTCCCAATCAACAGATCTGGGTTAAATCCATCATTCTTTTGCTCACTATGACATCCAGTTTAGGCCCAGCCATATGCAAATCAGTCTTGACTCTGTGCCTCATTGGAAAAATCTAAATCGAACTGCCAAGCCAGGTCCTCCCTGGACAGCAAACAAGCATCCTAGGACCTCATCAGCCGGGGCTAGCTTGAATCCAGTGGCACAGTGAGCCCTGAACCCACCTCTGGGCATACCCGGCACACTTAGGGCAGGAAAGCAAAAGACAAACAAATGATGGACGGAATGCAGAACAAATCAAATCATTCACTCCCAGTCAACAGATCTGGGTTAAATCCATTGTTCTTTTGCTCACCATGCCACCCTGGTTTAAACCCAGCCATATGCAAATCAGTCTTGACCCTGTGGCTCATGGGAATAGTCCACACCGAACTGCCAAGCCAGGTCCTCCCTGGAATGGAAACAAGTATCCAGGGCCGGTTTAGGGGTTTCACCTCTCATCAGCAAGGCTAAAATGAATCCAGTGGCACAGTGAGCCCGGGACCCACGTCTGGGGGTACCCGGCAGACTTAGTGCGAGGAAGCAAAAGACACACAAATGATGGCCGGAATGCAGAACAAATCAAACTATTTACCCCCAGTCAACAGATGTGGGTTAAATCGATTGTTCTTTTGCTCACTATGCCACCCCAGTTTAGACCCAGCCATATGCTAATCAGTCTTGACCGTGTGCCTCATGGGAACAGTCCAGACCAACCTGTCAAGTCAGGTCCTCCATGAACCGGAAACATGCATCCTAGGACCGGTTTCGGGGTTTCACCCCTCATCAGCCAGGCTAGTTTGAATCCAGTGGCACAGTGAGCCCTGGATTTTCAAAAAAACTATTTAAAAACCACCTTTTCCAAAAGGTGTGTTCATAAATTTTGAGTTCAGAGAGCCTAGACTCCATTTTCTATCTTGTCTCTATTGAGCGTTAGACATGTAAAAAGGTTACAGTGCAGACCCAATGATAAACCTATGGCGCAGACAGTCTTTCAATAGTGAAAAAATAAATAGACATATTTCACTATCAGGACATGTCATACACACCAGTACATGTCCTACCTTCCACATACACTGCACCCTGCCCAAGGGGATACCTTGGGCCTGGGTGGGGGGTGCCTTACATGTAAGGAAAGGGAAGGTTTGGGCCTAGCAAGTAAGTGCACTTACCAGGTTAACATGGCAGTTAACAATTGCGTGCACAGACAGTACAATGGTAAGTCTGAGACACATTTACAGGCCTACTCATGTGAGTAGCACAACCAGTACTGCAAGCCCATTAGCAGCATTTGATTTATAGGCCCTGGCAAACACAGTGCACTTCACTAGAGACGTACTAGTAAATAAAATATTCCAATCACGGATAACCAATCATATTCATAATTTACACAGAGAGTATATGCACTATCACTAACCAGCAGTGGTAAAGTACCCAGAATACTATAGGCAAAAAAAACCCTGTTAGAAAAACAGGAGGCAAAAGGCAAAAAGTTTGGAGATAAACCTGTGAAAAGGGCCAGGTCAAACATCTAGGAAACAGTCATGTTTTGAAATCTCTTTGGAAGTGTATGTGCTCCTGGGGGCTTGTAATGTTGGGTGGAATTGAGTTCCAGAGTTTGTCGGCTTGTACTGAGAAAGCAGTGTCTTCTTCAGATTTCTTATGGGAAGGTGGTATGATGATAAGTGGTGCAAGCCTGGAGAGCAGTGTTCTCTTTGGTTTGTATTGCTTGAATTTAACTTGTAGGTTTAGTGTTCATTTTCCATGGGAGGTTCTGTGGACATTACAGATTGCCTTGAACATTGCCCTTCCCTCTTTAGGTAGTCAGTGTATGGACTGAAGGACTGGAGTCATGTGTTCTCTTGGCTGAAGGTGGACAATAGGCCTTGCAGCAGTATTCTAGATGAGTTGTATTTTTCGTATGATGAACGTAGGTGCACGACAGTATAGGCTGCCGGTTTAGTCAAGTTTGGAAATTATGAATGAGGATAGCTTGCAGTTTATGCAGGTATAGAAAGTTGGGAAGATGTGATGTAGTACCATGTACTCTAAGATGGAATAGTCTCTCAGCAGAGAATAACATATGTAATAGGCACATCATGAATCCTACCTACCATTGTCTCCCATTTCTCACTTGGGGGTTTTCTTCATTTTTACATTGGCTAGACTAAATGCATACCATAGGAAGTGCATTTATAGGATATGAGCTCCCGCTTTACCACAAAACATTTTATGGACCATGTATGTTATACTTAATATATATGTATTGGAAAATGTAGATAATGTTTAATTTAATTTTCAGACGATGACATTGAAATGGTAATAGTTTGTGTGAGATATTATATTGTATAATATAACATGACTCAGTTGTTGACTCACTGATAGTTAATAAAGAAAAACTTAAAAATAAGGGCATGGATAGCATTTTGCCATGTTTTGCCCTTTTATACTTTTCAGGTGTTACCACTATCAGGTTGATAAGGGTGTGGGAGTACTGGAGACAGCAACCTATTTAGAACTGCAATGATAGCCTTTTGCCATGTCCTGTTCTTTGTTCCTCAAAAGGTACTGCTCCCAAAACACTAACAAATGTAAAGTTTGAAGGCTTCTCTCTGTTTGTGCCTGTGTTGTGGGTCTCTCAGATCAGGAGAGTCCCGGCTTCACCCCTCCTTTCTGCTGACATGGGATCAATCAAGACTGTGCCAATAGAATCCACTAACTCTAAATGGGAATGTTATGTTATGACAGGACGTTTGTAAAACGCCTGGTTACCCCCAAGGAGTGTGCCTGCCCTAGAAATGCAGCACTAAGATCAACTGGCCTGTCTAGTCAGATTCATCTGCAATGGCCACCGATTCCTATGTACTTTGCCTGAATAACCAGGTCTTGAGATTTATCTGGAACCTTGCTTCTAATGGCTCCAATCTCAGGTCCAGTGCCACAAAGTTCCAGAGATTTGCTGCCAGGAGTCTGCCCCCTAGACACATTCTATTCACTCTAGGGACCACAGTCAGCGCTGCCCACAAGACCTGAGGGGTCTGGTGGGAGAAAATCTGCGGTGAATCGTATTTTGGCAGGTACTACCACTGCGCCAAAACCTACTTCGACTTTCAGGTACAGGTGCTACTGTTTATGATGGTGGGCTAATCTGGAGGATATTGGATCTATTCTGGCAGCCTGCTTTATTTTTTTCTTCTCACTGCTGAATTCTAGCCCTGTACTGCCAGCTGAGTGGCTGAGTTTGATGGCTCACTGAGAAAGTGGAAGGAGAAGTGTGTACATAAACTTGCATGTTCTGATGCTACTGGGACTGCCATCCCCCTCATAAGGAAAATACGATGCGGCCTGTTTTAATTTTTTTTCTCTTTAACTGCTTTCTCAAATTTGAGATGGACATTGCCAATAGGACTGCTACCACTTAGTCCTTGATATGATGGGGAAGCATTTAAAAATCTCCAATATGATGGCTCAGGTCGACTCCACTGTGGGCCTTAAATCTAAATCTCGAACAGCTCAAATGAAGATAGCTTCAGCGGTAGCAAGAGCTGAGCGCTCCCAGAAATCCCGTCGAGGGTCAGCTCCAATATCAAGCCCCCGGAGTTGGGAGGACGATGTGGTGGAGCATGGAGTGGGGGGTAACCCTGGCAGTCAAGCTTTGGAACCTACTCAGCAGGGAAGGTCGGCAGAAGAAGCTGGTTCTGAGGGGCAACCTCAGGCTTACACTGGTTTAGCCGGAAAAGCAGATTTTTCTAACAAAGGTAGCTCGACCATAGCAAATATAGATTAGACGCCTAATCAAGAGGTCTCAAAGGAAAGCTCTTTTAGGCCGACCCAAAGAAAGTCCAAGGAATATCCATTATTTATGAAATCTAAAATATCCTTAATGTCAGTAATAGTTCAAGAACTAGGACCTGCCACGAATATGCAAGCACCTCTGTTACAAAGTGATCAAACTGTTACCCAGCCCCAGAGTGCATTGGAGATTGAAAAAGGGCCTCCTTGTTCGCTAGATTATCAGAAGGATATTTTAAAGGACTTTCAGCCTCTATCCTCCACCTCAGGTAAACTCCCAGAGGTGGAGCAGCAAGATCAGTCTCGGCAAACATCAGATGAACCCTCAGAAAATCAGATGTTAGAATTGTTGCAAGATGAAGGGTGTGTCGTCCAATATGATATTTAAAACCACGTTAAATCTTATTCTGGATGACATATGTGAGCATAAAGTTACACAGCAAGAGACATAGCATTGCTACATCACTGTCTGTCAAAAATCAAGGAGACAGTCGGCAGCTTTCTGGTCAGAATGTAGGAGGCCGAATCTCGGATCTCACAGCTAGAAGATCAGATGATCATGATGCAGCATCAGGCTACTCTGGATAAAAAACTGAAAATCTTACTAGAAAGTAAGCTGGGGGAACTGGAAAACCATTCACGACGCTCCACCTTGCGGATGGTGGGGTTTCCAGAAAGATGTGAATGTTCACAAGTACATCAATGGGTTGAGACATTATTAAAAACAATTTTCTGCCCGAGTTTTCAGGAGATCTCACTATCACAAGAGCACATAGGGTGCCAGCCCAGCCGTACCTGAACTCAAAGGTGCCTCAAACAATCTTAGTCAACTTCACAGATTTTCGGGTCAAAGTACAGATACTCACCAGGGCCATCCAAAAGAGACACTTTTTAACTTGTGAACTACGCAGCTGCAGCATTTTTTCTGACATGTCAGCCGCAGCTGCACATCGTCGCAAGGAATTTGTCACACTCCTGTATTTGTTTAAGGTACAAGGTGCTCAGGCAGTTAAAGCTCAGCAATCTAAGTTGCAAGTTTTGGTGCAAGGGAAGTTTCACATGTTCATAAATCTTGACGAGGCTCAGGAGCTGTTAAAGAAAATTACTAATGAAAAGTAGATAAGGAAGGATTATCAGGGAATGCTTTTTCTTAAAATATTATTGAATTGGTTTTTGACTTGACGGGATGAGGGAGAAAGGTCAGTCCACTCAGGGTACAACACCATGGCACCCAGTTTAGGTGTCAAACAGGGGAGGGAGGCAAGGGGTATGGCGAGCAATTCCCCAATTGCCAGGCTTTGGGAGGGACACAGGGGCTTGGTAAGGGTCAGGGAGGGTGTGGGGGAATGAGTGATAATGGAAAAAGAGTAGAAATTTTACATGTTTCTTCGCAAACAGGGAAAACGTCCGCAACTTTATCAAGGCTATGTTCTCTGTACGTTTCTCTTTTAATTGTGGTGATACATCCAACCCACAAGGGGTTCTGATTCTTGCGACGTCTTCTACAGTTGTGTGTTTGTCCAAAAGAGTCCAAATGTATCACTCTGTCTCTGAATCGTTATCAACAGTGATCTATCTCCAGACGTCGCTCCTCGTGTATGTCCGAGTACGGTACACCTACCCCTTGTGGGTTGGAAGTACCACCACAATTAAAAGAGAAACGTACGGAGAACATAGCCGTGATAAAGTCGCAGGACGATTTCCCTGTTAGCGACAAAATGAGTGTCGGCTGTTTGGTGATCCAAGGAATAAAAGAAAATAACAAGAATTTACTTTTCTGTATTGAATTCTGTGCTCATTCTAATGATTATTGTTACATCACGTTCGTTTGCTGAGGATTTTCTTTTAAAAGAATGTCATTGTTATCATGCTCGATATCTTACTATACTCCTAGAGCATTACATCAAATGCATTCAGAAATAGAGGATAGATGCTTTTGATGCCATCAATTGGGTCAGGGGGGATGGCTCCATATTTTTTTACTTGCCCGGTCTAAGCCCAGTTTTTGGAGAAAGTGATTTTCGCCCTAAGCTATGGCCTACAGAGAAAACTAAACAATAAGTAATAGAGTGCACACCCATTGTTATTCAGTGTACAGAAATTTTTTTAAGTTGCTCAAATGCGTTATTCCTGACGTCCAGGCTTGATCTATGCTGTGCCCAAAGCACAATATTAGAATGCTGGGCCGTGGCGTACAGTCTTCAAGTCGTACAGCCACACAAGCATCCGTTATAGCACCCAACAACGTGTTTTCAAGTAAACCATTGTATTCCATAGTAATCCATGTTTATCCAAAATTATTCCACATTAATCTTAAATTCACAATGGATGCAATGAGATTTAAAGCTTCAAATGCAGAATAAATGTCCATCCAGGTGTTTTATTGCGGCACGTTAGAATCCACTTTTGTCCTATGTAACCACTCCAGTATTCTCCCAATGCACTGCGGGCAGTATGCTCTTTGTCAGGGATAGCTGTAGTATGAAAGCAAACCATCAGCGTTCTTGAATAATTTCATGGTAATCGACAATGTATTAAAGTGAATGTCACGAAATACCTTAAACTCCGTGATGTGAATGCACGAAGACTCGACTGCAAACACACCAATTAGACACTAACGTCTGTGCTCCAAATAGAAAACTAAAACCAGGGGCGGAAACAGCACTTTTTGGGGTAGTAAGACAGAGCCAAAATGTTCCAATCTTCAAAGGAGAGGAAGCATTCATAGAAATATCCTCTCTGGTGGCACAGTCCCTGATTCTACGGAATTGGAGGACAACTAAAGTGGCAGACTATCTAAACTAGCATAATAAAATGATTAGTACTAAAACATTCGAGGAAGCTTATGCAAAAAGGGTAGGCGAATTAAAAAGATTTTCAGCAATGTGGAAGCACATGGATAAAGTAGAAAGTCAAGTAGTTGACTTAAGCTAGATGTTGTAACTACGATATTAGTGGAATTGCCGAAAGCATTGCACTTTATTGATAACATTTTGTTTAGTTATATTTAGACATGGTGAGGAGGGAGGTTAGAGTGAAATCTAGGTATCAGGTTCCAGAAGTAAGATTTAGATTAATTGTATAGGGAAAAAGTTAAAGAAAGCACTTTCTGGGAGTTAAATGCACATTTAGTATGAAGAGGTATTTTAAATCTCGCCTTTCCATAGGGATTATTACCTCAGGATAAGAAGTAATGAAGAAATCTGAACTCCTTCTCAGGGGTCTCACTGATACTTAGTCCATTCAAACCAATAATAAAGAATTTGAGCATGAAGCTGAAATATAAAAGAACATTTTTATTAATCTTAAATGAGGTGAGACTACGTCACACAGAAGCCTTAGCAACTGAATGAGGCAGTCTGCTAGAATGGTCTTACTTCACGTCTTATATACTCTTTATCCTGCCCCAGGCATGTAAGGGAGTTGTACCAATTACATTCCTAAACAAATGGAAAATCTGGAGGGTCAGCAGGTGAGTAGCCTTTGGGATTATAATTACATAGTTCACAAAGGTTAATCTGATTTAGATGGCACTGCAGGGCATGGCATGATTACATGTACAGTATCCCAACCCAAAAGGTAATCATTAGGAATGTCCCAAATTCAATCTCCAAAAGCCGGACAAACCTATAATTGAAAGCATAACCCATGTAATGAAGAAACATAAAAAAGAAACAGTAACAGATGCTGAACAAGAAAAAACATGTGCAAGGAAACTAAAAGTTAACGATGTCCTGAACATTGATTGGCAATCTCAGACAAAGATCGATCAGGGAAATTGGCTTTGCGAGGTCAGTTTCAGGTGAAGAGGTCAGTTTCTTACAGTTCATTCCAGAGTCAGAAAGAAACCAAATTAATGTATACATGGACTAAGAAGGCCAGGCCACTTTGTTAGCCAGGCTACCTTCACAGGCCTACGTGAGGGCAACACAAAATGGTGGCACAATATAAAATGGAGTCAGTCTCGAGAATTACAGAACCTCAGACCCTCCTTTTGCCATTACGTAGGCAATAACCTAAGACTCATGTTAATCTGAATCTAGGTCTATATCGATATTTATTAGGTCGGCAAGGTGTTGCTGTAACATCATCTTATTATTCTCTACTTCTCTCGGGACAGGTCTCCAAACACACATAATAGCACAAAGACTCACTTCTGGTGGACCATTTTTGGATGCTAGAGGCGGAGCCACTTCCTCTTCCATGGCAATTCAGTCAAATGAGAACTTAATTAACATTTACTTAATACAATTGCACTGGAACCGCTTGTGCAACTGTGCCCAAAGTCCGTTCAAAGCCTCTCTGGCAGGCTTCTATTGTCCATCAAATCTGCTTCCATTGTCTTCTTCCGCATTGGGCCTCTCGATTCAGGCCTCTTCATGAAAATAGTACTGCTTAGTTGGAGTGCCCTCCTGGCAAACACCCACAGCTCACTCGAAAGTCTCAATGTCTCAAGGCAGTGCACCAATATCTTTCCTCTGCGGCAGGCACAACAGATACCATGCTCTTCGGTGGTCATGGGTGCAGATCACATCGTGCAGACCCAAGTACTATTAATCGAGAAAGAGCAACAGACTTTCACGCTCAGCAACACTTTCAGGCTCCAACACTCACTATTCAGTGTCAGAGGACGCTCGGGTCGCTGTTTCATGGGTACCACAAATGTAGTGCCTTTTGCCAACCGTAGATCCTCCAGTGCACTGCCATTCCGTTGGAGCAAAGGAAAAGGGGGGTGGCCAAAACTCAGGCCAAGGGGCTCAAGGGACTGCACACTGTCAGAGGTTACTAGCACATGACAGGTAGAAGCCTCAAAACAACAGGGATCCTTCTCTTTCGCTCTTTTGCACTGAAACTCATGTTCTGCGTTGAACAGGCCTCCTTCTTCTCTGGAGTCCACCGCTGTCTAATGAAGCAAACACGATGCTCTGGAGATGCAGTTGATGAAGCACCGGCAATCGCTGTCCAGCTTTGTTACTTTCTGGGTGTTGAGACTGTAGGGCCAAGACGTCCGCCTCTCATCTGTAGCTATCATTGATGGGAGTTAGGATTCGTCTTGATCACCGTTCTGCAGGGTATCATTCTTCCTTTGACTCTGGGAGATCCCGCAGAACCTAGTGATGTAGGAAATGTGACACAGTTGTTAGTTTTCTTCCAAGTAAAGAAAAACAATTCCTAGTATTTAACAAGGTGACTGCAAGCAGGTGCCTGCAATCTTTGAGGGAGTGGCCATACGCCATGAGATTACTATAGAATGCACTGTTACTCTCATAGGATACAAAGGCCAAGACAGTGCTTCTGGCTTTTTCAATTGCGTACTTTCTATTATCTTCTGTCATCTAAGGGTAGATAGCTACAGGGGAATTCCATCTTCATGTATGTCTTCACACACGATAGTATTGTATAATGGGGTAAACATTCCTTGAAATACTACATCTATGTGGTCCTACAATTCTTATCTAGAACATATCAAAAAGGGAAACGTATGAAACAACTTATCAGAGGCATACAGATACCTCCCTTTAACAATGGTGTATTAGGTGCATGATGCAATACAGGCTAATGATCAAAATGTGGGAACAAAAGACAAGAACTAGAGAGTCCTAGTATTTCCATGATTAGAACACATCTGATCCCACCAAAAATTAAAGCAGCAGAAACAAAAGGGAACTGAAAACCAAATTAAAATAGGCATTGAATTTATCATGTTCAAAAAATAAACGTAAGGTATCTCCTATTGAGGTGGAAAACGTGTCTTACTATAGTATCAAGTCAGTTAACCAGTCCATCACTACCCTGACAGTCAGACTGGAAAACATCAAAGTAGGCCTGAAGAAAATTCTTGCAAACCAGTCTGGTCATAAAAAAGGGAATTATACTTAATATGGGGGTCCCTGGTACATTACTGCAGTCTGGAAGTGTGAACCTGAACAATACACCAACAATAATAAATGGGCTGACTGGTGAAAGGAATACGGAAAAGGGAAATGGGACTAGGACACAGCTAAAATCCCCAATAACTAGGCACAATGCGACATCGATCAAGGGGAGAAGCGGCAAAAGAAAAATCTATAGGAAGAACAAGAAATTACTCAGGTGATAGTCAAGTTTGTGACACAACACCAAGAGCATGGGTGATACATAAAAGTCAAAATAGCACACAAATTGTAACTCTACCGCTGGCCGCTACACCATATACGGTAATCTCAGCTAATGTTCCAGTTCCTTCTTCAGGGAAAAATTAAACCTGGTTTCCTTTGAGGAACAAAGCCATACACTACTTAGGACGCAGACTAATGCAATATAGAAATTAGGTCACCTTGTACAAGAGTCACAGATCTATAATTTTATCCTTAGGTCCAATCAAGGAAACATAAATCTAGGGCTGCCTGTTCCTTGAGGGAAGGGGCAGTAACGTGACTAACTGCAGGTGACACACTTTGATCCTGTATATCTCTTTTATTTTTCTTCAATACTATTATAGCCAAATTGACATACACTGGTGAAGTGTTGTCTGTCTTGTTCACAGCATGAAAATATCACATCTGTGAAATTTAGTATCAGAGCAAATCCACCCAACTGTTGTGCAGCGATACGCATCGTCATGCAAATCCCTTCACAACACAGGGGAACTTGTAATAGTATCAAAAGCAGCAACATAAAACAAATACATACATAAAATAAAAAACACACATGTTAAGCCATCAGATATACGTGCTGTATACCAAGCACAAAAAGCATAGACAAATTACAATAGCACATGTAAATGAGCGGTGACGCACGCACTTCATGCAGCCCAAAACCCAATATTCGGGCCTGCTTAATTTGTCAGGCTTCAAATTAAAATTACACTTTGTTTTACTTTACACACCCTCCTTTTGACAGCAGATCACTAGTTAGTGGAGA
Organism: Lissotriton helveticus; assembly: GCF_964261635.1. Lineage (NCBI taxonomy): Eukaryota > Metazoa > Chordata > Amphibia > Caudata > Salamandridae > Lissotriton > Lissotriton helveticus. The sequence goes on along the minus strand of NC_136063.1, from coordinate 200,534,863 downwards.
TTGGCTGTCAAATACGACTTACTGTGTCGCTTCTGACACACAGGACCAACAGGAATAATTCATAGAAGGACAAAAATGCAAAACGTGAAAAACACACGAACATTTCTTTTCAAAGGAGTCATACAAAAACCACATCTTGCTTCAACATACTGCTGACACTTCACATAACACACAAAATATCAACTGTAACCAACCATCTTCTAAAACTAATGCAACATTTCTTGTTCTGTTAAATGAAAGCAACTTACATGGACATCATTTTTCAAAAACAGAAACACAAATGTATCACCCCCTTTTAGGCCCTGCTTTGAGCGAGACCGCTCAGGAATGCACTTCTCGGAGACAAGGCCCTGATTTAATAGGCTGCAGATGTCGACATACATGAAAGCCTAGCACAGTCCTCCAAGAGCTAAGAATAACACCTCAGCAGAACATCTGTTTTCACTTACTCCTAACCTTAAGGTCAAAATCTGCCTCGCGCACTCCGCGGCTCCTCACTATGAAGCTGTCAAAAAAAAAACTTCCCCAACTCTTTCTAACCTGCAATAACCAAGCCTATTCAAAACCACATACCATATATATTACTCCCTTTAGGTGCCACAATCCACTCCTATTCCCAGACTCAAAAACATCTACTATGAATAATTTGCAGAACACAACAACACAACATACCAGCTTTAGAACAAATGCTTGTTACCACCCTATGCAATGGTACTCATTTCATCAACCTTAAATGGATGAACGTCTCAGTAGGTCCAGCTAGAGTTAAAACCTTCAACCCTGATATTAAACTCAAACCTCTGCACCGGGCACATTGGCTCACTGAGCCATTAAGAGCAACCCCAAATGAGAACAACCTGCAAATTTGTATCATACCTAAATGTATGCATTTACTGAAGCCTAAGGCACTTTAAAAGCTACTCTAAATGAAAAAAAATGCTGTTTAAATAGTCTATTTACCCAAATTCGACTTTGATATTTGTGGCACTTAAAAATAAATATCCTATAATTATGCTACATATTAATCATCCTCAGAATGTTCTTTACAGATTGCAGAGATTGGACATTAGACATATCTCATGTAAATCCTTAGAAAAATTAGTTTTTTACGCCTGCGTTGAGTGAAATTCCATATGCAAATGTTCTCATTTTTGCTGTTCAACACAACTTAAATTAAATTTTAATGCTAGGAGGTCATAGTATGAGTATTAAGCTTTATAAATATTAAAAAACGATTTTAAAAGCACTTATTTAAAAAAAAATTTTTTTTCCATAACTAGTAATTTTTCTTGTAATAAAACCATTTTTAATAATTCTACAAATAATAGCAAGCTGCATCCCTTGCCTATCATATTTAGACGCATTCATTCACAAGCCTAAGCACATAAGCCTAACTTGAAACATGACACATTTTTCCGCCACTTTTATTTAAAAGGACAGTTATTTTAATATTAGAACCAAAAATGTGCTTACAAAAAATGCTTAAAGAAAGGAAACCCTTAATTGAAATGTTTTCCGGTAATACAAAATAATGAACCTTATTCTTGTAACCTTTTTAAAACACTATTCTGAAATGCAAAAGTTCACCTGTGTTTAACTGGGAAAGTCCTGACTGAGTAAACATTCCTGTCTATTCGTGATTGCTTCGTGTTGCTTGCTTAGCGGCAGCAACAGCTGTTTCTTAGTGTTGAAAACGTGGGCACGGTGGCTGTCTATTTAAAACTAAAACTAAGACATTTCAAGTTTCAAAATGTGTGTGCAATACAGCAATGTGTTTGCCTGTTAATATCTAATACAATGTATCTAAGGAAAATGCTGTAAGTTTATTTTTTGCAAAACACACAATTTCGTTTTTGAGGGCTTTTTTATTCCTAGTGAATGTGAATTTTATTGTTATCTTTAAAGCATTGTACATGTGCATAATTGCTTACTCTATAAATTAAATAGCAACATATAGCTATTTTAGCATATCACATGGTTCATTTCTGGATTTTTATTTCATTTCTGATTAATATTAATTAACTAACATTTTGCCTAACAGACTGAAAACATCAAGAATAAACCACAAACACACATTGAGCTCATTTCATACATAAACAGAAAGGGGTAAAACACTCAGGACACACAATACAGGGCGCTTTTAGTCATTTATTTCATAAATAGCGCCATCGCTATTTACTTACAGAAGTTGCACTATTGGGAAAACCACATAGACATTTAAACACACATTTAACCCACAGATCAATACTCAAGACAGAAACAAAGGACAGCCCACAGACTGTACTTAAACCAAACCATTTGTAAATACTAGTTGTAAGTCATATTTACAAGAAGCGCTTCTCAATAGTGTTCCAAAAAACTGCAAAAACAGCCCCACAGACCTTTATTTCTAAGAAGCCAAGATACACTCAATTCACTAGCTTTGGCTGGCAGAACACAAAAAAAATCGCTCTGAATATCTCCATTCATAAAATTGCACAGAAGAAAGGATCCTTGTATGTATTATGTCCATATTTTAATTCCCCGGGGATACAGAATCACCAAGGAAGAAATATGTTTTTATACCTAAATCTATTTAGGTTTTCCCTCTAGGGGAGCCGGCTAATTTACTTCACATCACACTATGGTACCTTCCAAAAAGCAACACATTCTCTGATGTGAGCTTGAAAACAGGTATGCCAAAAATACTGCAGAATATGCAAATATTATAATCAAAATAGTGCTTAAGGTACTCTCCGTACGTTGCACCGTTCAAATCTTATACAAAGTAGAGAAAAGTCTCCTCATTACCTGCCTACACGAATTGCAATTCGCATATACAAACCTATACAAATCCAAAGTTGGCCAACACAAATTCCAAAATTCCAAAGCTATACCAAACAAATAGTTGTCCAAATTCTAACTGCCAAGTTCTAAATGACCTAACGGTCTTTTTTTTTTTTTAAATACTCACGCCAAAAAGGTTCTCAGTCAGGAGTGACATCATGTGGAGGATCAAAATCAGGAAGATCAGAAATATACTGGGCTGCAGAGACAAAGAATCCCCAGAACCTCCGTGCACAGAGTACCTCCTTAGTAGAGTCCTGTCCTCCTCAGTAGATTTCTGTCTTCTGACAAGATCACTCCCTCAGATAGCCACTTCTCTGATGAGGCCCACGTTGGCCGCACCATTTGAAGAAATCTGAACTCCTAATACCAATAATAAAGAATTTGAGCATGAAGCTGAAATATAAAAGAACATTTTTATTAACCTTAAAAGAGGTGAGACTACGTCACACAGAAGCCTTAGCAACTGAATCAGGCAGTCTGCTAGAATGGTCTTACTTCACGTCTTATATACTCTTTATCCTGCCCCAGGCATGTAAGGGAGTTGTACCAATTACATTCCTAAACAAATGGAAAATCTGGAGGGTCAGCAGGTGAGTAGCCTTTGGGATTTTAGCAGGATATGGGCAAAACATTATAATTACATAGTTCACAAAGGTTAATCTGATTTAGATGGCACTGCAGGGCATGGCATGATTACATGTACAGTATCCCAACCCAAAAGTTAATCATTAGGAATGTCCCAAATTCAATCTCCAAAAGCCGGACAAACCTATAATTGAAAGCATAACCCATGTAATGAAGAAACATAAAAAAGAAACAGTAACAGATGCTGAACAAGATAAAACATGTGCAAGGAAACTAAAAGTTAACGATGTCCTGAACATTGATTGGCAATCTCAGACAAATATCGATCAGGGAAATTGGCTTTGCGAGGTCAGTTTCAGGTGAAGAGATCAGTTTCTTACAGTTCATTCCAGAGTCAGAAAGAAACCAAGTTAATGTATACATGGACTAAGAAGGCCAGGCCACTTTGTTCGCCAGGCTACCTTCACAGGCCTACGTGAGGGCAACACAAAATGGTGGCACAATATAAAATGGAGTCAGTCTCGAGAATTACAGAACCTCAGTAATAATGAATGTAATATTGAAGGAATAGGAGATCTAAACGTTATGAATTCGATCCGTATGTATAAAGATGAAATTAATATTATGATCATGTATATGATGGAATGGATAGGGTTGATGCTTTTGTTTATTGGGGCTGGGTGTTTTTTAATTGCACTTCAGGGCTAGTTATTTGCTTAATAATTTATCATTATTATATATGTTTTTGTGTGTGGAGGTATTAATGTGATCCAATATCCAAATTAATTATTTTTGGTATTTTATTCCATGAATGTGAGCTCTAGCCCTGTAATAGATTCTGTATAATGTCTTGGGAATTCTCATATTATAAGTTGATTTGGCACTTCAAAGGACCGGTATGCAACACACTTGGCTATTTGCACTTTGTTTAGGCTGAATTTCTGACGTCACCGTGTGATCAAAGCATGACATTTTAAAATGCTTGAGTTACTTGGTTAAGATAAGAAGAAGCATTGGAATTGACAAGCTATAAATAGCTATATTCATGGTGAAACTGATTATTTGATGATGTCTGGTTTTTGTTATAATACTACTCAGTAAAAAAAGGAACTACAAAAGAAAGAGTGGTTGTGCAAAAAGCCGGAAAACCATTCAAAAACTCTTACCCCTATACCCTGTAACCATAGCTGTTCTAAAAGCAGGCCATGTGATACAGTATCAAAAGCCCCACTTAAGTCTAGCATGACTAATGCAGCTGTCTTCCCTTCATCAGACTGCAAACCTAACGGCCTAAAACCTGATTGCGTCTCTTGAAGGAGTCCTGAGGTGTTTTCACACCATTTAATGAACGTCAGCACCTCAAATCTGCCAAAACCAAGCTGAAGATCCACTGTTTACAGTATTTTTCAGCTCCTTTTCCCCACCACTGTGTGATATTGGCTTGTCACCGGGTGCCTGTGTGATGGGAGCCAATATTGTGTGTCACAGTGCGAGTTGGCAGGTCTGCTGCCTGACTAGGGTGGGGTACAGGGAACAAGGGGTGAAATTGATTCAAATGTACACCAAATGATCAAAATTCTATTTTATACAAAATGCAATCAATACAAACTTTTGTGTGAAAGTAAACTGCTATTTTTTAAACATGCAAGTCATAGAAGGTGCAATACAGGACAGCTCCAGAGATCGATGTGGCCCGGGGTACGACATTCCCAAGCTTTTTTACTTTGATCAAACCAGTTCCCATACATTTTATTTAAAAATACACCGACACTGAACAGTGTGCTGCCACATGTTAAAAGGGAATTAGAACAGTCTCCTCAAATGCGAAGTAAGAGAAGGAAAAGGATACCAAAGTAGAAGAGTCTTCTCTACAGTCCCTTCTCCTGAAAGAAATGTAAATGTGTGCAATTGGTTAATCGGCAAATCTAAACGCTGCTTGGGAGCATGTTTATGCTGTAATTGATAGAATCTACAATGTGTTCTTTTAATGGAAACTTATAAAAAATGATTTGCTCTGGGTACAGTCAGCATTTACTAAAAGAATAACTTTTGAAAGCACTGTAAACATTTAAACACAATCTTTTTGCAAATTCCTATTGATATTGAGTTTGAGTTTTAAATTATTTATAAAGCACGCGTTCACCGGAGCGGTTCCATATTGTATGCAACCTTTCTTATACTGTGTGTAATACCTTTTTAATGAATGGCTTATATATTGACAGGCTATAAAAACATATCACTATTTCCCCAGTGCACGGAATAGGCGTGAAGTCACTGACCGTCTGGCTACACCCACGGCTGCTTTTATTCTACATTTAATGTGTGCACAATATATTTTATATGCAGTTACAAGTAGGTGAAAGGTCAGCAAAAGTTACAGAATATTTTATTCTTTTGAGACACGTCTCTGACCCCGCCCCCACACCGCTGTGTTGGGCATGTGGTGCTAATAATGTATTTTACTGGCAGGTCAAGTAAGCTTGAAACCAAGGCCAAACTCTCATTTTTGCATTCCAAAGTAGCTAAAAGTGTACTAGAGTTGGACAACGGGGCACATAAAGCAGCCTCTCTTTTGCTTCCAAAAATAAAATATTTCATTTTGCTTTTATTATATGACCTTGCAAAATAAAGATTTACAGTTAAGGTTACGTGATCCCTCACAATATTGTTTAAATGTACTACATTTAAACAATATGTCAAAGAAAAACCTAGAGGGAAAGCATAGTGGCTGCGTCATAAACTCTTGGCACATAAAAGTACGGCAGGTAACTGCAGGTTGCATTTCAGTAACGGCACATCACAGGCCTGCGAGACCGCCGTGAAAATGAGAGAAAGCAGACGAGAGACGCATTCTGAAAAAATAATTTCAGGAGTACAAATATTCTAGGAGGATTACGACTCGGCAGCAGCGACATGAAGGATGAGTCGCGCGACGCGGACACCCACGCGGACCGAGCGCCCCACAGCTGCAACCGCCGCTCTTATCAAAGAACAACATTATAACACAACTGTACCAAGGTTACTCTGCACCGCCCACAACAGCAAAACCCAATCACCGCTCCTACTGTTAAAGGCTCCGCCTACTCCTCCCCACCTATTGGGTCTCGGCCTTATTAATGACAGATGCGTCAGCGGAAACGTAGCAGAGAGAGCCTGGCTCCCTTTACTGCAGCCCTATAAATACATGTAATAACCAGTGCTGCGGCCGTTAAAGGTCTGCGGTGTTTACATTTAAGATTTTCGGTCTGGGTTGGGGGAAACAATACGTGTGCAGCACACCACCCTCCAGAAGAAGAAGAAACACCGGGGGAGGGCTCGGGAGACGCACCCAGCGGACCCCCGGCCACCGAAACAAAGACCCGGCGCGGATGTATTCACACCTCGGGAGGGGCGCTTGGACCTGCTAAGGAAAATAGTCCGTCTCTTTATTTTTCATACCCTCAGGGGCCGAGGAGGAAAAAACACCCCAAAACCTTGGTTCCGCCATTTCGTTGAACGTGATAATCCAGGTAGGAAATTCAGATTAAGGTGGGCGGCCGAACACATCTACTTCAGTATCCTTCCGCGGCTGTTTGTCCTATAACTGTAATAAGACACCTCAGTCCTCTCTGAGGCTGGCACCTGTCTGAGCGACGCACAGCGTTAGGTGATCGGTGCCTGCGGAAGTCGGAATTGTTATTTAATATGTTGTCTTTTTGTGCGTATAAAATGTTGGCACCTGCCGCCCCAGGCTTTGCGAAGGCTCGAGGAATATATTTTTTTTGTCAGCTGATCTGGAGCCGGAGACTGCTAGGGTTTCGCTATTAACACTCAGTGTCACGTGACTTGTGCTGGCAGGTTCTGCTTAACGCTTCACTCGTTCCCTAAACTTGTCCGCTTCTGGAGCCCCACGCACCACACTTGTCTTAAAAGGAAAATTCCGGGGGAGGGAGACGCTCCTCCCTGCTGCACCAAGATGCACGCCTCTGCCCGCAGAGAGACGTGCCTCCCTCCGTATTGCGTGTTCCTAACCTCGTTCCAGCATCCTTCGCAGCACGATTCTTAGAATGATAATTTCTTGGCAGGCTTTACGGTTCAAGCACCCGTGCCCCTAAGCTGGGCAGGAGAGAGGATGCCTTTCAATAACCGCAGAGTGTAGGACGTCCCAAGGCGCTGGAATGACCTTTATAGCAGTTTTTAGAAAAGGGCTGACACATCTTTGCCACTTGCTGATAAATTGTACAAATGACCATTGCAGTATTTGACAAATGCTGAAATGGACATTGCGCAAGTGCTGAAGTAGTCGTTACAGCCAAGGGATTTTGTTAGTTTTGCAGCAGTTATCGAAAATTGACTCGTACAACAGTTTCAGCAAACACTATAAAAGGACCGCAACTACAGCATTTACTAGACGATAGCTGAAGTCATTATTTCAGCGGAAATTGGTGAAGCGCTTAAATGATTATTGCTGCAGGTACTGCCTAAGGCGCTGAAATAACCATTGCAGCATAGTGAGCAAGGCAAGTGTCCATTGAAGCTGGTACTGTCCAGGGTACTTAAATACCAATTACAGAAGTTAATGGCAGACGACTGAAATGGTCATTGCTGCAAGCGCTGTCCAAGGCTCTGAAGTGACCACTCCAACACCCACTGTCTAAGGACCAAATGAACATTTTAGTACATACCAACAACAGTGCGGAAATGACAATTGCAGCAAAGGGCACAGCCATCAGAATCTAACTTCAAAGGCTGAAATGGCCATTGCTGTAATTATCAGATGTAGGCTGGGACGCAGTTTTAGTAGTTGTTGAAGATGGGCTGAAATGACCCTTGGAGCGGGTTTAAGTAACTATTTCGCCTGTTAGTAGACACAAGCTGAATTTACCATCGGACAGTTACCAAAGATCTCACATAAACATTGGTCACTGTTCACAGTGCTGAAATGACCTTTGTACCAGGCAGGCACTAAAAAAGCGGAAGTGAGTATTTCAGAAGGTCTTGTCCAAGTGGTAAAACTAGGGTGACCAGAATTGTAAAGCCAAAAACGGGGACATTTCACAAAAATAGAAGAAGGACTACAATTTTACTTCAAGCGATGAGAGCGCTCCTCAGCTGAGAATTACAGAACAGGCAGTAAGAACATACATAAAATGCAATTTTTAAGCCCAGTAGCTTGCCTATTAATTAAATTGCTTTCTTGAAACAACTGTATCACTGCTTTGTAAAACATAAAAAACAACTCCCACCGTTTTCAGTCGACCCTCTCCAAAAACGGAGCATGAGCTAAATTTCTTGAAATTTGCTGGGACAGCTGGTTAAAAACAGGGACCGTCCTGGCAAAACGGGGACGCCTGGTCACCCTAGGTAAAACGGATATTTAAACTGGTACTAAAATGACCACACACGCCCCTGAATTGTCATTGCAATGGTATCTAGTACTGTACAAGGGATCTACGTTCCCAGACGGCCATTGCATCATAATGCCCAATGCGCCGAAATGACCATGGAGAGTGTGAACTCTCTATTGTGATCAAGGGCTGGAAACAGCACTGCTATATGCACTGTCCGAGGCATGAAATAACTATTGTTGTCAGTGCTATGCAGCGTAGTGAAATAACCATTTTAAATTGTAATAACCACGAGCTGAAGTGGCAATTGGAGCTGGTACTGCCAATGCCATGGTCCATGCCATATGCGGATGTTGCCCTTGGAAAGCACATGGCAACTGGCCATGGTCAGGACACAAGGTTGGAACAAACACTTGTCTTCTGCAGCCTTTGGTGACTTGAACCTGACAGTATAGGGGAAACCGGCAAAATGCATAGATGTACAAAGCTCTTCATTTAAGGTGCATAGGTGCGTTGTTTCCCAGCTGTACGGAATCGTCTCGCTATCTTTTTGACATTAAACTGATTTGCGCAGTACCATAAGATGAAGTGGTAGGCCAACTGTGAAGGCAAGGCTGTTGTGCTCAATATCATACAGATGAGGGGAGGAGGGTGACCGCAAACATTTAGCAACACATACAAACTGCACATATAGTGGATGCCATTTGATTAAAATGTCAAGTGACATGGCTCAGTATTTGGGGAGGTGGAGTTTAACGCTCTGCATGCCTCAGACTATGCCGACTATGCAAGGGGAGTTGAAGGTTGATGTGTCAATATTTAGGGGCTTTGGGTATTGAAGGTGGGCCCCTGCCATTACAGGGGATCGTTGAAGATAAATATCAGTTAGTATGTGGTTTGGAATTCTTAGTATTTTTGAGAGAGCTAAAGCTAGAAATCGGTCAATATGTGAGGGTGGGCTTTGAAGATAGACTGGTGAGATGGCTTAATAAGTGAAACTGTCAGTGCTGATGTCTGCTGTGATCTGTGCGCCACCTGTTCGAATCCAGGTGCACTAACTTGACGCTACATCCTTCCGAGGTCATAAAAGTGAGTACTATCAAAATGGGTCAGAGTAAACTCTGAAAGTTTGATGTGAGAGCTAAATAAAAGGAAAGTTATTCTACATGAACCTAGTCCAGGGTTTAGTGAATAGTGAAGGTATCAACGGGTGAATAGGTGTGTCTCTGCCTGAACGGTGGTGGTGGGTGGACCAATATTTTGAATAAGGGGAGGGTCTTGGAGTTCCACCCACTTTTTGTTGTGGCAAGTGGGTTTAAGTTGCAGGCAGGTCGTGTTTGAATTGTATTGCTAATCAGCTCGCCTCAGTGTTGATGATGTTGAGGCGAAGCTGCCTGTGGTTCTTTATTTAAAGCCCAGCATAGGTCTGTATTTAGGTGATGGCTGTCGACGACTGGCACCAACGTAATACTTGGAGTGGAGTTTGAAAATGCACATGGATAACTATTGGGAGATAGCTGTGTGGCGTTGTTCCTGGCTCAGCATATATGTGGAAGCAGTAGCAGGTAATTGATCAGAACTGGAGTGTGAATTTAGACATTGAAACTCGATCACCTCTACTTGGAAGCTGAATTAGGGTTGGGCATCTTATTTGTGTGTTTTTTGATGGGTTCAGAAACTGGACAAGAACCAGTGTTTGGAAGGATTAGAGATCCACTTGGATTAGTATATGGGACAAAGAGAAGGTTAAAGCTAGATCTTCGTTTGGTATTAAAGGTGTACCTGCCTCAGTATGTGGCAGGGGCTGAGCTGAAACCGATCATAGTTCATTATTAACTGGACACCCATCAGTATTTATCTAAGAGCTGTTGATACTTTACTTGGGTTTCATATTCATTTGAGGGGAGGCGAAAGTTGGAAATGGTCTACTATTTGGATGGGTTAGTATACAAATGTGTTTCTATTTGATGAGGGTCAAGGTGGATGTGGGGATCCGTATTTCAGTAACTTGACATTATAGCTGGACGGGTCAGTATTTGAGAGTGTTGGCATTACTTTGAAAATAAGTGATGATGGAGACTTGGACATTATTCAGTAATTGTGGATTCTTGAAGCAAGAGCTTGATTAATAGTGTTAGAAAATGGACATAAATTAGTGAATTTGGGATTGAAGATGGGCAACTAACAGTTGATTTTGTTGAAGAAGATGATTGTGTTTTGATGTGTGGGTGTAGCATTCTGGGGGTGTGTATCATTCTGATGCTTTATTGTAGAGGTCACCTGGTTTAGCATCTGGGGAAATAGATAAACAAGATAGGGGTATGTATGTGTGGTCGGAAGCTGAAGTTTCATTGTCAGTACTTTATATGTTTTGTAAAACTGAGCTCTGACTAATATGTGAGGGTCAAGAATGTAGTTTTTGTTTTAAGGTATAGACAGTAAGTTGCAAACTGTATGTAGTTTCCCCAACCAGTTGGTGTGTAGCTCTGTAGCATTGAATACCATTATGTTTTACTTTTGTTGACTTTGTGTTGCCTACTTTTGGGGGTAAGTAATGCAGGTGGTCCGCACAGTGTGCGCATAAAACATGTTTTTCTGTGCTGGACTTTTAAGAGGTGCAAATTATTGTGTGGGGTTCCTCCTGGTTTTTGCTTTTACCCATAAGATGGAAGCTGGACACAGACCAGTTGGTGAGGTTTGCTTGAAGATAAACGTGTCACCAGTTGCAGGGTGTATTTTTATGTATGGATGTGGAACAAAGGAAGGGAGCAACAGCACATTAAGGGAGTAGACTAGCAGAGAAGGCGTGGAGGGGAAGGAAATGCTGGACTATGGAAACTGCTTCACTGCATTGAGGCTGAGATGAAGCTGTACCATGGCCAGTTGGAGGGGTTCATTGAAGTTGACCATGGCTCCACAATTGGATGATATATCACACTGAGGGGAATCCGTAGAGAAGGGGTTGAGAGAAGTGGAATGCTGGGTGATGTAAGAGGATCTGACAGAAAGACCGATCGAAGCTGAGATTGTAGCTGGGAGCAGCTTAGTTCGTAGGATTTGTTTGAAGCAGGGTATGCGTTGCCGTTTGGAGGTGTCTCACGTTTACCCATAAGTTCTTGGACAGTGAAGATATACATTACTCAAATATTAGTGGAGTGAGAGTTTTAAGATGTTTTGGCCAGTCGTTGGGCAGGAGGTGAAGCAGGAAATAGCTCAGTATTGGGGGATTCAAAGTTAAGTATAGATTTGTTGTACATTTCTTGCAGGGTTGAATGAAGCAAGACTGCTTCTGTACATTTTTCAGATGCGCCACTGTGACTACAGCCAGACCTGCGGGCAACAAGTACTCGGATGCTTTGGTGATTACAAATCAGCGCAGTGTAATGGCAGAGAAGCCTGGGTGCCCTTCCGCCACATTGCCCTACTGATAGATCTATGTGCGGCCAAGAACCGCTCCGGATGAGATTCAGGAAGTGGCGAAAAGTCCTGAGCTGGGCGAAAGGGAGGGAGGGAGGGAGGGCGAGAGAAAAGGGTGGCAATCCGCCACCGCAACAAAGCCAGACCCAGGAAACACACCCTACACTAACCTAGAGGGGAGATGTGCATGCAAGCCCTGTGCCAAGTACAGACTGCGGCTCCCTGTATCTTGCTTCACTTCCCTACATATAGTAGGCGTGTTAGGCCTGTCCCTTGCTTCACTTTTCTACACATAGTAGGTGTGCAAGGCATGTCTCTTGCTTCACTTTTCTACATATAGTAGTTGTGTAAGACCGTTCTCTTGCTTCATTTGTGTACATATAGTAGGTGTGTAAGTCCATTCTCTTGCTTCATTTGTCTACATATAGTGGGTGTGCAATGCCTGTCTCTCGCTTCACTTTTCTATATATAGTAGGCTTGTAAGGCATGTCCCTTGCTTCACCTCTCTACATATAGTAGGTGTGCAAGGTATGTCTCCTGCTTCACGTTTTTACATATAGTGGGTGCGCAAGGCCTGTCTCTTGCTTCACCTTTCTACAAATAGTAGGCGTGTAAGGCCTGTCCCTTGCTTCACTTCTCAACATATAGTAGGTGTGCAAGGCCTGTCTCTTGCTTCACGTTTCTACATATAGTGGGTGTGCAAGGCCTGTCTCTTGCTTCACGTTTCTACATATAGTAGGCGTGTAAGGCCTGTCCCTTGCTTCACTTCTCTACATATAGTAGATGTGCAAGGCCTGTCTCTTGCTTCACGTTTCTACATAGAGTAGGCGTGTAAGGCCTGTCTCTTTCTACATATAGTAGGTGTGCAAGGCCTGTCTCTTGCTTCACTTTTCTACATATAGTAGGTGTGCAAGGCCTGTCTCTTGCTTCACGTTTCTACATAGAGTAGGCGTGTAAGGCCTGTCTCTTTCTACATATAGTAGGTGTGCAAGGCCTGTCTCTTGCTTCACTTTTCTACATATAGTGGGTGTGCAAGGCCTGTCTTTTGCTTCACTTCTCTACATATAGTGGGCGTGTAAGGCCTGTCTCTTTCTACATATAGTAGGCTCGCAAGGCCTGTCTCTTGCTTCACTTTTCTACTGATAGTAGGTGTGCAAGGCCTGTCTCTTGCTTCACTTTTCTACTGATAGTAGGTGTGCAAGGCCTGTCTCTTGCTTTACTTTTCTACTGATAGTAGGTGTGCAAGGCCTGTCTCTTGCTTTACTTTTCTACTTATAGTAGGTGTGCAAGGCAGTATTTCCAATGCCTCGCAAGCATTATGCTACTCTTCAGTGTCCGTGCTGTTTACGAGGACATTGCATTTTGCTAGTTACACTCGCATTTACACGGATGAGGAAAATCGCACGCTCATTTTTGAACATTTGTCCATTTCATGCCGAGTAGTGGCTGCTGGATAGTTTGCCCTATAATAAAACAGTCTGTCAGTGTCAACGTTTGACTTTTATTACTTTTTCCTGTTTACTTTTTCCAACAAAGAATGTATTCTTCAGCGGCCTTTGTAATGTAATTGTTTTGCTGCTCCGGGAGGAGCTGGCGATGGAGAGAAACCTTCAGTAGAAAATGTGTTATATTGTATGATTATATATCTTTCGATTTCCCACCGTTGCGAGGCACTTATTGTTGTGCGAGGAGCCGAGTAATCAGGGTCCTGACTTGTATCATATATGTAGCGCTTTATACTCCCGACGAGGTGGGGCAGCGCTCTGTTTTGCTACCAGTCCCTGGCGCCCTTTGCATTACATGGTTGAAATGGTGAGCTTGTAGTTTGGCCAATGCGGGACGTTTTGGGCGACGTGCGTGAATATATTTGTTCTTCATGCCTGCGTGTCAAATGCTCCCAAAGGGTAAAAGAAAGGAGCAGGTAGGAACGTTACCAGACCGCATAACAACAGTGGGGCATATATGTTTATATATTCATTCTGAATGAATGATTGAATGGAGGTTTTAGATGGTGTGAACATATCAAATTCCTCTCGGCAGCTTGGCTCCTCTTGCGTCTAGTACATGCATAATTATCTTTGCTTGTGCGCTTGGGTGTTTAATCAGGTCCTCAAACATATATAATTTAGTTGCTTGCCTTATGTGCAGCGCCGCGCGCGTCCCCATAGTTTGTAAGGGCATAGCGAAGTAAGTGTCCCGTTATCAATAAATCAGTAACCACAGTGACGCCTTCCAGCAGGACAGATGCCAGCAGAGGCGGTGGGGCAGACATTGACTCCCTGAATAATGAAACGGGTTGGCAAAATAAAAGTCACAACGAGCCTCGTTTACAGGGCTGCAGCTCCTGATGTCAGGCTTCACTTTGGTTTCCCCCGCCTGTCCTTTGGTATGCTATCTTCCCTTGTTCATTCATACGGATCTAAATCAAGGGCCTGAAATTGTGCATCTTCTCTTTCGGTCCTGGAATGTATATATATATATATATATACATATATATATATATATATATATATATATATATATGTATATATATATATATATATATATATATATATATATATATATATATATGTATATATATATATATGTATATTCCAAAACTACCTTCACAGGTAAATGAAAACGCACTCGAAGAATTTCTCCTTTCACAGTTGTTTATTGCACCCTCGCTCTTGCAGATATATATATATATATATATATATATATATATATATAAACATTGCTGCAAGCTGTATAGCAAACATTCATAAATCATACATAATGTGTGCATTTATAAATATTGACGGAAGTATCAAAGGACGTTTGGTTTGCTTCCACGATGCGTGTTGCACAATACCTCTGAAAATGACTGTTTCATATTGCCGTGAAGTGGGTACGCAGGGCAGGCTCAGCAACTTACTTTAAATTGTAGTGCAGCTTTAAATAGGTTAAAATTTTTGGTTGGTCTTCTTTTGATCCGTTGCTCGTAGGGTGCCCTTTTCTACAGACCACACTTCAAACTGAATGGCGGCGTCTTTCCCACGGGCCGCTCGTGCTATGCAGTGCTTTCCAATATCTGCATAGATCCTGCAGCCCACCCCCGCCCCCACCTCCACTGCAGAAAAAAAGGCTCCGTTGCTGCGGACAGACTGCATTCACCTATAGCACGTGCCTTGGTGTATGTGTATGTGTATGTTTATTTAAACAGGTGTTCATGTGGTGACACGTCAAACCAACGGTAATAATTCTAGTTTCTTACGTATCCTGTCTTGTTTAAGTTATTGGGGTAAATATATATATACAGTGTTTTGTGTCTACAGTTCTCAATGCTTTCAGTTTAGCTTACATGTATAATTACCGTTGTATGTATACGTGGTCAGTGTTTCATACATTTATATTTGACACATACACCGCGTTTAAGGCTTCTATCGTGTATGTGTAATAAGACGTTTTGGGATGCTTAGCCGCTCTACGCGCCCACCACAGTGCTGTGCCTGGCATTGTCCGGCTGTCATTGCTTTACTTCGCCACTCTGCAGCCCTCAGCCTCCTGAAGAATGGTTAATGATTCACAGGACCAGATCACATGCCCCTATCGCGTTATCGCTCTGCAACTCAGCACTCGGAACAGAATACCTTTATGTCTCTCTGATATCTTATACACTTCTCATTTGCTGCGCCTGATGAAGTCTTGAGTGGCGTTGTCAGGATAGCTACACCTTCCTCCCCACAGCTCGAGAGGAAGATTCTCAGTAGGACCTGTTCCTTTTAGTAACTCAGACTCAGGAACGCAGGTCACTCGGAGGCTCAACGGGCTTTATTTAGAAGTGTAAACTCACGTTTTTTTTATTACATATCCATACTTTCAAATGACTCGGTTACTTACTGGTAATCTTCATTATTCTGTGTCATAGCCTTCCTTACTTCATGAGCACTCTATGCCTCGTGCACAGCATTTACTCTCCAAAAATAAAACAAATAACACACATGCCTCAGCTAATATGGCCTCCGCAGGAAGTGAGTGATACCAGGGTCATATAGGCAGAGAATGTAATGTATGCTTACTGTTTTTCTTCTGTGAACTCGTCACCCATTTACAGGTACCTTGGTGTAAATTATGTCCCACAAAATCGAATTATTATTAATTATTATTATTGTGTAGTGGCCTGCTTCAGTGGTCGTTACTCTTGGTGGTGTGTTGCCTGCTTGTGGCATGATGCCTTCCCTGCAGAGTGACTGGGAGACATCCGCTACCATTCCAGAGTTGCTGAATTGGCAAAATAAGACCGCTTGCTATAGTATGCGCATTTTATTATTTAATTAGGGGTGTAGAATGTAATACAAATATCTACTTGTCCTTAAGACAAGTTGCTTCATAAATCTACTTTTCCTGTAAAAAAATCCACTTGTCCACTTGGTGCTACGTGATGCAGCAACACATTATGGCAGCAATCCAATTGTTTAAAAGCTCTGATATTAGCCTTTCTCTTTGTGCCAGGGCTCATGCCATAGTAAGGTTTGAATTCTAGCAATTTCCTTATTTTGCCACCTTTCCGCAGATCTACAGTCTGGGTCTGGTAGTAGCATTAAGCATTAGTTCCAGGGTTGGAATGCCTGTTTTGAGTCTGTGCAAACTACTAAATTGCATGTTTTAGGAGTTTTCAGCAGCTCTCTAATCTTTTATCATACTGAGAAAGGTTTGACGATTACTCCTGACAATGACAGAAGTAAAATTTCTTCAAGGTTAGGGAAAAAAGTGTTTGGAGGGAAAGTGAACTTGTAAACGGTCAACAGATTTTCGCATGTCTACGCCTGTATATTTGTCTGTGCTAAGAAGTTCACAAACATTTTCTAGGCGTAAGATTAACTGGCCTGCTTCTGTAAATTCTTGTGAATTCATGAAAGCCGTAAATCAATCTGTCCATCTATCCATCCACTGGCTTCAGCTCTTTCACAAGGAGCCCAGCGGCACACAAATTAGTTTTGTTCAGTTGAATTGAATTGAATTGAAATGATTCTTGTATAGCGCATGGCTACCCGGAGGCATCCCAGCGCTTGCAGCTGCGAAGGGGGAGGTTGAAGGGACGAGATCAGGTATCATTATGTTGTAGGAAAGAGCCAAGTTTTTAGTTTCTTACGGAAGACAAGATGGTTGGGCTCTTGCCGCAGCGGGAGGGGCATGGAGTTCCACAACCTTGAGGTGTTGTAGGAGAAGAGGCGACCACCCGTGCGAGCCTTGTTGATTCTGCTGACTTGTGCCAGGCTAAGCTCGTTGGAACGGAGGTTTCTGGGGGTTCTGTGTGGTTTGATCAGGTTGGCAAGAATGGGGGGGCCTTTACCCTGAAGATTTTTGTGGGCTATACAGAGGGCCTTGAAATGTACCTGTTCCTGTATAGGCAACCAGTGAAGCAATTTCAACGCTGGTTTAGCTGAGGAGCGGTGGTTGGTGCTTGTCAGCAGTCTAGTAGCGGAGTTTTGTACTACCTGTAATTTCTGAATTACAGAGACTGGGGCTCCCAGGTACAGCGCGTTCCCGAAATCCAGCCTTGACAAAACCAAGGCTTGGAGCAGGATTTTTTTGGCTCTGTCGGGAAGTTGAGGGAAGATTTTACGGATGGATTTGAGCAAGCAGAAGCAGGTGGCCGCGGTTTTTCTGGCTTGAGCTTTGAATGTAAGATCTTTGTCTAGCCAAAAACCCAGGCTCTTGATCACGCTTTTGGGAGTTGGGCTAGCGCCCATAGAAGTTCCATGGACTACTGTGGCAATGTGTGATTTTGAGACAGAAAAATATTATTGTTTTTTTCCATTGCTTCTTATAATGGTGATGGCCTGGCAGCTCCCACAAAGTTTCACAAAAATCATATTAAAACAAGACACACATTGACAAAACCAAAAGACTGACTACTAAAATGTGACCTGTTTGCTTTGCCAATGCTTGTTTGTTTTTATGTTTCCCATTATCTTGTTGAGACTGGTTGCCCTGATTTTCCATTATGAATATATTTTGGAAATACTAGCCTGCATCAACATATTTTACTAAATGATGCTTTAAAGAAATGTTACCTACAATTTCACAGCAGTTTAGCAAAATATTTTTTTTGCCTATTTGCATTTTTTGGGGATCATTTTAGTTTGACAGCAAAAGGTCATCAATCTTGCTTTTAGGTTTCAGCAGATATTTGCATCTAATTAGAGATCATCCTAGGAGCATTGTATGTTGTCTCATATTGTTGTACTTTGCAAAGGTGTGTACACATTTTTACACTGGAACCACTGTCCATAAGGCAGTCCGAACTTACAACAGTTCCTTAGAGCGCTGACCCTAATAAGAAAGGCTTTGTATTAATGAACCATGAATACAAGTTTGACAGTTTTAACATATGGACACAAATATTAGCTTAACTTAAATGGAGGTTACATCTACTCAGTAGGATGATAATTTACACAAAACAAGGTGTGAGGAATGCTTAAAAATAGTCTACCCACTGGCAGTGCTTGAGGGAGCATTCCAACCAATATTTTTCACCCACCCATGGAAGCAGGATGAAGACTGATTTGCGTATGTCCTCTCAGGTGGCATTGTGAGCAAACAAAATAAGGGTTGGAATGCTACTCAAGCGAGTATATACAAGCATTAATTCCATCACTTTTTGTATTTGATTTAGTCAGTAGTTCACAGATATTTGAGTTTGTGGGTATGTCTCAAATGTTTGAAAAGCATATTACAGCATTGGGGACGGCTGGAGATTTATTCATGAATAAGTCCCTAATCAGGACAGGGATTGGAAGGATAAACAACCTACATTGCCTTACATGTATAGAAAGGGGTTTCCACGCAAGAATTATTATATTTCCCTGGAGAAACAAAATAAAAAACTGGCGTGCAAATGCACTTGTGCATTGCACTTTATGTGTACATATATATACATTTATTAGATTCAAACATATGCTAATATTTACACATGTTAGAACTCCTGGAAATCTGTGACACTTGCATCTGCCCACGTGTCATCGTAGACGTATTTGAGAAGTCCAAAGGAGCTTGAAATTTACTTATAGGCATAGGCTTTTGGGTACATGTCCGATCTTTTCGGAAAAATCAAGTCTGTTGTCAAAATGTTCTACATCCGGAAGGAGTTTTAACTTATTGTCAGCATCCCAGCTTCTGTTCACTTAACTAGTATGCAAAGCTGCCTTAAGAGCAGACTGTATGTACACAGCAACACTAGCTAAATATATGACAGCATTTCATGTTGAACCCAACCAAATCCTCTTTCTGCAGTTCAAATAAAAAATCTGTCTAAAATGTTTGCACAATTGTTAAACTATCCAAATTTCGCCTTTGTGACGCAGGATTAGAGTCACCAGAATACTAGATATCAACTGTGTATATTACATTTTGATTACTGTACCAGAACTATCCCTTTAGCTATCTATACTCTAGAGAAAGCTTTATATGAAAAAAAGGCGTGAATGCAAAGCAGCTTGGGAAACGGATATGGGCCCCAGTTGAAAAATGGAAACTTAAATTAGACGGGTAATTTAAAAGGGGATAGACTCATGCTCATTTTTGATAGGATTATAGTTGGCGGTGTTAAAATTGTTCAGATCTTTCAACTCTTCTTTCTCGGAAATTGAACTCAAATTATGTTTTGCATCTCGTTTGTTACTTTAAGTGACTAAGCTTTAATTGAATGATTTCTGTTGTATTAGATATATATGTCAAAGTAATTAATTGTTTACACTTTGTTTTTCTGATGATGGATAAAAAAAAAAAAAAAAAAAAAGTTAGGAACTACCTTTCTACATGGGATGCAATCCTGGATAACAATGTAAGAGGGGGTGAGATGGCATCACTGATCCAGCCCCCAATACATGCACCAGTTTCTAACGCATCTCCAATAAAATGCCCTTTTTGTGCTGCTAAATTAATTGAAATACAGATCACATGGAAATTCCCCAGCTCTAAATTATTCCCTTTAACATCCAGTTCTTCAGACTCTTGATATACTGATGGCTCTCAACCCCGATTAAATGTTTTATGACAGAAAAAAACGACATGTCTAGTTGATAATCCCAAATGTTCTTGTTGAATAGCAGTGTAATTGCTAGTACAGAAGCCTGACTGTGATGCTTTTACCATGGCCAGCTAGAGATCTGCTGCTTACCTTCCTTTCCTTTCAAAACCTGTAGCAGCAATAGACACTGCCTCTGGAGAGCAAGAATACACCACAGAATCAAGTCAATTTAAAGCTTTATTATTTTGGAGCTATCATTAGGCATTTGAGGATGTCTCTAGATTCGAGCCCATATCTTAAGACACTGATGGAAGGAACTGATTTCTGAACATGATGAGCATCTACTGCCTCCATTATGCTTTTCTTTTCTGAATACCATGCTGCAGTCTCTTCCTGCTGCATTTTCCAAAAACACTTATTTTCAGGGGAGCTGGATGATGCTCACACTAGTCCCATGGACGAGCTGACATCTGGTAAAGCAAAGTTAAAGTTTACCCCTTAAATTCGACCTCATATCGAGACGGAGATGCTCACTAAGGCTCTGTCCAGCACTGGGAGGCAGATAGACAGTCACTGGGGTTGCTGACTGGAACCCTCTGTGTCTTTTGAAAAGGACTTCCTGAAATCACATCAAGAAGCCTGTTTTAGTTGTAGTCACTGCGCTCCTTTGGTAGCTGACGGAAACATATGTTGGATGAGGGAGCACATTACTCTTGTGAAAGTGGGGTCGACTGTAGGGTCAGTGATCTGCAGACCACCTGAAAAACATTACAAACCCCAATTTAGAGTTTGACCATTGAAAATACTATTCAACTTAGTCCTTCTTTACAAGCTTTAAGGGTTGGCAATAAATACCACACCCGAAATTGGCAATACTGGGGTATAGGTAACAAAGGGTCTCGTTATTACCGTAAAATCACCAGTCCATTCTCTATAGCTCTGTATTGAATGGCAAACAACATGTGTGAATCAGTATGTCTACACAGTCTCTGATTTGAAACCATAATTTCCAGTTTTTAGCAAGGGTAGAGGCCACAGGTATGACCTGGTGAATTTGTCTCTGTTAAAAATATGTGGGATTATAATTCTGCTTGGCCTGTGAGTCCCAGTCTGGCTGGTAATTTATGTTACCTGGCGGATTGGGAAATTATACGTACTCTTGATGAAGGCCTTAAAAGTTCTTCACCACTATCGTATAATGTGGTCACCCATATGTGCACTTAAGAAGTGTACCTGAGATGTGATATATTGTCAGTACTCCCATTCCCTCTTCATTGGGGTCGCTGGATGGATTTTTCTTTGAGACAGGATACTTTTTTTTTGTTGCACATTTTTTGCTTTACTTATGGCAGATTCACCTCCACATTTTCAATTGGATTTACCTCTGCTTATTGGTGACAACAATGACGGACCCAGTTGAGTTAGCACAGTGATATATCCACTGAGTACCCAACTCTATACCTTCAATTTTATTGATGTAGATAATTACTGCATCTGCCGTATTTTCAAACAATTTCCAATTAACCCACTTTGTCCGTCCCTACGTCTTAACAGGACCCACACCCACCCCAAGGAAAAGTTGATTAACTAAGGGAAAATGGATCAATTAAAACTCTTCTATGGCCGAACTCTGAAAACAACCGCATGCGCCTCGCTGCAGTGCATGTTGCTGTGAGCTTTGAGTAGCAAAAATGAATTTCTTGTGGCTGTGAAGAGGGTTTAAGGCTTAGGGATGATAATAGTTGTCTTTTTGAAGTTTCCATGGTTTACTATCAATCAATCAGTATTTGTAGAGCACACACTGTTGTCCCTAGCGGCATCTGGGCAATGAGGTTCTGTGTCTCCATCGAAAAGCCAGGTCTTCAGCCTCTTTCTGAACTCTGCCAGGAAGGAAGCTGTTGGGAGGTGCAGGCGTAGGGCGTTCAAGGTCTTGGAGGTAATGTAGGAGGAGGAGCGTTCCCCGCTGTGGCTATGATGGATGCTGAGGGTGTGGGCGAGGATGAGTGAGACGTCTTGCAGGCAGGTGGAAGTTCATTCGATGGTTGATGTAGGATGGTTCATCGTTGTGTAGAGCTTTTTAGGCATGCGTGAGGATCTTGAACTGGCATCTATTCTGGATGGGAAGCCATTGGAGGTCTCTACAGTGGGGCCCGTTTCGGAAGGTCCAGGATGAGTCTGGCTGTAGTGTACTGTATGGTCTGGAGTCTTGTGAGGAGTTGAGTGGAGATTCCGGAGTAGAGAGCATTGCCGTAGTCTAGGCGGCTGGTGACGAGGGTCTGCCTGTCAGTCTTTCTGGTGTTGATAGGGATCCATCTGAATATTCTGCAAGGCATGAGTAGGGTGTGAAAGCATGAGGCGGTGACTGGGTGGACTTGTCATTTCATTGTCAGTTGACTGTCGAGGATGATTCTGAGGTTGCATGGGTAATCTGTTGGTGTAGGCATTGGTCCAAGTTCTGCTGGCCACCAGCTGTGGTCCCATACGGAGGTGTTTTCCTGAAGACCAGTACTTCTGTTTTGTCAGAGTTGAGCTTAAGGCAGCTGTCTCTCATCCATTTGGTTACTTCCATTTGGTTACTTCTCTCATGGCGCTATGGAAGTTGGTTTTGGTGTTGGTGGGGTCCTTGGTGAGTGAAGGAGTTATGTCAACGGCGTAGGAGATTATGCTGAAGCAGTGGGATTAGACGACATCTGCAAGGGGAGTCATGTATTTATTTATTTATTTATTTTATTTATTGTACATCTGTCACCTTGCAGGCATCCTGGCGCTAAACCTTTCAGAAATATGCACTATGAGGCCAAACTACAACATGTAATTTAATCTTTGGGAAGAGCCATGTTTTTAGCTTTTTCCTAAACGGCAGAATCTCATTAATTTGTCTGAGTTCCAGAGGCAGGGCATTCCAGAGCCTTGCTGCCGCCACCTCAAAAGATCTGCCACCTGATCTCACCTTCCTAAATGTAGGTACTTTCACCAGCTTTGCCCCTGAGGAGCGCAGGGTTCTCATAGGTGCATACCAGGAAAATTTCTTTTGAAAGGAGACCGCCCCCATCCCATTGAGGGCCTTAAACACCAGGCAGAGAGATTTAAATTGAACTCTTTGCCTTAGCGGCAGCCAGTGTAGATCTGCTAAAGCCTGTGAGGGAGAAGACCTTCTAGGCCAACCCAGGGCCAATTTGGCTGCCATAGATTGTATTCTCTGTAGCCTATCCAATAGGAAATTGGGAGCTTCCAGCAATAGGGCGTTGCAGTAGTCTAATCTACTGAGGATAGTACTACGCACTATCACTGTGCGAGCCATGGAGGGTAGCAGGGGAAAAATCTTCCTCAGTGACCTAATGATGGCCAGACAACAACCCACTATTTTTGTCACCTGTTCTTCTAGCGTTAGCTGACAGTCAAAGATAACGCCTAGGTTACGGACTGTCTTTACAGGTTCCAATGGGGTCAAAGTGTCTAAAGGCCAAAAATTGCTGGGCAACCCGCGAGGGACTCTTTCCGCGGTGCAATACGCACCTCCGTTTTGTCACAATGCTGTGTCCCGCAAACACCTATGAAACCCTTCCAGTGAGGTAGATTGTTCCCCCTCCAGTGAAATAATCAACTGGGTGTCATCAGCATAATTTATAATGTTGATGTTATGTTTTCTGATGGCTGACATTAGTGGTTTCATATAAATGTTAAAAAGTATAGGGCTGATGGCCGAGCCCTGCGGTACACCGTGCAAAATATTGGTAAAAGCGGATTGGAAGGGGGGAAGAGACACCGCTTGCTGTCTCCCCTGTAGAAAGGACTGAAACCATTTCATGGCGAGCCCTGTTACCCCTGTCTCCCTCAGCCTTCTCAACATGATTCCGTGGTTCACCGTATCGAAGGCGGCCGACAGGTCAAGCAGAATAAGTACTGCTGATTGACCTCTGTCCGACCACCTTCTAAGTTCGTCCATTACGGCCACCAAGGCTGTCTCGGTACCATGAGCGGATGTATGACATTACAACGCATGCTTTTACCACGCATGCCTTTACAACGCGGTTTTTACATCGCATACCATTACAACGCATAGTGCTTTTGGGTGTTGGATAGTGAATTATTTAATATACTATTCCAACTCCAGTCCCCGTGGACACTAGGGAAGGTGTTGGATAGTAAATTAAATCTATTCCCTATCCTAGAGCGCCCCCCAGCGCAATGCGTTGTAATGGTTTGCGTTGTAAAAGTTGCGTCGTAAAGGCACTGCGTGGTAAAAGTTGCGTTGTAAAGGTTGTTCACCACCATGAGCTAGTCTAAAACCAAACTGGGCCTCCTCCAGTAAACCATGTTGTTCAAGAAACTTGGAGAGAGTACTACTGACTACCCTTTCCACGATTTTTGCCGGGAAAGGCAAGAGGGATATGGGCCTGTAGTTCTTAGAACAGTTGGGATCCAAAGATGGCTTTTTTAACAAGGGTGTCACCACTGCTTGCTTCCATTGAGATGGAACAATACCAGTAATAAGTGACTGATTGCAAATCTGGTGAAGTGTTGGAAATAATTCATCCTTAAACTCCTTCCAGATTTTGCAGGGCAGCGGGTCTAAAGGAGAACCCGAAGTAATCCTCTCTGCAATTTTATAAAACTCAACTGCATCAGGGGGCGAAAATTCAAATAAAGAGTGAGCCCCATCCCCCTCTAGACCAACTCCTGTCCCCTCCTGTACTGTTTCAACCGTGTCCTCCCTCAGGGCTTCTCCCAACTCAGATTGATGGAGGACCCCACCCTTGTTATCAAATTGAGTGGTGACCACGCCTAAGTCGTCAATGATCTTTTAAATTTTATTGTGAAAGAATCCCGCTAGGCTCTCACATAGTTCTTGAGAAGGGGGAATTACATTTTTAACACAATCGGGATTGGTCAAACTATTCAGGATATTAAAAATGCCTCTTGAGATATTCGGAGCACTAAGGATTAAGGAAGAGAAATATTCCGCTTTGGCCATGTTAATTGCTTTCTTATATTCCCCGATCTTACTTTTCCAGGTATGTTTGTCCTCCACATTATACCCGTTCCTCCATTTCCGTTCTGCATGCTTGCAATCATGTTTCATATTTTTCAGGTTATCATTGAACCATGGGGATGAGGGTCTGCCCCTCTTGCGATGTTTTTTTAGAGGGGCAAGCACGTCCAAGGCCGGCATGATTTTAACACCAAGCATCGAGTAATTCTCCTCCACTCGCAGATCAGAGGAGAAGCAGTCTTCAGTCAAGAGCAATGGTTCCAGCCCTTTACTATGTATCAGGGTTCTCCAGTCTCTGCTCATGAATTCACCCCTTGGGTCAGTTGCGCGTGGCTCTTGCCTAACATGATTCACAAAAATGTAACTAAAAAGTGATCTGTCCAGATCAAAGGTAGGACCTCCCCCATAGACACATAGTTAGCCTCTGAAAAAATTAAGTCCAACATATGTCCTCCATTATGAGTGACCTTGGATACTTGCTGCAGGAGACCAAGGCCTTCACAGGACTGCAGAACATTGGCGCATCCCCCATCTAGCTGGCCATTAAATCATAAATTAAAGTCCCCTAAAATCACCAGTTTGTGGTGGGAAGCAGCCATGTTGGTAAAAGTCTCTAGCAGTATTTGCTGCTGTTAAGGACTAAAGGCCCCCGGGGGTCTGTAACATATAATCCCATTTAAAACCTGGGTGAAGGCATCCTCAAAGCTAAAGCCTAAAAGTTCAAATCCTGGCACCCTATCCACATCTATCATAGTCACTTTTAGAGTATCTTTATAGATGAGCCCAACCCCCCCCCTTCCCTTAGCTCTTGGTTTTCGAAGAATCTTGTAGCCAGGGGGGCATGCTGGGCCCAGGTCAACCTCACAGTCCACACAAGTCCAGGTCTCTGTCATAAACAGCACCTGAAGATCATGAGTTTCTACCAGCATTTCAATTTCAGCTTTATGCTTAGGTAGTGATCTCACATTAAAAAGCCCACATGAGAGGAAACCCGTGTGCAGCGCCGATTCCTCAAAGTTGACAGTCCCCCTCCCCTTACCCACCGTATTAAGGCGATGAAGTTCAGACCTAGAATAGCGTAGCGACTGATGACCATTCACGATGTTCACCTCCCCACGACCATGGGCAGCATGGCTGGCACTAGGCGCGTCCTTGGCGCGGACGGGCGCAGATGGGCTTGCCTTAGGCACGCCCGCTGCGTGCTTGCGCTAACATCCGTTTAAATGCTCTCCAGCCCCTAGCAACTAGAATGCTGACTCCAAAATGGCGGGACTGCTCGCACGGACGGCCCGACCAGTCAAGGAGAGCGAAATTCAGGAGGCACCCAGCAGGCGCAAAGATGTTGAATAGGGTGGGGCTGAGTACGCTGCCGGTGTTCTGGATGCAGAAGAGAAGGGATGCACTCAGATGCTTTGTGTGCATCCTGAGAGGAAAGAAGTGATCCATTTGAGGGCGTTTTGCTGTATGCCGGCAGTGTGGATTCTGTCGATGAGGGTGTGGTGGGAGATATTGTCAAATGCAGCGGAGAGGTCGAGGAGGATCAGGACAGCAGTTTGTCCAAGGTCAAGGCAAGATCTGATGCAGTCTGTGGTGGCGATCACTATGGTCTTGGTGCAGTGGTTGGCACCGAATCTGGATTGTTGGGTGTTGAGTAGTTGGTTAAGTTCCAGGCATTCAGTGAGTTGTTGGTTGATAGCCAAGGACTTTTTCAGGAGGGGTCTGACCTCCGAATGTATCCATCAGTCTGGAAAGGGTGCTTTGGAGATGGAGGTGCTGAGTATGCTGGTGAGCTCCGTGCTGATTGTGTTGGCTCTGAGGTTTAAGAGATGGTGGGGGCATGGGCAGTTGGGCACCCCGGAGTGGATGGACAACATGATGGTAGAGGTAGTCTTTGTAGTGAATGCGGACCAGGTGGTTAGTGTTTTGGCTGGTAATTGCTGGTTGCTTAAGGTGGTCGTGGTCGAGGGTAGTGGGTTGGAGGTCGAAGTTGTTGTAGATTGTGACTATCTTGCTGTCAAAATAGTCCGAGAGGGGGTCACAGAGTTTTAGGTAGGGGTGGACGATGTTCTCTGTGGCTTGAGGGTTGACGAATTCCTTGACAATCTTGACTACTTCCATGGTGTGGTTGGCTGTGGTGTTGAGGCTGTTGATGATGGCTGCTCACTTGGCTTCCTTGATGCACTGATGGTAGCTGCTGAGGGCTGCTTTTTGCGTGGCTCTGTCAGAGGGGTCCTTGGAAGCTTGCCATCTCTTCTCGAGTCTGTAGCATTTGTGCGTGGTGGTTCTGAGCTCTGGTTTGTACCAGCTGGCTTGTTTCAAGGCTTTGTTGGTTTTGGCTCATCTCAGTGGGGTGACTTTGTCGGTGCATTTGGTGATCCAGGTGGCGAAATTTCGGACTGGCAGATTGAGGTCTACAGAGGTTTCTGGTTGTATTTAGCTGAGGGATTGGGTCCATTGCATCTTTGTAATTTTTCCTCAACTGCGATTGATGGCACTATGGTGCTTGGAGGATGCGTGTTGAGCTCTGCCAGAGATGGTAAAGTGGATGATACCGTGGTCGGTCCACGTGAGCTCTGTGAAATGGGTGAATTTGAGTCTGTGGCTGGAGGTGAAAATGGCATCGAGTGTGTGCATGATTTCAGTGACTAGTTGGTTGAGGCCGGTGTTGTTGAGGTTCTCTAAGGGGGAGGCAGTGTTGGTGTCGCCAATGTGGAAATTGAAATCGCCGAACAGGACATAGTGATGGGAGTCGATGGCCAGGGTGGTGAAAAGGTTGGAGATAGCGTCGCAGAAGGCTGGTCGGGGTCCTGTTTCAAAGAATAGCATAACAGTTCCTCCATCATTGTGATGAGAATAGCAATACAGTTTAGGTGATCTTTTCAGCATTTTTTTACAATATTTAGTGAAGATGCGGGGGATACCTACGGAAATCGGAATCGCTAACCTCTGCTATCTTTCACTTCGTTTGGGTTCTAGGAAGTCTTTAGGCCGTCCTTTTCCCCACATCAAGGACCTCTGTCACTTACACTTGAAAGATGGACTTTGAAACTCAAAGGCGCCCTTACTAGAAAGCAGAAACCATTCAGAGAAGGCATTGTTAGGCTAAAAGCCCACCTTTCCATCCAGGACTACTGAACCGGGCGTCATTTCAGCAAGTGCATTTGAACAGATTTCCATGACATGGCTTTTGATCTATTTGCTGCGTATTTATGAAGCTGCAGTCAGCACACTCTGGTTTACTGTAAACATTGGAGTCTGTTTACAGTGTAAACTCTAGGCACTTATGTTTACTGAAGCTGTTAAGGACTCTTTTCCAAAGACTGCACGTGACCAGCAATGTCGAATATATGTTTTTTAGTCTGAAACATGCCCTCATAGCTTTGACATCAATAACAGTGAAGGTCTGTGACCCGTGCGTAATTATTGTGTTGCTGCAATAATTGGGTCATAATGATTTTTAAGGATAGAGAAGGGACTATTTTCTAAGTTATACTAGTCCAAGGTATTTTAAATAGAACCCCCTCAAGAGCTGCTGTACCAAAGTTAGAGTTGAGAAAGGTATCCCTGGGTGCGTTTCTCCCTTTAATGTAACCCTAGAATTTCAGGATAGTAGTTCAGACAAATATTTCAAGAGACCAGTATATGCATATTTTCATTCCCTGATACCAGGAGCCAGTTTTGGATGCCAATGGCAAGGGTTTGCAAATAGCTGTAATGTAACATACACTGTCTGGTAAATTAAAAACAGAGCTTAGCGTGGAAGAGCATAACATACTGGAAAACGTTTATGGGATATATTAATTGTTTAATTTGTCACTGAATACTATTGTGACTAACCATGTGTGCATCGTTTAAAAAAGAATAGAAACTGGCTTAGAGATCACTAAGGGTGGCATTAAAGTACAATTGGGAATGCAACATGGATGTCTACTACATTCAAAGTGCAATGGTATAAAACTGTATGCTACATGTGTTACTCAATGAGACTGGCTTTTTCAGTGGCATCTGCGGTTGACGTCCGTCTATGTGAACTGTGAATAAACAGATGTGAATTTGTTGCATATGCTTGATACCTGCCAATCAATAGAAAAATATAGGGGCAAAAAAGATCTTTATTCATAAATTAACCAGTATTGGTCCGACTCGTCAGCATCTCTATTTTATGTTAGATATTGGAGAAACTGATATTGAAACGACAAAAGAGACACAATATAAAGATGGGAATGGAAGCTTGGAGTCTCAAACCAGACTACAAATTAAGTATGCCAAAAGGAGGGTTAGCAAAGTCAGAGAATCTGTGACATGAAAAAGTAGTGGTGAAAGGTCGTCACATTAATGTTGAAAGAACAGTTTATCTCAGGAAGGGAGGGCTGCATTAAAGTACTCGCACTGTGGAGGCGGTCGCTCAGGCCCTGTTTTAAATCTCAGTTAAGAAGATTCCTGCCTTCTGATCTCTCTTAGCACATCTCTAAAAAGATGTCCTTGGTGTCCGGATTTACGATTTTGGGGGATGGATCAGGGTTTGAACGATGGCAAGATGGCTCATTGGTCTGACTCATTCTATGGTTTAAGTGCCAGCTGTAATCTGCAGATCATGAGTTTGAATTCCGGCAACTCCACATTCCTTACTTGAGGGGTTGGTCAATTGAACACCATTGCATTACGTGATAGTAACATCTGATTACTGCAGTACTTCGTAACAAAGGAAACCCTGTATAAGTATAAAGTTAATAATACTTTTCTACTTGTGGGTCACAGCTAAACAGATTACGTTAGGTAACTTGTTCCATTTTTTCCCTTCATTCATAATCCTATTTCTCTGTGTTAAACCAGCAGAATTGTCAAGCATAATATGGCTAGAAGAGGGTCACAAAAGGTTGTAACTGACGAATGACTCCATTTATACCCCACTCCCTTGATTGAAGTACAAACCCATATTTGAAAGCATGATCAAATCTACGTTTTTTTCATTCCACTGTTTTAGCGATACTCAAACCAAAAATTGCTTGCACATTCATGGAAAAAAACACACTAACATATTTTAAGAGGTAGGAATCATGGTTTGACTGACAGAGGTAGGAAGTAATGTATTGGTTCACCCTAAACATGTATATTGGATGTTTCATTGAGAGACGACGTTCCTAAAATGTCTTTGAGTACCGTTATTCTTGAATCCAGAAGTAGTGATACAGTAAAAGCAATCCTCTATTTTACTTTGTGGGAAGGAAAAGAAGGCCCATTTGACTGTTTATTATGTTCGTATGGACCTCAACAAGACTAGAATACGCTCTGCTCTCCCTCTATGTATTTGCCTGCGAACCTGAGCAATATCTATAGACCATTTACAGACCTGCCAACTCACGATGTGTCACCGTGTGTCACCCATTGAAGAGCTGAAATTGCACTGTGGCAGGGAAAGTGAGTGCACTGATGGGTTTCTGGCTCATCTTTAGAGCCTCTAAGCAGTTAATGTCCATTAATAGGTGTTCATGAAGTGCTACTGCCTTGACCGCCATGTCCGGTGGGAAGGACACTTCGCCACCTCAGTTCTGCAATACATTTTAGTCGGAGCCCACTCCACAGACCCTCCACCTTGGAGAAGATAACACTCTGGTATCTATTCTAAGGTGGGGACTCTGTTGGTAGAAGAATACACCAGAAGAATAAGTTACTACGCTCTTTCTGGTGAGTTCTATGTCTAACCGCAGATTCCTCACTACCTTCCCACCTCCCCGTTCTGTGGAGTGGTTTCCTTTTAACACCTAAAAGTTCTCAAGTTAGCAACAGCTGTTCATGCTGCATGTCTGAGGGCAGAAAACTGGAAGATACAAGAAATTGATGGATGGCGCTTATATGTGACTCTGCTCTGTCACTTCTGGGGTGATATGGAGTCAGCGTGAGGCACCTTTTGGTGCATTGAACCATGACTACAAATTTTCCGGATCCAATCTGGTAGCTGGGGGTATATTCTGAGGTGAGAAATCTGCAGTTACATTGCTGTCCACCAGAAAGAGTGTTACTAAAGCTAATTAACTTGTTCTTCAACAGTGAAAGCTTTTCACCATTAAAAAACTACACCAAAAGCTACACCTGTGGCATTGTCAAATCTTTTTTAAGATTGATAGGTTGTGGCAAGTGGTGTGTACATTGTGCCTATTCCCCACTTACTTTGCGTCTCTAGCGTTTCAGTGCAGAGTATATGTCTGTAGTTGTGGGTCTAGTCACTGAAGGCCTTTCGGAGCGATGGCCATAAACCAGCCCAGAACAGAACAAGTAATATTATGCGAGATGCTAACGTTTCGTTGTGGTTGTGTTCTCAAGCAGATGGGGCTTACGACCTTGCTGCCAAACCTGTGTGGGCGCAATATATGTTTTAGATTGTGTCCGCAGGGCACGTCACAGTGGGATCTCACGTTTTATATCCTAGGCATACCCTGTGTAATTTGTGTAATTTATTGTTTAGGGTTGTGTCGGACATCATTGAACAGTATGAAAGTTGCACTTTCCGAGGAACTTCGCGAGTGAATTTGTGAGTTGCGGTGGTGTGGTGTATTCTGTTGGGTGCTCTAGTGTATTTGGTGTAATGTATTCTGCGGTTTGCTTTCACGTAGCTGCCATCAAGAGGACATTGCTCATTAGGTAACGTGTTTTGTTCCATCAGTATGTCACCGAACTGCCTTGTGTAGCTCTTTTGAATCTACCGCCCCACTGTTGTTTGTTCTTGATTAGGTCTTTTCTCTTTAATTAGGCTGTAATATGTGATGATGAGTTTTATAGGTTCATATATTTGTTAGTATTCTTACCATGTCCTTCTTGTTACTTCCTGTTCACTCACGTGGATCAGCGCATGGGGACAGTTACTTGCTTACCACGATGTGATGATTTTATACGTTCTACTTACCAGGGTGTCACATTTTTCACCCCTCAGAGCTGTCATGTTTCAGACTTCACCCTCTGTTCATAGTTGTTTTTAAAAGACGGACACCAAGTCATTCCTGTCCCGCCCTTCTCTATGGCCAAATTACATGTATTGGCTGATGAGTCAACTAGCATTTTTTTGTGGGTTCGTACAGATAGATAGTGCCATACATATTTGACTAATATGTTACTGTTGCTTACTACTAATCATGAATCTCAGACAAAAGACATGCCTCTAGGGAGGTGTAATTTACATACCTATAAATCGGGCTCTGACTCTGTGTCATTTAACCATAACTTCCTTCCTCACAAAAACTGTTCACCATTCAGTTGCATTCATCAGTGAAATTGCAGTGACGTTTGTATTTGAAGAATGCCTATTTGAAAATAATTCAAAGATCTGTCATGAGTTTGGGAAGCCAAAGGAATTGGAACATTTGAGAAGTGATCCCAGAAAGAAAGGTGAGTAGTCTGGGAAGAAGCTATTGTCAGTGCAGCTGAGTCACAGGAAGCCTAACAGTTGTACTAGATAGGGAATGAAGTCCGAAAGATTTGAAGACACCATGCACATCTAGAGTTGCATTAGCAGATAAGCAAGGGTGTCAATGTCGCAATATTGTGGGGAGCAGGAAGTTGTTAGGATGCACCAGCAGAGCTAAGACAAGAAGGCGGGAAGAATTGTGTGTTACCCAGCCTGTTGGTGCTCGGTCAAGTATTGTGCAAGTCTTTTTCTCTGACCATAATATGCAGCTTAAACCTATGGCTGAAAATTCTTAAGAGGACCTTGACAGTAACCGACACCAAGTTATCTTGCCCAATAGGAACAGCACAACTTAATCAGAGATCCCCTGCACTAGAAACCATTCTGAGACTTACTAGGAAACCATGAGACTCTGTTGTGTCAATTTCAGAAAATATAACCATGCCTTGGTTTTGGCAATGCCTGTTCCCATGCATAGCACATTCTTCACCTCCAATATTCTTCACCATGAGTGTTAGAAATTGGGTTTCTAGTTGGCAGAGGTATTCACCCTGTCCAAGTAGGGACCACAGTCCAAGTTGGGGTAAGGCAGGGTAAGTCAGATAACCTTTGTTCACCATCTGGTAGCTTGCCACAGAGCAAGCAGGCTTATCTTAAGAAGCAATGTGTAAAGTGTTTGTGCTACATTTAAAATAGTGAAAACACCACATAAATATAATCCACATCAGGTTAGAAAAATAGAGATTAATTTAATGAACAAACCAAGACCAAAATGACAAAAACCCAATAAGTAGATCCGGAGTTATGAAAAGTTTCAGCCAACCACGATTGTCACTCTGAAAAAGTGCCTTTGGATGGAGGATGCATTGCCATAAATGACCAGATGCGAGGAGCAGAGGAGGCAATGCATCGTTGTCGATCTGGTTGGATGTAGACAATGCATCGGTTTTGTTGGCGAACCCTCACAATGAAGGCGATGCGTCGTCATCGAGCTGCGCACTCGGCTGTGTGAGGTCTGTGTCCTTAGAAGCAGTGGCAATGTGTTAGCGTCGAGGGAAATACTCTGGTTCCAACCAGTGCAACAACTGTGATGCGTGGTTTCTGCAGCACGCAGCCAGAAAACCCACTTCCAGAGGCCCAGGACTGGATTGGCAACTCTTAATTGGGTAGGACTCAGTTGGCCAGAGCTTGTAGCAGGGTTGTTGGAATTCGTTGATGTCGTTGAGACTTCAAAACAGCAGGAAAACCAGCAAGCTTTTGGAGTCACTTTGGTTCAGGGATGTAGAAATGCAGGTCCAGTCCCTCTAACTTCTAGGCTAGGAGGGCAGCAGGCAGCAGGGCAGGCAAAGCAAAGCAGTAGTCCAGCAGAGTGACAGTCCTTTCAGCAGCACAGCAGTCCTGCTTCCTGGCACAATGTTCTTAGGTCCTGAAGTGTACTGAGTTGGTGGTGTCAATGGTCCAGTACTTATACCAAGTTGTGCCTTTGAAGTGAGGGAGACTTCAAAGATAGGCCTTTGAAGTGCACAAGGTCCCTGACCTTCTTGGCCTTTTTCAGAAGTCACTGCAGGAGGTATGCCGCTCTTTGTGTGGGGACAGGCAACACCGTATTCAGATGCAAGTGTCAGTTCCTCCCTCACATCCTACCCAGGATGGCCTATTAGCATGGCGATGGCCCATCACAATGTGGATGGCCCATCAGGTAAACCTAAGCACTCTTTGTGTTTGGCTGTCTAGAGGGAATTCACAAAGCCCAGCTGTCACCTACCCCAGATGTGTATTCAGAGACAGGCAAAGGCACAGAATGGTTAAAGTAAGAAAATGCCAACTTTCTAAAAGTGGCATTTTTAAACTTGCAACTTTACCATAAGTTGTAATTTTAAAGTGTGAGTCCAGAGACACCAAACTCGAAATATCTATCTTTCCCAATTGGGAATTACACTTATAAAATGTAGTAAGGTTATCCCAATGTTAACCTATGGGAGAGACAGATCTTGCAGTAGTGAAAAGCGAGTGCAATAGTTTTTCACTTCCAGGACATGTAAAACTTAAAAGTGCTTGTCCAACTTTTTTTAAATACACAGCACTCTGTCCTTAGGGCTGTCAAGGGCCTACCTTATGGGTGACTTATATGTGTTACAACGGAAGGTTTTGGCCTGGCAAAAATGTTAACTTGCCAGGTCGAAATGTTAATTTTGAAACTGCATATGCAGGCTGTGCAGGCCTTAGATGTGTTTAAAAGGCTACTTGATTTGGTGGCACAATCAGTCAGTGCTGCAGGCCTACCAGTAGCATTTAATGTACACACCCTGGGCACATGTAGTGCAGTTTACTAGGGACTTATAAGTAATTTAAATATACCAATTGCGGATATGCCATTGTTACAATGTTTTAGGGAAAGAGCACATACTCCTTAGGCCTGGTTAGCAGTGGTAACGTGCCCAGAATACTAAGGCCAGCAAAAATGAAGTCAGCAAACCAGGAGCTCAGAAGGCAAAAGAAAGTCAGGGGAAACCATGCCAGATCTAACAACGAGCATTACATAGGGTGATTCCAGATCATGTAATCAGGCATCACCCTCAAAATAAGTTGTGCCTGAATAAACTAAGCTTAGAAAAAAAGTTGCATTAGCAGGGCCAATCACCAGGCACACTGTCCCGGTCTAATTGTGTCCCAGACATGGCACTTTCTTCACATCATTCTACTATCGTAGACTTGTAAGCTCATAAATGTAACCTTTAACCTAGGTGCCCTAACCAACATTAGACACTGTGACGACAGTTTGACGCATAGCCTGAGTTCTTTCTAAATTGTTCCTATTTTTCCATCACCAGCGATGAAGTCTCATATGCTATCTGAAGTACTCTGGCTTGTCCTGGACGCCACATGTCCAGGAGAAGATGGACTTGGTAGCGATATGATTTGAACAACTTAACCTATGTAGTCGTGCTCAAGTATTTGCATATGTGTACAAAGGAGGAAAGGAATAGAGCATTACCATTGTAGAAATAAACACAACATAAAAGAAAGGCTATTACAAGCACTAGAATTCACAACATTGAACTAAAATTATAGTTGTGGGCGGGAAAGAATATCTTTATAAAACGGTGTTAGATTCAGGCCTTTCTGCCATAAGGTCTGATAATCCCCTCTTAAAGTTGTCCACTTTGGAAAGTGGACAAGGCTGTCTGTTTTCTCTAATAAAAAAATCCTTTCATATGTCTTTTTGAATCGAAAACTCATATCTCTGTGCTTCTCTGCCCACAGAACAATGTTTGTGTGCTTTCTTGACGCCACAGAATGCATTAAACATCTGTTTCCACGTGTGGCTGTACTTGATGGTTTCCATTATGTCCATAAACAAAGGTCCTTTGACCTTGGGGGCACTGCATGTTGAGTTCGTTTTCTTGTAGTTACTCACGCGGGGGTGTCTGTTAAAGGTAGGCATTTTCTTTGACTGGCCATGAACTACATTTCTTGGTACCTACAACAAACGCCCACGTTTTCCCACAGTTGCTCTAAACCTTCCATATTTACGAAGACACCCTCATGAGTTTACCGATAGCAGAACTGACGTTTGTATTTGCAAATGTACATATATTGTTGGGAACAGGGTAATTATAGGTTTCTGTTAAAACTGTTTTGTCTAAGCTGGCAGTGAGGACTGTGTATGCAGTTTGATTCTCATGTGGATTGCGTCATGCTCATAGCTGGCAAACAAACTCTCCCTTGCGGAATCCTGACTCACTCCACCAAAGCTAAGGCAGTTACTGAAGTATGCAATCAATCAATCACGGGCAGGAACTGAATAGGTGCAGTAGCCCACATGACCCGCAGTGTGCCCTGCCATAGGGCTGCATTACGCAGGCTAATGAATTATGGAGACTCTTGGCTGCTCCTTTCTCATTTCTTTCTCCTGGTGCACACTTTCTCTAGTTCAGGAGAATGTGTCTCTCACCTTGGGTGCCTTATGCTGGAGCTCACTCCTTGCCTCTCTCCTTGTATGTCCCCTCTGGGTTGGAGGTGTCCACGCGAATGTCCCATGTCCGTACTAAAATGTACAAATCGCGACTCTCTTGATCCTGATGCTGGGCTGCAATAACCACAAAAGTTTTTTTTTTTTTTTAAACCTCTTTTTATTAAAGTATTTATAGTTACTTCAGAATCAAATCGACAATCAAACCGCCCCTCCCTTTGATAAGTTAGCAGATCAGTAGCCCAACCCATCGCTCGTTTCCTCAGTGGACTAGAGCCTCTGCACACCTTGTCCTCTGGTGTCCTCCCCTCTCTCCGTTGCCCCATGGGTGGTGGGGAGATTAGTCCAGGACCCCAGAGATTTTAAATTTTTCTTGGGCAGCCACGGGCCTTGTAGACTGACTTCTCGGCCTGCGTATACCAGTCTAGGGTGGCCACCCAGCGTTGATCGCCCAGTGTTCAATACCCACACAACTGTACAGTATCCCTCCTGGCCTAGCGAGGGCTGTATTGCACAACAATAGTGTATATCTAGGTAGTGTCTGGCCCACCCAAATTCTCAACGTTGCCAGCGTCAGGCCCAGTGATATCGTCTCTCCTGCGATCTCTGATAGCCAGCCCCCTGTCTGGTCCCAGTAGTGTTGAAGCCCCATAACTTGTGCTCCTGACGGACCACGCACGGAACCTGGGCGTCATCCTGGATTCCTCACTCTCGATGAACAGACAAGTCAACGCCGTTTCTTCATCTTGCTTCAACATTCTTCGCATGCTCAAAAAAACATTTCGCTGGATCCCTACCGAAACTAGAAAAACAGTCACCCACGCTCTGGTCACGAGCCGACTGGACTACGGAAACACCCTCTACGCCGGCACCACCGCAAAACTCCAGAAAAAACTACAACGCATCCAGAACGCCTCAGCCAGGCTCATATTAGACATCCCGCGTAAAGAACACATCTCTGATCACCTGAAAAACCTCCACTGGCTCCCCGTCAATAAGAGGATCACTTTCCGGCTCCTAACCCACGCACACAAAGCACTCTACGAAATCGGACCCGAATGCCTCAACACACGACTATCCTTCTACACCCCCTCCCGCCAGCTACGATCCTCCAACCAAGCCCTTGCCACTGTACCTCGCATCAACAAAACCACCATGGGAGGTAGATCCTTCTCCTACCTAGCAGCTAAAACTTGGAACTCACTTCCCACTCACCTTCGCCTTACTCAGAACCACCTAGCATTCAGAAAGCAACTCAAAACGTGGATATCCGACAAGTAACTCCCCACCCTTCTTCAAGCGCCTTGAGACCCTCTGGGTATGTAGCGCGCTATACAAATCATCTGACTTGACTTGACTTGACTCCTGCCTGACCTCACCCCCTCAGGCACCTATCTGTGGCTGTCCTCCCCATGTGGTGCAGTCTGGTTCTGGTGTGATAGGCCCTGTGCAGGATTTTCAACTGTACCAGCCAAAGGCCCGCTCATATCGCTACATCCCTCAGATGTCTACAGGCCTTCCTCAGTCCCCATCGTTCAGAATACCCTGGTCTCTCGGCCACCGGTTCTTTCAAGGAGGAAAGCAGTGGGTGACTATTACTGCGGAAGGTTCTGTAGATCTGAGATACTGCGTGTCTGTGGTGCGGGCAACCAATATTCTGTTTTCCAGAGGGGTTTCCTCTGCGACCTCCATGCGTGTGTCCCCATATTTTGCCAGGGCATGTTTCAGCTGGAGGTATCGGTATTGTTGTATGTCTGATAGCTCATATTGGGTCTGGAGTTCTTTAAATGGTAGGAGCCCATTATTCCCACACACATTCCCCAACTTTGAGATCCCTAGCATATCCCACTGTTGCCGTCTCTCTAGCTATTGCAAATCCGCAGTATCCCAGATTCCCACGATGGCATCTCCACCGTCAGTCTACCTACCCATCCCAACCTCTGTGTGGCCTTTCTCCAGATCTCAATCCCAACCTGTGCAGGGTCGGCCGCTGGTCATGTGTGACTGATACTGTATGGCTGCCGTAGGTATCCCTGGTCCTATATGGCGTCTATCTACCTGAATTGCAGTTTCCTGTTGATATAGCAAAATAGTGTCAGCTTAGATCGAGATCACATCCCTAATTTGACCTTCTGCATTCACCTAATAGGCCAGGGACTCCAGTTCTAGTGAGGAGAGCAGCACGAGAGAGGACACCCCTGCCTGGTCCCCCTGTCAATGCCAAACTCCCGGGACATCTCCCCATTGACCCAGACTTACATTCGTGGTGCAGTGTAGAGGAGCTGGATCAATGCCCGGAACTCTAGCCCATACTCAATA
Source organism: Lissotriton helveticus (assembly GCF_964261635.1). Taxonomy (NCBI): domain Eukaryota; kingdom Metazoa; phylum Chordata; class Amphibia; order Caudata; family Salamandridae; genus Lissotriton; species Lissotriton helveticus. Next base: position 200,496,025 of record NC_136063.1, on the reverse strand, counting down.
CTTGCTAACACCACCATGAGGTAACACCACTCCAGTGAGTCAAACGCCTTTTCGGCATGTAATGCAAACGGACCGCCGGCTCCCCCAAATCCCAAATCACCACTACTCGCCAGGCAAGTCTTCTCAGATTGTGTCTCGTGGACCTATAGGGCATAAAGCCGGACTGGTCAGTGTGTACTCATTTATCTATGACTCAGAGCAGGTGATGTACCAACACTTTTGGCAAGATCTTTACTTCCAAGTTTAACAATGCAATGGGCCTATAAGAGACAAATTGATCTTCCCGCTTACCCTCCTTATGGATCAATAGAGTTGTCGCAGTCCGGAGGTCCCTCAGTAAGGATCCTGCCTTTTTTGCCTCATAGAAGATTTCTCTAAGGGGGCTGGCCAGCTTACTCCTGAGGCATTCTGTTGAGGCCTGGGGTTTTCCCTTCTTACAGCTGGCCAATCGCCTCCCCAATCTCTTCTACCTCTATGTCCCTGTCCAGCAACTCCCTGTCATCAGCTTCAAGTACTGGTGTCGGGATGTCCGCAATGAGTCTCAGGCATTGTTCCCATCTCTGCCTGAACTCATTTAGCGTCTGCAAATTGCTGGAAAAAACCTCTGCTATATTGAGTGCTTTTTGGGCCTTGTTTCTCTCATTATATAACACTGCAGAGTACCCATCACCCATTACTACCTGTGGTCCAGCCATGCCAATAGCTTGCCTGCCTTGTTTCCCACCTCGTATAACTTGTGTTGTTTGGCCCAGTACTGTGCTCATGCCTCCCTTTCCAGCAACCTACAATATTCGTCCCTTGTAAGGGCTATCCACAATCTCAGCTTCCCACTGGTATAGGTTCTATTCAGAATTTTCCTGTCACAATCTCTTTTCTTCCCAACAGTGTGTGAGATGAGGCGGCCCGGATCACTGTCTTATATGTCTCCCAAACACTGATTTTGTACTTCACCTAGTGCTCATTCTCCTGAAAGTATTGTTCTCTTGCTGTCCTCATGACTCTCCTGGGCCATCTCCCATGGGTTCAGTCTACAGCCCCGCAGGACCTGGCATGCCGGGATCAGCAGCCGTGTGATGAGAGTGGAGTAATCAGAGACCCTACATGTTAGTTAGCGTGTGCTGCCAAATATCCGGCGTTCCTCTTCAAATATACCACTAACCTCTGCCAAACAACCCCGGGCTACATCCATGTTTGTGTGAAGTTGGAAAGGTAGGGATCTACACACCAGGATTCCTACCCCATGCGACCGTTCATGAAGCCAGAGTATACAGGGACTGTGTAGCTACCTTTTTCCAGGAACCCGCAGTTCCCTGTTGGACTTTGCCCTTTTTGCAGGGTCATCCCTGAACTTTTTGCCTTCCTTCTCTATTTTCTCTGACCTGTTGTTGGCTGTTTTATGACTCTGGGCACTTTACCACTGCTGATCAGTGCTAAAGTGCATATGCTCTCCCTATTGTAAATTGATGTATGGATTAGTGATTCCATGATTGGCTGATTTGGTTTACTTGTCAGACCCTAGTACAGTGCACTGAGTGTGCCCAGGGCTTCTAAACCAAATGCTGCTAGTGGGCTTGCTGCAGTGGTTGTGCCACCCACGGAAGCAGCCTATAAAAGTGTGTCTCAGGTCTTCCATTGCAGAACCTGTGTGCAGCCTGGTACTGCCATGCTGACTGGGCAAGTGCACCCACTTGCCAGTCCCTAAATCTTAGCTTTTCTTCATATTAGACACCCCTATGGTAGGCCCAAGGGCAGGGTACATTGTAAGTATAAGGTAGGACATGCTCTGGTGTGTGTGGCATGTCCTAATAGTGAATTACAGCCATTTTTGTTTTCCACTATTGCAAGGCTACCTGTTCTCCATAGGCCAGAATGGGCAGTTAGATTATTACCTTTTTATAATCCTAACTGACTCAGGGAACATGGTAGAAATTCGAATTTAGTATTTCTGAACTCAGAATGATAAAATACATCTTTTAGTGACGTTGGTTTTAACATTCTGTGTTTGAAAATACCACTTTTAGAAAGTAGTTATTTTCTTGTCTAATTATCCAAGCCTGCCTCTGCTAGGCTGTGTATTCCTTGTCTGGAGTTTTAGTGACAGGGCTGGGGAATTCCAGGAGACAGAATGAGTCAGCCCAGTGGTGAATAGAGAGATCTGCATCTAGATGGTAGGAAGGAGTTGCACCTGGGACCGGAATAGGACTGTGCCTGCCCCCCACAGTGCTGGCTCCTCCCCATGTGGTGTGTCTGATGTCTCTGCCCTGCACTGTGAAAGAACAGAAGGACTAATGTATAACAGAGTGCTCCAGGGCTGTGCCTTTTCTCCACAATGCTGGCTCCACCTCCTGTGGGGCGTCTGATGTTTCTGCCCTGCACTGTGAAAGGAAAGAAGGAGTCATGTAAACAGAGTGCTCCAGAACTGGTTTGGACTGGGCAATGGCCACTCTGCCCTCAGAAGACAAAGGATTTTCGGGTATAAATATTGGGACCCTGATCCCAAGAAATCAGATTACTTTTGGACAAACAAGAACAAACCTTTGCTGAGGAGTGGAACCAGAAGAAACTGAGGAGAGACTATCCCTAAGCTGAAGTACTGCTTGGGGGATTGGCCTGCAGTGGTTGCCTGACTGCCAAAGAGAGGAGAAAGGGACTTTGTGTACTTTCATCAACTTGTAAGACTCTCCAAGGGCTTGGAACAGAGCTTGCCTCCTGCTGAAGTCTCAGGGACAACAGACTTCAACCCCCAGCTCCCCAGAGTTCTTTGGAAGTGCCTGCTGCTGTTTTGGGCCTTCTCAGGGACTGCGTGTCGCAAGGAGCTGGAAGGGCGACTCAAGAGGAAGAAGCGCGTCGCTGCTGTTGCTGTCGCATCGTGGATGTCGCCGCAGTAGCTGTCGTATTGCACTGCATCAAGATAAGTGTCCCGCAACGAAGAGGAAGCGTGTCGCCGTCGCTGCCGTCGCATCTTGGATGTCGCCGCTGTAGCTGTCATATTACACAGCATCAAGAAAAGCGCCACGCATCCACGGAGAAACGTGACGCCATCAGAGCTGCTGCCGTCGCATCTTGAATGTCGGCGCTGTAGTTGTTGCATTGTGAGGAAGCGTCTCACAACGTCAGAGAAGAGTGTCGCAACCGAAGCTGTTGTCGTCGCATCGTGGAGCAAGGGTGTCGCCGCTGCAGCTGACGCATCGAATTGAGACTTCTCGCATCATCGGAGACGCATGCCGCATCAGGAGGATCTTCACGTCTTTATTTCTTTGCACCTGAACTTTGCCGCATTTCCATCGCTGCAACACTTTTGTTGTGGAAGCGTAACGCATCGTAAGGTATAGTGACTCAAAGTGTCGCATTTTAAGAACTGAACAGAACTAAGCTAAAACTACCATTTTAAGTAAAGTATTGTGGATTTTTGTTGTTTGTGGTCTTGTGTTAAATCTATATAAAGAATACTTATTTTTAATATACAACTTGTGTGGTGTCCATCTGTAGTGTTGTCACTTGATTACTGTATGTGGTCACAAATGCTTTACACACTGCCTCTGAGATAAGCCTGTCTGCTCGTGCCAAGCTACCAATGGGGTGACCAGGGGTTATTTTAGGAGTACACCTTACCCTGATTAGAGGCAAGGGTCCCTATTTGTCACACGTAACTACCTGTGCCAACTAAAGACCCCCAAATCTAACATTCCCCACCAAGTACGTTTCTTGTAATAGGTGTATGTTTGAGTTCTGCCAGTAGAGGCACTTGAATACCAATCCTTTCTTCAACTTGTAACCTTGTCTATTGACATTCCAGGAGAGTAGGGTTATCCTCCCGCCACAGGTGTCAGACTCCATCTGAGCAGTTATAGGTAACAGCCGTTATGGGCGTTAATCTGGGTTTCCCTGGTCTGCGCATTTGTGTATACACTTCCCCTTGACGCAACCAGAAATCCCCCCTCCCTATATCCTCCAACTACAGGTTTAGAACTACACGGGTCGCCAATGCTCGAGGTGCCTGTTGCCCACTACTGAACCTCAACTCAAACTTTTATGTTCTGCGCTTTCCATGGCATGCAGGCTGGAGAGCTCAAGGGTTCCCACCAGCTGTAATCGTCAATCTGCTCAAGGTCTCGAGTCCTTGTTGCCCTGAGGTTCTGGAAGAAATCTAGCATGTTTATGATTACTACGTTGTATATGAATGAGAGTTTGTACTGGATGGGTGGGGTGAGGAGTACCTTTCGCCTCCAAGGGACTCATTTCTGGAAGCTCCTCCAAGGCGGAGATGTATGGTTGGGGTGCATACTTTAGCTGTAAAAGTGGTAGAATTAATTTTTGTAGAGGTCGTATTCTTTCGGAGGCTGGCAAATGATTTGATAGTGGTCCCTGTCATAATGTCTCCCATACTGTCTCCCAGAGTGGATATTCTGATAAGATCCCAGCTGTGAATCCCTCCAGCCATGTCACCCTGTGGGAGGCAGTGTCCTGCCCATAGCATAGTTTTCCTTGTTAAGCGTTTATTCCACCTCAAAGCCTGGAAAGTGCTTCACCAGATGTGGAACACTACCCTCTTCACTGGGGGAGCGCCAGGGGAGGTGCACCTCCGTAGAAGGCGTTCACTGTTGGGATTTTTTGCATGGCACATCTCTTTGATCTGTATTAAGTAGCGCACAAACAACGTGAGTGCGTCCCTGTTATGTAAGCACACCGTGGTGGTTCGTCTTGACAGACTGGCTCCAAATGTAATCAGACAAAGTTCAATTGTTTAATTCGTAACGTGTTTTTTATTTTGAAGATAAATTCAATTAATCAATTTTTATTCATTGTTTCCTCAAACATAATTCTTCAAAGAAAATGCAACTGCTCCAATGCATTTCGGGCATAGCCCTTTATCGGGGAGCTCTGTTGGTGAAAATAACACACTTAAAAATACGCTAATAGACACAATAAATCATCACATCATTACAAGTGCATATTTACAATAATGAAAGGGTAATCGACTGCTGGGCTAATGTGTATTGCAATGTCAATGGGATCCTAGCGGTGTGTATATAGAAAGAAACAATCAAGTCAAAGGAACTTAAAAATGGATGGAAAACATACCGGGTCTTTCTTTGGTGGGGTATCAAGGTTGTTGGTAAATGCTGTTGAAAATAAACGGGCGGGCTGTTAGACTAGTGAACCGAAGTGACGGCCCGTTAATCAAAAAGTGCCAAACCAATAATCTGTCATAACTTACTTCATGACGAAAACAATGTCGTCTAGAAAAATTTGTGCACCCGGTGAAACGAAATTCAGGGGCTTCTCCTTGTGCAGAAATCACTAACGCACGGGTGATGTTTAAACTAAACGAGAACCCGGAAGCGGTTTGCGTGCCGGGACGGACACTGATAATCAAAGACGGACTAAAAGCAAAAGGAACCTGGTGGCCATATTGGGGTGGACAGAAACCTGTGCTGAAATAAAAAACGGGCTAAACCCGTGGGGGGCTGGCAGCCTTTGTGGTGTGGAGTAAACTATGTGTATAAACCTGAAGTTAACAAAACAAGGGTAACAAGTAGCAGGCTCTTCACAACCTATAAACAAAAATGCATAAAATACAACCGCGTTAATTTGCAAAGTGTCAAAACTCTTAACGATATTTACAGGTAACAACTCAGTTCAATAGGATCATTCAGACCAAAAGGCTTCAGAGATTGGAGATGGTAAATCCAAAATGTCTCCCTTTGTAATAAGGTTTTATTGTTGTCTTTACCTTCACTTTTTTCCACCGTTTCAAGAACCATGAACTTGAGTTGGGCTATATTGTGTCTTAGTTCATTAAAGTGCATGGCTACACTTGAATGTTCATTCTTTGTCCGAATGTTTGATTTGTGCTCGTTGAGCCTCGTCTTTATTTTCCTCTCAGTTTTCCCAATGTAGATCTTACCACATGGGCATTTCAATAAGTAGATCAGATTACTTGAATCACAAGTGGCATTGACCTTCACTTTGATGTTGTTACCTTTCATGGGGTGACTTATTTGGTTTCCTCTGATGATGTTGTTGCAGTTGTTACAGTTATAACAAGGACATGTTCCACTGTATTTAGTCTGTACCTTGAACTCTTTGGATAGTAATTCTTTAAGGTTGGGTGCTCGGGTATACGCAAAGATTGGTGGATTGGTGAACAAGCCCATGAATTCAGGTTAAGTGGCTAGGATGCGCCAGTGCTTTATTAGTTTTTTGAAACGGGTACTTTGAGTGGAGTGTTGAGAAACCACTTCCATTCGATTCTCATCTTTCTTGTTGACCCTGGAGAGGGCTTCTTTGCGTGTGATGGTGTTGACTCTTGTTTTAGCCTCTGTTATTACTTCTTGAGGGTACCCTCTATTTTGGAATCTCATTCCCATTTCCTCAATGCGTTTATTGTAGGTTTCAGACTCTGATGTTATTTGTTTGACCCGTAACATTTGACTGTACGGGAGATGTTTTTTTAGCGAATTCTGATGGAAACTGGTGTAATGTAACGTGTTGTTACGATCTGTGCTTTTCCTAAATAGGTCCGTTGCTATACTCCCGTCTGTTAGTTCAACTGATACGTCCAGGAAGCTTATAATGTGGTCACTGATCTGCCACGTTAATTGAATCCTTTCATCTCTGGAATTGAGTTCACTGAGAGCTGATTCCAATCTTTCTCTTGTGGTGTTCCAAATAAAGAACAGGTCATCTATGTAACGTACATAGAGCTTAATATGATTTTTCCAGATGCTTTGGTCATAAATGAATGAATTTTCAAACTCAGCCATGTACAGGTTGGCATACGTTGGCGCAGCGCAGTTGCTCATCGACATACCCGACAATTGTGCATACCAGTGTTGGTCATAGGAGAAATAGCTGTGATACAATGTATATACTATTAATTCCATGAGGAATGTTTGTAGGTTTGTGGGAATATCACTGTCCAAGATAGCTTTCTCCACGGCTTCGATGCCTCCGCCGTGTGGAATGGATGTGTACAAGCTTCTTACGTCAGCTGTACATAGGATGAGCTTCTCATCATCGGTTATTAAGACTTCAGATAGTTTGGCAATAAACTCAGTTGTGTCTTTTATGTAACTCCTTTGTCGTTTCATCTCTTTGATCGGCATCCTGGGGTTTATAATCTTCCAAACCTCCACTCATTAAGAACCACCAGGCTCTTGGTGTCTGGTGTGGCCAGACCACCATCGAAGGTTGTTTTATTGTATTTGGCTAGTGCCATTCTGGGTGGACACCCCTTCCATAGGAAGCGTGGCTGAACCACGGCCAGTGTAGGTTAGAAGGTCTTACATATAGGATATGGGAAATTATGTAATTGAAATAGGCGGCAGGGGAGCCTGACCATCTTGTAAATCTCTGATCTGCCCGTGATTGAGAGTGGGTGAGTGACCCAGAAATCAAAATGTATATGCAGTCTAGCCAGATGAGGCTTTTGGGTTTCATCCCAGGACTTCTGGCTGTATTCCGTGATGTATTCACCTAATATGTTGGAAGTCTGCAGTGCATACCCACAATCTGCTCGACCAGGATGACGTATGCAACTTTCGTCCTTCAGGGTACAGGGAAGATTTGGATCTGCTGATATGTAGGCCAGAGTTTTTACTGAGGATTCGTAATATCTGAAGGGTCCTTGGGCCCGACAAATTGTAGATCAGACAACAAAGTGAAGGACGTTGTCAGTATACAATGCGATTTCGTCTAAAATTCTCTAGCCCTGTTCAAGTCCCCGGATCAAGCATTTGTGGTCACCAAATCTACTAGAAGATCAAAGGTGAGGGCAAAGAGCAGAGGGGACAGAGGACACCATTACCATGGGTGCCATTGGATGGGGAACATGTGGGAGATCGCACTTCACAGCCACACCTAAGGGTGAAAGTTAGCGTACAGTAATTTGATGAAGTTGATGTAGTGCGGGTCAAAGCTCATCTTGGTATGGAAGGCAAAAAATATGTCCACGCTATTGAGCCTAATGCCTTGTGGAAATCGACCAGGCGGAGCTCTTTCTCTTCTTGTATTCTTGGTGTCAGTGCCAACGGGGTTTGAACACTGACATGGCTGGGAAAAAATCCAGATTGATCTGGATGGACTAGGGAGTCCACCACCATGACTAGACAATTGACCAAGGCTTTAACCCATATCTTCAATTCCACAATAAGGAGAGAGATCAGGCGGTAGGAGGAGCAGTGGGTTGATGGTTGGCCTGGTTTAGTAATGACTGTGATGTCTGCCAGATGCAGGTCAGGTCCCAGGCGGTTGTGCAGGGTCCGAGGACGAGGATCTCGGTTTTCTCTGCGTTTAGCTTCAAGCAGCTGTACTTCATCCAGGCGGTCATGTTCTTCATTCCTTCCTGGAAGCAGAGTCTGGTGTCTTCGGGATTCTTTGTGAGCGAGAGGATGAGTTGGGTGTCGTCGGCGTAGGATACGATGTTGAGTCCATGCTGTCTGCCGATAGCGGCGAGGGGGGCATGTAGATGTTGAAGAGCGTAGGGCTGAGAGATGATCCCTGGGGTACTCCGCAGCTTATTTCTGTGGGTTTGGAGCGGGAGGGTGGGAATTGGATTCTCTGTGTTCTGTCGGAAAGTAAGGACCGGAACCAGTCGAGGGCGGCTCCTTGTATTCCTGCGTCGTGAAGTCTGGCAGCGAGCGTGCGATGTAAGACGGTGTTGAATGCTGCGTAGAGTTCTATAAGGATGAGGGCCGTGGTGTGTCCCTGGTCCAGTAGCATGCAGATTTGACTACTGGCATATTGTCAGAGCAAAATACTACTGACCGGTGACTGGACCAAATGGTCACGGGCATTAAATATGGGTAAGAAGTCAAGGAAAGCCACATTCTTTACCAAACCTGACAGAGCTCAGTCACCTGACCACCTCTGATCACACCTTTCATTTGCCAAAATCACCACTAAACAATATTTTCTGCTGCATCAGTGAACATCTCCAGCATCTGGCTGGACATCGATGGAACCCACCATACCACACAACCATTGAAACCAAGAACGATGGCCAAATCCTTAAATCCTCATTAAACTTGCTAGACATCATGGTCCTGTGATCTTTCTCTTTTAAACCTGACATACTCTGGGTGATGGACCTAGAAAATGGGCGTCCCGTTGGAATAATGCTGGGAGAAAAATTCAGTTTGTCTGCCAGTAGTTGCAGCTGGGGCAACTGGCACAGCGTGACCTTACACACCATCTGACATGTATTAATGCATTCTTTGCAGTACCTGTCTCAAAAGGCAACTTGTCTTCTTTTTGCCAAGGGTATTCCCAATTTAGACAGTAACTCATTGAATATTGATAGGTATAGGAGTGCAGGGAGACTGATGTATATACTATTAATTCCATGAGGAATGTTTGTAGGTTTGTGGGAATATCACTGTCCAAGATAGCTTTCTCCACGGCTTCGATGCCTCCGCCGTGTGGAATGGATGTGTACAAGCTTCTTACGTCAGCTGTACATAGGATGAGCTTCTCATCATCGGTTATTAAGATTTCAGATAGTTTGGCAATAAACTCAGTTGTGTCTTTTATGTAACTCCTTTGTCGTTTCATCTCTTTGATCGGCATCCTGGGGTTTATAATCTTCCAAACCTCCACTCATTAAGAACCACCAGGCTCTTGGTGTCTGGTGTGGCCAGACCACCATCGAAGGTTGTTTTATTGTATTTGGCTAGTGCCATTCTGGGTGGACACCCCTTCCATAGGAAGCGTGGCTGAACCGCGGCCAGTGTAGGTTAGAAGGTCTTACATATAGGATATGGGAAATTATGTAATTGAAATAGGCGGCAGGGGAGCCTGACCATCTTGTAAATCTCTGATCTGCCCGTGATTGAGAGTGGGTGAGTGACCCAGAAATCAAAATGTATATGCAGTCTAGCCAGATGAGGCTTTTGGGTTTCATCCCAGGACTTCTGGCTGTATTCCGTGATGTATTCACCTAATATGTTGGAAGTCTGCAGTGCATACCCACAATCTGCTCGACCAGGATGACGTATGCAACTTTCGTCCTTCAGGGTACAGGGAAGATTTGGATCTGCTGATATGTAGGCCAGAGTTTTTACTGAGGATTCGTAATATCTGAAGGGTCCTTGGGCCCGACAAATTGTAGATCAGACAACAAAGTGAAGGACGTTGTCAGTATACAATGCGATTTCGTCTAAAATTCTCTAGCCCTGTTCAAGTCCCCGGATCAAGCATTTGTGGTCACCAAATCTACTAGAAGATCAAAGGTGAGGGCAAAGAGCAGAGGGGACAGAGGACACCATTACCATGGGTGCCATTGGATGGGGAACATGTGGGAGATCGCACTTCACAGCCACACCTAAGGGTGAAAGTTAGCGTACAGTAATTTGATGAAGTTGATGTAGTGCGGGTCAAAGCTCATCTTGGTATGGAAGGCAAAAAATATGTCCACGCTATTGAGCCTAATGCCTTGTGGAAATCGACCAGGCGGAGCTCTTTCTCTTCTTGTATTCTTGGTGTCAGTGCCAACGGGGTTTGAACACTGACATGGCTGGGAAAAAATCCAGATTGATCTGGATGGACTAGGGAGTCCACCACCATGACTAGACAATTGACCAAGGCTTTAACCCATATCTTCAATTCCACAATAAGGAGAGAGATCAGGCGGTAGGAGGAGCAGTGGGTTGATGGTTGGCCTGGTTTAGTAATGACTGTGATGTCTGCCAGATGCAGGTCAGGTCCCAGGCGGTTGTGCAGGGTCCGAGGACGAGGATCTCGGTTTTCTCTGCGTTTAGCTTCAAGCAGCTGTACTTCATCCAGGCGGTCATGTTCTTCATTCCTTCCTGGAAGCAGAGTCTGGTGTCTTCGGGATTCTTTGTGAGCGAGAGGATGAGTTGGGTGTCGTCGGCGTAGGATACGATGTTGAGTCCATGCTGTCTGCCGATAGCGGCGAGGGGGGCATGTAGATGTTGAAGAGCGTAGGGCTGAGAGATGATCCCTGGGGTACTCCGCAGCTTATTTCCGTGGGTTTGGAGCGGGAGGGTGGGAATTGGATTCTCTGTGTTCTGTCGGAAAGTAAGGACCGGAACCAGTCGAGGGCGGCTCCTTGTATTCCTGCGTCGTGAAGTCTGGCAGCGAGCGTGCGATGTAAGACGGTGTTGAATGCTGCGTAGAGGTCTATAAGGATGAGGGCCGTGGTGTGTCCCTGGTCCAGTAGCATGCAGATTTGACTACTGGCATATTGTCAGAGCAAAATACTACTGACCGGTGACTGGACCAAATGGTCACGGGCATTAAATATGGGTAAGAAGTCAAGGAAAGCCACATTCTTTACCAAACCTGACAGAGCTCAGTCACCTGACCACCTCTGATCACACCTTTCATTTGCCAAAATCACCACTAAACAATATTTTCTGCTGCATCAGTGAACATCTCCAGCATCTGGCTGGACATCGATGGAACCCACCATACCACACAACCATTGAAACCAAGAACGATGGCCAAATCCTTAAATCCTCATTAAACTTGCTAGACATCATGGTCCTGTGATCTTTCTCTTTTAAACCTGACATACTCTGGGTGATGGACCTAGAAAATGGGCGTCCCGTTGGAATAATGCTGGGAGAAAAATTCAGTTTGTCTGCCAGTAGTTGCAGCTGGGGCAACTGGCACAGCGTGACCTTACACACCATCTGACATGTATTAATGCATTCTTTGCAGTACCTGTCTCAAAAGGCAACTTGTCTTCTTTTTGCCAAGGGTATTCCCAATTTAGACAGTAACTCATTGAATATTGATAGGTATAGGAGTGCAGGGAGACTGATGTGCGTGCTCTCTGTAGAGGGTGAGTGGTGCATGAATGAAGGGTGACAAGTGTCTAAGTGCATGCTGAAAGTGCCTCAATGCATGGTGATTGATGTGTGTTCAGTGCAGTATGAGAACTATGTGAGTGTACAGGGTGAGAGATGTTACTGAGTACAAGGTATGTCAACTGTATGAGCGCAGGATGAGCGGTTTGAGTTCAGGGTGAGAGGTGTGTATGAAGGGTGAGAAGAATGTGAGTGGTGGGAGAGAAGTATGTCAATGGTGTGTGAGTGCTGAGTCAGCACTGTTTGAGTTTTGAGTGAACCAGTATCTGACTGCCAGTATAATGTTAGGTGACTGGGCGGAGTAAATGGTGGGTGGGTGAGTGTGCCGAAAATGCGGGGGAAGGAGAAAAGGGCGATGACAAGTTAAAGGATAGAAGAAAGACCAAGTTTTGCCTTCATTTTTTTTTTTACTAAACAGTTTCACAAATTTTAAATTAGACTCTGCACCATGGGTTAACTGTACAGATCAGATCAGAGATGTGTCTACAAAGACAAGTATATTTTGTGAGTGTATCTGAACCCAATAGGATAGCCCAGTGTGCTCGCTGTGATCTTGAGTTTCAAATCACAGCGGGTTCGAATGGTCGTTTTACCTTTCTGTGGTTTAACAAAGGTGCACTAGTTTTAGTTAGATAAGAGCCCAGTGCCAAGTGTTATGTCTAAAGGTTGTGTGCATATCACTAATTGCAAATCTCACAGATGTCAAGTTTCCCCATTCCATCCGCGAGTGCGCCTCTAGTCCAGGCTTTTCAGAGATTTGATGTCCAGTTAATATATAGTTATATAGTCATTATAAAATCAGGCTCACAGATCTCAGAAGGAACAGAAAACCTGGACTGGATGATCTACAGCAGTGGCTCCTCAGCAAGGATGTACGTTGTTACAACGCATGCTTTTACCACGCATGCTTTTACAACGCAGGTTTTTCAACATAAGTCGTTACAACGACTTGCGTTATGGGGTGCTGGATAGTGAATAGTCTCTGTCTCTCTCTCTCTCTCTCTCTCTCTCTCTCTCTCTGTCTCTCTCTCTCTCTCTGTCTCTCTCTCTCTCTCTCTCTCTCTCTCTATTTCTCTCTCTCTCTCTCTCTCTCTCTCTGTCTCTGTCTCTCTCTCTCTCTCTATTTCTCTCTCTCTCTCTCTCTCTCTCTCTCTCTCTCTGTGTCTCTGTCTCTCTCTCTCTCTCTGTCTCTCTCAGTGGCTTACGTGTCTGTCAGGATGGGTGAAGCAAGAAGTGCGAAGGCTGCGATTTGAACAGCGGATGCCATAATCGCTATAAAAATCCTAGTGAGTCACAGCGGCTTCACCTGCAGGCATGAAGCCTTCCTGCAGGCATCACATGTTTAGATGCCATCATGGGCCTGGCGAAGCACAGCAACCTGTTTGCAGAATGTGACTTTAGTTCAATTCCAATGCTATGTGCAAAGTGCACCACTCCCTTTTCTGTACAACAAAATCCCGTCTCCTGTGTCTGAAAGGGATGCAGGAGCAAGCCCGAGGGAAAGGCAAAGGCACAACAAAAGAATGCCAGTCAACAGAACACCAGTTGAGGGGTGGGGAGAGGCTGCAGCTTGGCACACAGAACCAAAAGCAAACAATAAAACAAGGCAAAGAGCTTTCGCAACATGTTGACAGCCGCGGCACACTGCTGCTTTGAGATCACATGCATGCTGCGGCGGTCCAGGCTATATGCAATAGCAAGCAGGGTTAGCAAATTACTTAGTGTAATAATAAATAAACGGGGAAAGAAGCATTGGTAAATGCATGGTAAAAAAAAGCGGAAAAGAGTCCCGGGGAGTTGGAGCTAGAGAAGATTTAGTGAGCAGCCAGGTAAAGTTAAGTAAATAATGATAATGTAGGAGAAATTTAGGCAGACATGCTGCCACAAAATAATTCTTCAGATGCATAGGCGAATGTAGTTCCAGTCATCAAAGTTGATGAGAGGCGGTGGAGAATGAGTAATCAGGCTAGGATGGGAGGGGTGGCAATCCAATAATGAAACTAGTCTATTACCCCGTATGAAAAATCTAAAGTAGAGAACAGACCAACTGGTCTCTACCAGTGTGGTGGGTGGGGCTTGTAGACAAGTCCCTAGAAAAGATTTTACAAAGCCAAAATACGACGAATAGATGGATCGTCAGAGCCGAAAAGTGCTCCAAGGAATCTAATGGGGCCAAGGAGCTCTTCAGAGCGGGGACTGACTGGTCTTCAAGCAGTCACAGTGGATACATCTCAGGGTACAGACAATGCTGCTCCCGTCCAGTAATTAAAACGTGGAAGATTTCACGTCGGGGTATAGTTCAGCATCGGGCGCATCCATGTGTCTCACCCAGGAGCCAGAAATGACAGGGATGTGACTGGAAGGGTGGTAAAGAGTAAGCATATTCCACAATCTAGAGCATCCATTGGTTTGATGTGATGCCCCTCCACAGAGAGAGGTAAAAGATTATGTGGCCTCCCACCAGTTGACCCTGCACTACTGAGGGGGCCCTAAGACGTTTTGAATCAACTGCTGGAGGTGGGGCTGGTGTTTTGGTAGCATGTTGCCCCTGGGAGTCTGGACGCTGTTGGCTTGATCCCTGTTATACTTCTGATTTCTCAGGCTAGACTACTGTTTTTCTAAGAGCGCAGCCTCATTTCTTCTACGTAGCTCTTCAGTGAATGTATGCATGAGTTTGGTGAGATGATATTGGGTTTCACCTAGCCCATAAACTAAAGCAGTATAATGAACATACATAATGTGATATCTTTTGTTTGGTCTTGCAATCGAGTGAGCACTTGATAAATAATGGGAAGCTGCTGCTTTGAAGGCTCCTTCGGAAATGCTGCAGTAGTCAGAACAAAAAGACGTTGATGACGCCCCTGCTATGCCAGTTATGCCATACCTTCCTTGCCCTCACAGGCTTACGACTTGGAAGGCTCCGGAAATGGGCAGCATGCCTTTTGCGTATGTCACGTGCACCAGTGAGTTCATAAGTAGACCTATAATTGGCAGTCTCAATGCCACAGAGTGACAGACTTGTTTTCTTCAACAGGACATTGCCAACGTGTCCTTGCAATGTGCAGGACACCACATGCAAGTGTTAGAAATGGTACGAGTCATCACACTTTTCTTTCGGCAGTCATAATTATTAACTGTCTCCTGTAAGGTTTGATGGGGCATAGCATTTAAGATTTGAATTGGTTAAACCTGTGTCCAGGTGTAATACCGTGTTGCAAGTCTGCAGATTGGACAGGTATCCAAGCATCTGAGAAGGAAGCATAGTTTTGTGGTAAGGGCACAAAACCACCATCAAGTCCTTGATGGTAATTGGGGTTTGAAGTGTGTTCTGCAGGCGTCCCTTTAGGCTACTTTCTAGTTACGGAGTAGGTATTTGATTCAGTCCCTATTCTTTGTCCTTATCAGCATTGTTTGGCTAGAATTGTTATTTTTGTTACAAGTCTGAAAATGTAATAATTACTAAAGGAATGCCATGTTGAAAGCCAGTCATTCTTAACAAATGGGAAGGAAGGTTAATCTTGAACCGTAAACAAAAATAAATTTGCTCATTGAAAATATGCAGAGATTTCCCTGGGCATCTAGGAGGTAGTTTGTCCTTTTCGTAAATTTGCCAGTCAACCGTTAACTTCAGGATTTATGTTGAGGTTTTACATTTCCTGGGACTGGTGAATGTTTCTTAAATCACTTTAGTTATAAACTTGGTATATCACTACTGTTAGCCGTGATCTTGAGGCAAATGCAAAAAGAACAGATAGAATGCTGAACAGTGTCAAACATTCATCCCAGTAGAGAGATCTGGGCCTAAATCCATCATTTTTGCCAGGCCAGGTCCTCCTCGGACTGGAAAAAAGCATCCTAGGACCGGTTTCGGGGTGTCACCTCTCATCGGAGAAGTGTGGCTCAATGGTTAGAGCGGCAGACCTTGATGCAGAGCTCTGGCCCGCGACCAGGATTCGATTCCCACCTCGGCGGGTCTCAGGCTCAAATTCCTCTGACCGGATATTCTCGCCTTAGTGCCTATTCTAATCATGGGTCCCACGCTGCAACTCTGGCCAATAGCTTGCTTAATCTTCACAACGGCCCCAACAGCGTGAGGATGCCTGGTTTCACCATGGGGGTGCCCAGGAGTGGACACTTCACAAGGAAAACCAGGAAGGGTTCCTTAGCGGTATGAGTACAAGCGCTGGGAGACCCGGTCCGAGTAGCTGCGCGCTATACAAGTACAAAAACATTTACAACATTTACATCAGCCAGGCTAATTTGACTCCATTGGCATGGAGAGCACCGGATCCCGGGTATACCCGATCCACTTGGGTGACAAATGCAAAAAGAACAATTGATAGAATGCTCAGCATTCTGTCCATCATTGGTTGCCGTAGTATTTTCCGCTCTAAGTGGGATAGGTATGCCCAAACGTGGGTTCCTTGCTCTCTCTGCCATTGGATCCAAGCTAGGCTAATGAGGGGTGTCACCCCGAAACTAGTCCCAGGATGCTTGTTTCCGGTCCAGGGAGAACCCGGCTTACCACTTCGGGCTGCTCTGTTCCCTTGAGGAGCAGGGTCAAGACTGATTTGCATATGGCCGGATCCAAACTGGGGTGGTGTAGTGAGCAAAAGAATGATGGATTTAACTCAGCATTCATTCAGCATTCCGTCCATCATTTGTTGCCGTAGTACTTGATCTTAAGGCAAGCTGAAATGTCCCATACCGTCTGGAAAAGAGGCCATACCCAATGAAACCAGATCTAGTTCTTATTATTGAAGCTATGCCACAGCTAAAGTGCTGTTCAGCTTGTTTATTTTGCTTCTGAGCTGGTGGGGATAGAGAGCTCTTGCCTTGCCTCTTGCCAGGTGGGGTAGCGTGTTCAGTTCTCTTAAACTGCATGGATGTATGCAGCAAGTGTAGATTCTGCAAATGCTTAGCACACAAGCTCAGTTTGGACATTAGCTAACCTTTTTATGGCTCTCGAGTGCTTTGTAGTTAGGTTTGCGATGTCTTAATACCTTTGCAAACAGATAACAAAGTGAAGCTTCTTAGTTGCTTATTAGGTGGCACAGTGTTTTTGGCACATTATGTAGCATATGAGATGTTCATGTGGGTTCCTGGGATTCGTATCTGTCTGCATTAAGGCCTTTGAAACACACACATCGTGAGTCGTCTTCTCAAGTCTGACATGACTGAACTTATTTGATCAACCTGTAAGAATAGCTTTCGGGAGTACTGCAGAAAAGGACCTTTGTTCCACCCACATGTTGAAGAGCAGTAATACTTTTTGATTGGACAGAATTTGTTTACTTCCGCAGAGAAAGTGCTCCCCCTATATACAGTTGTGATTATTTTGTTTGTTTATCTGGATGAGCTACCAGCCGTATGACTGCCAAGAGAAGACTCACTAACACACATAAAGTATCTATCTTACAACGGGATGGAGTTTAAACATTCTTGGATATGCACATGGCACTGTAATGCTTCAACAGGACATTGCCAACGTGTCCTTGCAATGTGCAGGACACCACATGCAAGTGTTAGAAATGGTACCAGTCATCACACTTTTCTTTCGGCAGTCATAATTATTAATTGTCTCCTGTAAGGTTTGATGGGGCATAGCATTTAAGATTTGAATTGGTTAAACCTGTATCCAAGTGTAATACCGTGTTGGAAGTCTGCAGATTAGACACGTATCAAAGAGAAGGAAGCATAGTTTTGTGGTAAGGACACAAAACCACCATCAAGTCCTTGATGGTAATTGTAATTAGTAGATAGAATATGGTATTTGATTTTCTCTGGCAGCAGCAGAAACCCTCTTACCTTTCTATCATTACCTATAGACTTCGGACTGCAGTTATGTTTGATAGTAGTATGGGATGGCCCAGGCTACACTAATCTGCATGCATTTTTATAGGTCTACCATGGTAGCGCACCTATTGCTTGACCTTACCTGCTCAACAAAAAAGAGCTTTCAGAGTACCACTAAGAGAAGGGCTTAATCTCTATTCATATGTTGGTTTCCCTGATCAAAGGATTTGATTTGGCCAAATGTGCTTGCTTCCCCTAAAAAGAGTGCTTATATTGCACTTTTTAGCTTGTCGTAATACTTGTTCTCAATACAGCAGGACTAATTTGGTTATCATGACAAACCAATGATAATGGCTACAGGCCTGCTATTTATTATGAAATGTTACGGAAAAGGCAGTGGGCATAAGTGTTTTTTGTGAAAAGCATATGTTAAAATCAGTAGACATTTAACAGTTAATTGTTATTACTCTATAATAACAATCCAATCCAATCCAATCCAAAAATTCTTTATTTCGGTCTATAAGACCATAAAAGATACATAATATGTACATTTTAACAACACTTAAAAAAGGAATTAGAATTGTAAAAACACATTTACATAAAATAAATAGCGAGTCGTTCCAGACATGATGAGGGAGGAAATATACATTTCATAATCAGGAGAAAACCATACATGAATTATTAAAAAGCACAGTCCATGGTTATAAGGACAAATTCATAGTTTAGGATTTTGTGCAATTAACAGTTTTTTCCTGATAAGCCACATAGCCATAATGAATTTCGCCACAGCAAAAACTACATGAGGCAGAGTACTAGTTCTTAAAACTCTATAGGCATCTATGTGGCTCCTGAAACCCAAGTTCCTGCATAAAGGGACCAACCAATATTTCCTAGGTCTGTAATATGCAGGACAAAAGAAAAAAAGATGGGTTTCTTCCTCATCATGGGAGTTACAACCCGGACAGGATTTATCATCCCTATGTAGCCATTTGGAGGTAAAAGTTTTGATGGGTAAGGTGCCAAACCTCCACTGTATAAACAGCTTCCTGGCAAGAATTGGGAAAATAATATCCATAAAATCCTCAAACTTATAAGAATTTTTGGATTGCAGGAAACGTTCAGTTAGGGTGCCGTTATTGGTCGAGGTCATAAGTGAATCGAGACTTTTTTCCTTGTAAATTTGGACTAGACGTTTCCGGGATAACCTTTGGCAGCCCAATGCTAGAGCTTCCCAGAGTTCAGACAGATTTAAACGGTACAGTTCCTTCTTAACAAAGGCCAGCCAAGGAATTCTGTCTCGTTGATTCAGGGCCAATACATGGATAAGATCACTCCTATAATGTTCAAGCTCGCTGGTGGACCAGAGCCTGTGCCAGAATCTTACTGGCTTAGACTCCAGCTCTGCAGCAATAGAGGGTAAACCCACGTCCAATCTCAAAGGAATCAAGGGTGTGCCACGGGGGAGAGCCAGTAGGCGTCTGAGAAAGATGTTTTCTACTCTGGCGAGATCTAGACCTGCTCTATACCCCCATAGCTCACTGCCGTACATTGCGGCCGATTTGGCTTGCGTTTTATACAATCCCAGTGCTGGACTTATAGGTTTGAAGGTTGAAGTATTTGCAACCTTCAGGATAGCACCAGATAATTGGGACAACTTTAGCCGGGATTTCGCTATCCGGGGGTCCCAAGATAGGTTCTCGTGCAGAGTCACCCCCAAATATTGAAAGGTTGTAACCCTTTCTAGGCTAGCTGTACCCAGGGTGGGATTTGGTCTTCTCTTTGGTGATGGGTTGAAAATCATGAATTTGGTCTTCTCTGTATTGATCTCTAGACCATGTTGACTACAGAAAAGACCAAATCCATCCAGAATCCTTTGGATCCCCATCGGGCTTTTGGAAAGCAGGAGGGTGTCGTCGGCAAACATGATGGCTGGCACCCTCCTACCTGCCAGAGAAGGGGCGTCATTATCTTTTACGTCATCAAGGTAGGATATAACACTGTTCACAAAGAGGCAAAACAGGGTCGGCGCCAAGACGCAACCCTGCCTTACCCCCCTGAGAACAGGAAACCTTGAGGACAGCGCTCCATCCCTCCCACACCTAACCTGCGCATAATTGCCATTGTGGAGCCTAATTATGGCATGCAGCAGCTGGGTTGGTACACCCAGCTCCTTTAGGACCTCCCATAGTTTTTTCCGTGGGACCAAGTCAAAGGCTGACCTCAGATCCACGAACACCATGTATAGCCTCCCCCCCTCAATCCTCACCGTTTTCCAATGCAGGAGGATGAGGCGGAAGATCTGGTCCATGGTGGATGTGTTCTTTCTGAAGCCAACCTGGAGGGGACTAAGGATTTCGTTTGCCTCCATCCAATCAAGGAGCTGGTCCAAAAGGAGACGAGAGAAGAGTTTTTGGGGCACGTCTATGAGGCTAATCGGCCTGTAGTTGGCTGGGAGAAGAGGAGAGCCCTTTTTGTAAATTGGCACTATCTCTGCTCCCAGCCAAGTGCAGGGGATTTCCATACCCCCAGGATGGCATTAAAAAGAATAAGGAGGTACGGGCCCCAAATTTCAGGATATTGTCTGAAAAGATCACCGGGCAACCTATCCAAACCCGGGGCCTTCCCCATTGCCAATCTCTCTACTGCACCAACTACCCCACCAAGAGTGAATTCTAAACCAGCTACAGGAGTGATTATATCATCGTGAGCCACTTCATTGTCGGGCAATACTCTGTCCTGGTACAGTTTGCCAAAGTGGGCTTCCCATACAATGGCGCAATATTTGGCTCCACGGCAGCTTTAACCTCTCCCGTGCCGTTATTCACCAGGGACCAGAATTTTTTTGAGTCTCTGGTTTCTAATGCAGAGGAGAGATCCTGCCAGTGATTCCAATCCCACTCCCTTTTTGCCAACGCAATGGCATCCCTATGATCCCGTCTGAGTTTGGCGACCGTACCCTTATCTGACCCTGCCTTGATATTGGCAATTAATTCTTTCTTGGCCTTTCGACAGGAAGAGTTGTACCAAGCTGAGGTGCGTGTATTTTTACGCCGTGGAACTGCCACAGGATAGAAAACCTCTGATAGGGAGCCTACTAGATTTGCATGTATCTGGCCCAGTTTGAGATTGAAGTCCGTGGATCTAGACTGATTAATTAATTCATCCAATTCCACAAACTTCGGGAGTACAATATCAAAGATTTGCTTTATGTTTTCTTCGGTACTGACTATTTTCCCCCATTTTACCCTGCGCCTGTTAGAGCTAAGGGCCAGATTTCCCGGGTCATCCTTGTGATTGGTAGATAGCGAGTCAGCAGAAGGTGCTGGATGTTTCAGGTCTAATATAAGAGCGTTATGGTCACTATCAGTTCTGGGAGATACTCTAAAGTCCTGAACCCTGGACCATGACCCAATGTCGACAAGAATGTAATCCAGCCTGGATTCGTGACCCTTCCTATTGAAGGTGCACGATGAGGGACAATCTGACGGGGTGCGGCCGTTACAAGCCCTCAGTGCGTAGTTTAAAGTGAGGGACATGATTTGCACAACGAGTGGGGACCAGGATTTGGGGTAGGGGGATGAACATGGTGGGACACCCCAAAAATCATCTTCGGTGGTAAGGGCACCCTCCCTTAAGCCTTCCAGGGGTTCGAAATGGCAATTAAAATCTCCGCCAAGCACGATTTTATAATCGCTAGGCAGTGAGTCCAGAAAGGACGCAAGATCTTCTAGAGTAGGCGATTCCTTAGTTACGCTAACTGGACGGGAATATACATTTATAATTGCCAGTTTTGCCGCATTAGGCCACCCAAGAAGTACACACTGGATGTCTTCACAGAACGTGGGAACGCTCTCCGCAGTAAAACCAGTGTGGCTGGCTACCCAAATCGCCAAACCCCCCGAAGGTCTCCCCTTTCCACTCCATTTAGCCTGGGTTTCAAAGACAGCAAAACCCACACTGGTAAATGGTTCCCTGGCCCACGTCTCCTGGAAGAGACAGATATTTCTTGCAAATGGGAAGATCTTGATTTCCCCAATTGTGAAGCTGGTCTCTTTAAACTTTTACTTTCTCCTAATTTCACTCTGACTGGAACCCTTATTTATCGTCCCCCTGGCTCGGCCTGTGCATGGACATCCTCCTTCCCAGAGCTTATTGCCCCTCTGATGCTACAATCAACCAACTTCCTAATAGTGGGTGATCTAAATATTCATTTTAACAACTCATCCTGCCCCTCTAGCATTCGCCTACTACAGGATTTAGCCGCCTTGGATCTTCATCTACATAATACCGGCCCCACCCACAAAGCTGGTAATTTACTAGATCCTATTATTTCCAATCTCAATAGCATTACCGTCCATCCCCCCCTACCTGTTATTTGGTCCGATCATTTTATCATAAACTTTGCAATCAATATATCTGAATATCACAAATCCTCGACAAGTTTATACCCACATAAAGCCAGTAGGAACTGGAAACGTTTAGACAATGGCAAACGTAATCTCTGCCTTGAGAATTCTAGACCTAGGCCCCCCACCATCACTACTAAGGATGTGTCTGTTATCAACTCTTGGCTGATATCAGCTTTAGATTCTTGTCTTCCAGCCCAGAGGAATAAGCCTCATATCCACCAGCCACCGGCACCCTGGTTTAATGATACACTTCGTCAGGAAAAATCTCGCTGCAAGAAACTGGAACGCATTTGGCGCTCCAACTACTGCATGGATAATAAACAAATATATAAGGCTGCCCTTCACGCATACCATTCTGCTTGCGACACCGCCAGAGCTAATCATGCCAATATTACTATACTTAATGCCCAAAATCGACCTAAGGCTTTATTCAAAGTTGTAAAAGATCTTTCAGGCATGTCCTCTGTACCTAAAGACCCCTGTCTTGACACAGAACAATGTAACTCTCTTGCCAATTTTTTTCTTGCAAAAATAGATAAAATCTACGCTAACTTTAGCGTCCCTTCTTCTGATCTTTCTATCTCTGATCCACAAACATCCAACTTCTGTTCTATTGAGGCATCTAGTTTAGTCTTGGCCCCCCAACTCCACTCCTGGGATCTGATTTCATTCTCCCTTTTTCAAAAATATCTAAATGAAATAAAAACTGGCTCTCCCCTTGACCCCATGCCTCCGCAAATACTTGGCACCCTGGATTCATCTACACTTCAGATCATCTTAGATCTTCTGAATGCTTCATTGGTTGAAGCCACGGTCCCTAAAGAATGGAAGCACGCGATGGTGGTTCCATTGATAAAAAAGGCCAATGCGGACCCAAATAATCCCTCTAACTTCCGGCCTATTTCTCTGCTCTCGTGCTACTCCAAAATTCTTGAAAAGCACGTCAATTCTCTTCTTACTTCTTATGTTGAATCCTCTAATTTCCTTCACTGCTCTCAATCCGGGTTCAGAGCTGGCTTCTCCACTGAGCCCACTCTTCTTGGAGTGTCAGAGACCATCAGAAGACAGGTGGACAATGGGGAGACGGTGGCACTCATTCTGTTAGATTTGAGTGCCGCATTTGACACTGTCTCCCATTCCATCCTTTTGTCCACCTTGAAATCTGTGGGCATTGACGGCTCTGCCCTGGCCTGGATTGCCAGTTTTCTTTCTGACTGCACTTTTCAAGTTTTCTCCTCAACTTCTGTCTCTTCCATCTATGCTTCCACTCATGGTGTTCCCAAGGGTTCTATCCTTAGCCCCCTTTTCTTTAATCTTTATGTGAGACCTCTAGCTTTCCTGGCTGAGCAAGCAGGTCTCACGATTTATTCTTATGCAGACGATACTCAAATCGTTTACTCTTTATCAACAAATAAACATCTGCCTACGTCTTCTCTGCAGTCCGGTCTGAAACAAATCTCCAACTGGATGCATACACATAAATTAAAACTAAACGGTGACAAAACGGAGCTGCTTCTATTTGGTCCTAATCCATCGCTCTGGGGCCCGCAACACTGGCCTCAGCAGATGGGCCCTATTCCTACCCCTTCAGCTACAGCTCGTAATCTTGGGGTCCTCCTCGACAACCAGTTGTCAATGAAGCAACAGGTGGTAAAAGTCTCAGCCACCTGCACTACCATCGTAAGGTGGCTGAGAAAGATCACGTGGATGCTTCCAGCTGACACCCTGAGGACCGTGGTCCAGGCCCTTGTCACTTCACGGATGGACTACGGGAACATTCTTCTTCTGGGTGCCTGCAAGGAGGTCACCAAGAAATTACAGGTAGTTCAGAACATGGCAGTTCTCCTCATCTGTAATCTGCCTGCCAGGTCCTCGGTCGCCGTTCATCTGCGCAAACTGCATTGGCTGCGCATTGAGAGCCGAGTGAAATTTAAAGCTCTCTGTATAATGCATCATATCAAAACTGGCAAAGCCCCAAAATACTTGTCCTCCTTGCTGCAGGATTATGTCCCTACCCGCACTCTGAGATCCTCGGCGCAAAATAAGTTTCAAATCCCGCGCTTTAACAGAGCCAAAATGGGCGGTCGCTCGTTTGCGCTGCTAGCACCTTCTCTATGGAACTCCATGCCTCAACCCCTGCGATCCGAAATCTGCTATCTTAAATTCTTAAAATGTGTGCTTAATCCTTCTCAGCTTACCTTACCTTTTGTTTGCTCACTAGCGCCGGGAAACCTCCGGGTAGCTGCGCGCTCAATAAATGCAATTATAATAATAATAATAATAATATCACTGGTACTTATTAGAAGATCCCAGTCAGCTGTATGTATTTTATTTGCAATACCTGCCACATTCCAGGAGAGGACCTTTAGAGTTTCGATGGTCAATTTAGGAGTGGGCCCTTCAGTTGTTTCAAGAGTAGAGCCCATAAATGGGGATACGAGGATCCAGTCTTGCATTCCCAGGGTAGATTTAGCAGAAGATGTTACATTAGGAGCGCACAGCGCTTGGGAGGGTAAAGTACCCTGGTGCTCGGGAATTTCAAACCACCGTCCTGGGGTAGATCCAGTTGTCTTTCCAAGATGTCAGTCCCTTCAATTCCCGTGCCCTGCCCCACAGGTTCATTTTCATTGACTTGGTAGGATTGTAAGGGAAAAACCCTTCGAAGTCAATCTACTTCATCAAGGCAATTAAACCTGTTTGGATGTACATAATTTGCGTTGGCAAAATGGGTGTTGTGTACCTAGGCCTATATCTGGACCCATCCACAGCAAAGCCCACCTTTGTCCATTCTTCATCCCTTCTCATAGATGACTTACTAGCGTTAGGATAGAAATATGAGAGAGGGACGAGTTCGATTGATGTATTGGGGGAATTACCAAACCAGTTACAGATGTAAGAGACAATCTGGGGATTCTTAAAACTAACAATTACACAGTCCCCCACACTTTTCTTGACGGTGTAACCAACCCACATAACCCTTCTAACCATAAGGACTTCTCCTTTTAGGCTGGATGGAAGGGGCCTTTGTATGTTAAGCCAGCTGATGACCTTGTTTCGTAAGGATTCAAAAGACTCTGTTACCCCACTAGCCAATTCAGGTACCCCCATATAATAACACATATAGATTGGTATTTTGTGATTACCGTAGTAGTCAAGCATTTAGTGGTGGTTGGTTACCCCTTGACAATCCGTGGATATAGAAGATTTGCTATGTGAGAATCCTTATTTGGCCCTCTTACGAGAGAATATTTTGCTTAGCCAATTGTAATTTTGTATATCTTTCTAATTTTGTAACTGTGTGCCTGATGGATGCCTTGTGGAAAAGCTTTTACGTTTAAAATAGTAGGCCTGAGTTGGTTATGGAACAACTGTCGACCTGATTGGCTCACTGTGAAATGTTGTGTTTGATGCTGTAGGCCTGATCTGCTGATTGTGAAATGTTAAGACAAAGTGCAGTACACCTAGTTTATTTATCGTGAAAAGCATTTTTGAAGCCACTATGGTATAGCCTGTAGTTATGTATTTGGTTACATGCGATCTCACAGATAACCATAGTAATCAAGTGTTTTGGTTGGCCACCCACTATGGTAAACCCTGGAAGTAGAATATTTTCACTCTGATTATTCTTGTTCAGTCCTATTGGGAAGACTTGTTTATTGTTTTGCCAATTGTAGTTCTGTACATATTTATAGTTTCATAACTGTATATATGCTGGTTGATAGTTTATGCAGGCTTCTTTTTATTTTATTATTTGTTTTTATTGGCATTTGCGTCATAACAGTACATCTTCACACAGGTGTATCACATCAATTTACATAATTTCTACTTCCGTTCGGCGGAGATACAATTTCACTTATCATAGGCTATTATTTGCTTCTCTTCTTCTGTTCCAATTTTTATCACACAAATTACATATATCAGTGTCATGTTTTTCAAATATGAATAACAATACATTTTAACTTATTCTCCCTCCCCTCCAACAGGTCATGAGATGCTGTGCGTTTTTATGCAGACTTGTTTATGCCTGTGTTAGTTATATTGTCAACGCCAGTAGTAAATGCTGTACGGTAGCAAGTAGGCCTGACTTACTTATTGTTATAGCCATTTGCTAAAGCTGATAGGCTTTTTTGGCTGGAATGGTATTACAATGTGCTGAAGCCTATAAGCAGGTATTTTGCTGGGGTGTATGAAATTCATATATTTTGATATTGCATAATTGTGTAAAATTTCAGGAAATTATACGAGTGTGTTTGTGTGTTTATTGTGGTTGTGTCAGAGGGTGATTGCACGAATGAGTCAGAGGATGGATGAATGGGTGGATAACTGAATAGATGAGTGACAGGACAGAGTGCATGTATGATGACTTATTGAGTGACTAAACCCATAGGTGACACAAAATGAACTTTCATTCATAAGCTAGACCTATTGGCATTCCCAATGCTTGTTTATCTACTGAAGCAGAATCATTGTTTAACACTCTAGTCCAGTAGAGGAGGCTCGTCACAGTCTCGTTGTTCGATATTTTTGTAGGTTTCTTGGCCATAGGTAGATTTATTGCATTTTGAATCTTACGCTGCTTTAAAATGAAAGACCATCTCTTCTCCACAGTGTTCATGTTCATTCCACCAAACCTAGTACAACTTTGTGAGGAAGAATCTAGTCAACTTCACCTCGCAACACCCAGTTACTACTCCAATCACACGTTGACTGTAAATTTGCCTGTAACCTTGCTTAACGCTCTGTTGCTTTGGATGTGTTTTTGGCGTATGAGTACCACATACATACTTACATGCATCTACGCCTTTCAGGCAGGGCAAGACCTGGACATTTGTAGGGTAGCCGACTGGACAACTCTACATGCCACCCTCCCAGAATTGTCCCTGCTTGGTAACCTGGGGGTAAAAAACATTTAGACCTTCTGTTAACTCCTGCATGTCTCATGTTCTTTAACACTTATGTTATCGAAACCCTCTCCCCTTCGAATACCAACTTCCAAAATGAATGAGGACTGAGCAGGGCTTGCTAACAATATCATTACAGTGACAGGGATGCGTGTTGGGATCACGTGCTTTGTAGTTCTACATTTTGTTATGAATGGCAGCTTAAGAGGCTGTTTCCAGTCCCATGCCAAGGTGGTACCAACAGGCAAGAGGGTGTAGACTCGAAGTGTCAGGATTGTCACGGTGGCCTTGAAGGATGTGCTTACACTGGAGAGTTTGTTTTTTAACTGTGTAGGACTGTCTACAGATATTTAAAGATGATCTTTAGATTGTAGGACTAGCAAAGGCTGTGTATTAAAATTCATCATATTTCTATAGCACTGTAAAATCTGCTCAACTTCAAATGATTTAGCCCAATTAGAAATCTGTAGCTTCCAGCGCCTTGTTTCTTTTCCTCTAGTGCTGTAGCCTAAATGTCCATAATTAATGCATCGTCCAAGACAGCATAATGAAAGTGTCTTTTATGTGTCCTCCTTCTTTATGACTCTTTCTGAAAGTCTGTAGTTTGTTCACATCAGCTAGTGCATCGCCAGCTGTTCCTAGACATTAAAGTACCGAGCCCGGTTATAAACAAGGGTTGAATAACCTGGGAGGTTTGATAACCTAGGGTTTAATAACCTAGTGGTGACATGTTTCAGCCGTTTCTTAAAGGCCCTTATGGGCCCCAATCTTTCATCAGGACTAGAATTAGTGTCCTAGAACGTTAATTCGTATTCTCTAACAACCTGCCGTCCTTTCCTCTTGTGTTTGACATACGACATAAAACGAAGATCATGCAATAGGCCAACTTGCCCTCTTATTCTTGGGCATTTAAATATTCCCTATTGTGGGATAACTTTGTGCAACATAAGAAGGGGGGCGTGCTGCTGTGGCAACACAGTCATCAAGGGTGCCAATTCGCCCTTTAACAGCTACTTGCACTCTAGTCTCTTCTTGTCTGCCCCAAGAAGGCTCTGCAACTTTATTTTCAAAGTCATATTTTTGTAAAGTCATGGGGTCTTCGATCAATATAGTGGTTTGATAAACAGTGTTAGCTAGGATCGCAGGTGCTCATCTGCCTACTGATCCTTTATCCTTTCCTACTTCTGTACTCTTTCGTGTGTTTAAACTATGTTTTCAGCTTACAGTATACTGATACAGATACAGGTACTTTTATTTGTATACCTTTGGTAGGTGTACATATCTGCTAGGAAGCAAGCACCTGTACTGCTGTATCAAAGATATATGCTATAGTCATTGTTTTATTCACATTTTTTAGGAAGCAAATGGCAGTCACGTTTGGGCTGCAGCATATTTTCCTTGTTTTCCTTTTATTTTTGTGGCTTAAGGTTACAAGAAAAAGTTTAAAGAAGTTTCCTCCTGGAGTTGAACCTCGGTGGTGTCCCATTTGTTCTTACGACGCTTGTATTCCAGTTGTCTGGCTCGTTGGGTTCCAAAGAAGAGCTTTGCTCTCTGAGTTGTACAGTAAACAAAGCTGTTTTAACCCACTCTGCCTTCGTTTCATAGTAAACTTGAATACCTTGCATTCACATTTATCTGAAATAAAGAACTGTTTCTGGTGGAGTTTATGGCTCTCGTTGGTGTGTGGTTCGTCTGAGGTTCTTTGGATGTGGCAAGCCACGGAATCTTCCTGTGTTTGAAAGTTGCCCATCAACCTCAGCCCGGGAGGAGGAGTATGTGCCAGTGACAGCCACAGTGAAGCCCGCCAGTCCGGCCCGTGTCGGCGGCAGGAGGCTGGCGCATGCCGAGCGTAGCCCGGGTGCCGAGCCCCCAGGGACCGATTTAGCCTGTCCAAGTCTGCACAGAAGTGCACTTGAGCTTGGAAAAGTACTGCAGGTTACTAGAGGTCAATCGCACGTAGATCGCACGTCTGGGCAGCTAAACATAGCGCTTAGGGTAAAATATGTGATCTTCGTTTCTGCGACACACACTGATAATGGCGCTGGACTCGGCCCAAACGTTGCAACATACACATCTAGCGGATAATGGACGTTGAGGCCGCCGCGGCCAAGCTTGCTTTCTGCTATAGTTCCATATAGAGCCAACTCTTAGGTTTGCATCAGGTCTATGTTTTCTCCGCCTCACCTGAGTATGTATTGGTTTGAACGAAATTCGCTTCATGTGAACGGGCACATTTTGAATGTTGCCCTACCCTGCTGCTTTCTATTTCTGTATAGTACGACTGTGTCTTCACGGGTCCTGTGGAAGCAGGGCCTCGTGGAGGGTGGCAAATGCATGTGTGCAGTTAACGGTGCACACGTGGCATGGCGCCCACCTGCAACCACGGCTCAAATTAAGCACCTAGCATCCGCGGTCATCTTCCCGGAGGACAGGAAACAGACTCCTTCCTTTGAACCAGTCCTGTTTAAGCCGCTCTTGCGCCCCTTCCTTTCCCACTGCTGCGCCTCTGTAGAGCAGGTTCACGCGTTACCCCTGCGTCCCACCATTTGGGAAAGCCGTGTTGTGGCTCCGCGGTTTCGGCAGGCACCCGTCCTGACCCAGGGCGCGCCTTCTGGCAGAGCGCGTGCAGAACCCCTCTCGGGAGGGGTGTGCAGGGCTAGGGGCGGTGTGCAGAGCTGGACTGCGCGGAGGGTATACATAACATAACCTTACCTCAGCTAGGGGCATGTGGGGCGGGTGAAGGTGGGCGCGATGGAGAGAGCAAGGGACTGCTTTGGGGATCAGAGCTGGTACTCGGGGGCTGAGGATGTGCAGTCTGAGGAACGGTGTTCAGATTGACACCTTAAAGGTGGGTGGCTTCAGGGCTCGCCTTTGTGCCTATGGGACAGCTGGCCCTTTAATGGTGGTGCAGTTTTTTTTTTTATTTCAATGCGGGTGCCACGAGTACGTTGGTTTACGCGCAAGTGGTTACAGTGGCTAACACTGCTTACAAGATTCTGCTTTGGCCGCTAGGTGAGTTAGGAGTAGCTCTGGAAATGCAACACCGAATGGATGGCTGCCCGAGCAGTACAGTATCGTTCTTTTTGCAGTGGTCGTGGGATCAGCGTTACAGCAGACTCGTCCCAAGAGCAGTGCTCGCCCTTGTCATTCCTTTTATCACGCGCTGAAAGTGACGTCGGCAGACTTGCCCCAAAGTTGTTTACTGTCTCCGGAAAAATATAACATCTTTTAGAGTTAACTGTTTCGATTCTGACTGACTCTGACCGCGAAAATAGAATGAAGTGCAGAGTTGCATACAGATTTCCGGCTGTGTACTTAATGATCGCACACAATGGCAATCCGAAGGATTGCTTAATATGGCTTTTAAAACCTACATGTGCTGTGTGCCTCCCATGGACGGGCCACTAACTCACCTGTACGCGTAAGAGTAATTAAATGACCAGTGAGACATTTTCTCATTCTCTGTATTCCTTGTTTATTTCTCTAGGGCCTATAGGTTAGTGTTGAGCAGTAGCAGGAACCGCCACTGCAGTTTCTCAGTGAAGCGCCTCAAAGTAACATGAGCGTGGTGGAAGGTAAGAGTATTTATTGTTCATTGGAAATTAGACCAAAAGCCGAAACTGTCTCTTGCAACAAATATGGGTTCATGCCACGAAATGGAAGTGGTTTCGGTTCGTTCTTAAGGATTTGGCTTCAAGTGACAACTGCTTCAGGGGTAATATTCACTTTCAAATCACAACCAGTTCTTGCAGTTCATAGAACCTGTGTAGTCGGGTGGCGAAACTGGGCTCATAACACAGGTTTGTTCATGTTATTGCTAACCGTTTAGCCAGTAGTCTACATAGCCCTTCTGTCAAAGATCCTGTTAGAAATGGGGTCTCTAGTTGGCGGTTGTCCGCAACCTGTCCATGCAGGGATCCTCACTCTAGTTGGGGCAAGTAAGTAAGGTACAAGCTAAGAATAAGTCGTACTTACCCTCTTGGTAGCTTGTCAAGAGCAGTCAGGCTTACCATGAGCCAATGTGTAAAGTAGTTAGACAGACAGACAGACACACACACACACTGAAAACACCACAAAAGTACTCCACACCAGTTTAGAAAAAAAGTCAATATTTACCCCAGTAAAACAAGACCAAAACTACAAAAATAATACAGCATACACAAATCAAAATATGAGTTTTCCAAGATTAGATCAAGTATGACTTTTAGAAAGATAATAGCTCCAACGGGGTTATTTGATTGCGCCTGGTGTTGACGACTGCACAAAGTCAGTCCAACCTTGGGGATTGGAGGTCACGCAGACCCTGGTACAGTACCTTGTAGTCACTGGATATCACCGACGGTGTGAGACGCAGGGGAGGTGAAGCGTCAGGGACGCAAGCGCGGCATCGGTTCCTTACTGTTATGTAGGTTGTTAGCACGTCGGCACTCAAAGACTGATTAGAGCCTGCAATTATAAAAACAAGAAGGCTCATCTGTATTATATTCAGAATATCGAGAAAGCCTGGATGAGAATCTGGGTATTAATTTCCCTGGATTTGAAACGCGTCAGCACAGCAAAGGAGCACAAAATATAAGGAACCAAACTTTTGCTCTTAGATAGTTTGAATTCATTTGTCATTGTTGGTTGATTGCTCCTTTGGACTATAATTATTTGGTCTTACATTTGGATATTGATTTATTCAGTTGCAATTCAACAAGGTCATAAATGTCTTTGTTTTGTGTAAAATTTTGTACTTTTTGATGTAGTATGTTAAGCATGTCTTAGTGAAAATGTGGACTTCAAATGGTGTTTGTAAATATTTGTATATTTCTTTGTAAATGTTGTACAGAATAGTAGATTCTTTTTCTCCTTTTCGTACATAAATGTTTTAATGGAAACATAACAATTTAAATCAAAAGGTATAAATAAAATACCGGTGCAGACAAAAAAGATTTGTGTTTGACCAATAAGCAAGAATAATGAGCATAAAAAATAATTGTGGTACAGGCAACTTTGTTCTTTATTGATTGTTACATGGCCCTGCCTAATCCACATCCTTAAGGCATAACTCCTCAGACTCACACAGTGGCATTTTTTTGGGGAGGTGCTGCGTCATCGCCGGAGTCTGTGTTGTAAGTTGCTGTCATTGCATCGTGCAGGGACCACAGCTTCAGTGCAGGCAGCAGACTACGTTAAAGTTGAAGCAGGTGCCGGTTCCGAAGTTGTTCGATGTCGGTTTCTTCTTGTAGCACTGGCACTCACTTCCAAGGGCCCAGGAACTGGATTTGGCACAACTTGACACGCAGGACTCCCAACAGAAGAGTCCAGGTGCTACCGGTGAATTCTTTGATGGCCCTGAGTCTTACAACAGGAGACAAGCTCAACACAAGTACTTAAAGAACCTTTAGAAAGCAGGATGTAGAGAGCAAAGTTGAGTTCTCTCGCTCCCAGGACAATAGCATCAGACCAACACAGCGAAGTGGCAGTCCATTGCAGCAAAACAGCTCTTCTTGGTAGAATGTCCTCAGTCCAGAAGTGTTCTGAGTGTATGGTGTCAGAGGTTCAGTACTTTTACCCAAATTGGCATTTGAAATAGGGAGACTTCAAAGAAATGTCTTTGCCGTGCACAAGTCCCTGCCCTTCCTTGCCCTGGCTCCAGACAAACTACATGGGGTGGCAACTTCTTTGTGTGAGGACAGGTACACCCTATTCAGGTGCAACTGTCATCGCCTCCCACCACTCTAACTCAGGAAGGCTCATCAACCTGGTGATGGGCCTTCGGGATATGCAGGGCACACCTCAGCTCCCCGTGTGGGTAACTGTCTAGAATGAATTCACAAAGCTCAACTGTCGTTCAACCCAGACGTGTATTCTAGGGTCAGATAGAGGCACCAAATGGTTAAGGAAGAAAATGCCTACTTTGTAAAATTGTGTTATCAAAAGAGACTAGCTTAAACGGCTTGGCGAGGGTCCCAGTACCGGAGTACGAGGACGGTGCAACAGGTACAAGGCAGGCTCTGACCAGAAAAGCTGGTCAACCCCTTACCGCTTCACTCCTGGAAGCATTGGCTGCAAAATCTAAGCGCATATATGAGAAGGGAATCCCCCCTCTCACACTTAGAGAAACACCTTAGTGAGTGTAACACATAGCCTGGATTACACTCCTTTTTAACCTGCACTGCACTCTATTTTAAAAAGGTCCTGAGGAAAGCCAGATTTAGTTTAAGGCACTGGCTGAAACATGTCGACCAACTGATGGATGTAGGAGGTAGTAACTCGCCTCCCTTAAACATCCCCAAGCCTTATTTTAACCGCTGACGGGGGCCCAGTTATTAAAATTTTATTTACCCTCGGGTACTGGGACCCTCGCCAAGCCGTTTTAACTCACACTTCATTTTACACCTCAAACTGCACTCTCAGTAAAATACCAGCTCCGCTGTAATCAGGCGTCGCAGCACACCCGGGACACATTAGGTGTCACTGGGTGGGCCCGATGATGAAGCATGCCACCAACCAGGTTGGTGGGTGAGGGCTTCATGAACTCACCAACGAGGTGCCCATGACAAATCTAATCAGAGTCCTAACAATATTGGTCATCTTTAAGCTAGTCTCTTTTGATAACACATATAAACTACGGGGACTCGGACTAGCTTTCTAGTCCTCTCTCTCTCTCTTGATACGCGCAAACTTTGTAAAAGTGGCATTTTCAAATCTGCAATTTAAAAACCAACTTCGTTAAAAGATGTGCTTTTAAATTGTGAGTCCAGAGACACCAAACTCCAAGTTTCTATCTGCTCCCGATTGACAGATATGCTTGTAAGATATTACAAGGCAACTCCAATGCTAACCTATGGGAGAGTTAGGCCTTGCCGTAGTGAAAACGAATTTAGCAGTTGTTCACTACCAGGATATGTAAAACTCATGCACACGTGTCCTACCTTTTAAACACAATACACCCTGCCCTCGGAGCTACTGAGGGCCTACAGTAGGCGTGCCTTACATGTAATAAAAGGGAAGGTTTGTGCCTAGCAAGTAGGTGGGCTTGCCAGGTCGGCATTGCAGTTTAATACCACCCACACAGGCTCTCCGGTGGCAGGCCTGAGACATGTACAAGGGACTACTCCTGTGGGTGGTACAATCCATGCTGCGTCCCACTAGTAGCATTTGAGTTACAGGCCCTGGGCACATGTAGTGCACTGTATTAGAGACCTACTAGTAAATCAAATACTCCAATCATGGAGAAACCAAATGCCATTCTGTTTTACACACAGAGCATACACACTTAAGCACTGGTCAGCAGTGGTGACGTTTCCAGAGTCTTAAAACCAACAAAAGGTCAACACACAGTCAATAACAGGAGGGCAGAGGCAAAAAAGACAGGGAAACCACGCCAATAGATGCCAGGTCTAACGGATACAAGTTTTGTTTATCTTTTTACTCGGGTCCTGCCTTATCAGGAGGGAAATTCAAATAGTTGTAAATTGTGTGTAACATACAACTCGAGGCCCTTTAGTAGCATTGCTAGTAGATCACATGATAACTATGACAATCGTTCACATTGAGAGTACACTTCAAACGCTGGGCAAAACCTTGAACGGAAAGAGACATATACCATAACTTCTTCTTTCATAGATTCACATGCTTAAATCATCCTTATCATCCAGCTGGTAGTCCCACAGTAATCTATAAAAGCATTTCAATGTTAGTGCATTGTAATGGCTAAAACAGAATAAGTAATAGACTTAGTCACATCATTAGAAAAGAACCAAACTTTAACCAGTCGGAGGCAATTAATTTGATGACTGCACATTGAGAGTCTACCGTTCCTAAGGCTTCTGCTGCATGTCGTGCGTAAAGTTAGTTCTCTATAACTCTGCTCATCTCTTCAGTCGGATAAGTGACTTAATTTATTTGTAACTATTTTAGGAGTTTTGCCATCTTAGAGTACCCTCTTTCAAGTTAAAATGTCTGCTTTTTCAGACCTTGTGGAACTTTTGGCAAGAAAGGATTGCACTGTAATATTCCCCATAAGCATTATATTTACTGCCTACATCTTAATTATAAGGCAAAAGGCTGCAAAATTTGTCACACTTTTTCAACAAAAACATTAAAAGATGGAGAAGGAAGGGTACTAATCTGAGCTTTACTATGAAGACTACGACTACATTGTCGTTGACGGCAAATGCCACCAATACAGTGCTGACTACTGCATTGCCATCTCTCATACCGTGTGTTATATCACCATCGATAAAACCTTCAACGTCCTCATCGACGACAAAAACACCATAATCAGCAATGCAAACTCTGTCCTTGACGACAATTTCATTGTTACGGTTCAACCATTGACAACATCATCGACAGCACCATTGACGTCAAAACAACCATTTGCAACAACACTAAAAAGACACAAGCAATAAACTATTTTGCTGATATCTGAAAAAATTACACCATCTTCCTTCTTTCCTGAAATCTTTTCTGAGTTCATTCTAGAACAGACCTCTCTGATAAAAGTTTCTTAAAACCCTCCTCGGCATGTCCTCGTAACTGATGAATGTGAACATGAGGGTATGTTTGGTGTAGCCTTTGGTCCTACAGAATTAAAAGTTAAATATCCAGATGAAGACGGCTACAATAAAGCTCAAATTGCAATATTTTTGCAAAAGATAATTTTCTACAAGAGTTCCTTAGCAGACATTCCAAGACCATGAGTATCAGAACTAGGCTATACAGAACACTTGAAAGTCATGTTCAATCCTCCGAACAAACCACAATGTCCAGTGTAAGATTTGTGCTTAATGATGGCTGATATTATTGTACATTTTCAGAACCTCCAACTTTACTGCAAGGTAAACAAGTGCCTCCTCTGGCATCACCTCAATACACATTGCAGAGGACACAACCAACGACCCCAAGAACACCTAAAGTAGTGCCATTAAGATTACCTAATCCAGTATGTTTCCCAGTGGCATCTCCGCTAGCCTACACATATCGTCCCTCCGATGATGGATATACTGATGGCATTCATGAAGAAGACAAACTACCTCTGTATTCTCCAGCAACAACAGGCCCAGAACGAGATGATAATATTGTTCCAGTTGCCGGAGATGTTCCTCCACTTCCATCACACTCACCACCGGATGACGTAGGTGATGTTCGTGGCCTCATTGTAAGGGCTTACACAAGATTTGACTTGCCATTCCAATCAAGGAGCCAGATTGTTTCCCATATGATTTTAAGGAACCGCCACGAAAATCTGTATTATCGATCCCTATTATAACTTATATCTGGTCAGAAAGTCTTAAAACTATGAGCTACATTTGTAGCGTCTATACTTAGAATGGGCAAAACAGATAAGGCTCTGGACAGTACTCCAGTTTGCCTTTTTTTGAGCTGATTCTGTCATCCGGCAAGCAGCACAGAAATGTTCTTGACGTCCTGCTCTGCAAATCCTGAGAAGGAGGGCAGAAGATCAGATAACATATGAAAACTTATACTGTAATGGCAGCCACCACGATAAGAGCTTCTAACGAACAAGCAGTTCTCTTTCACATGAGGATATAGATACCAGTCCTATCAGCCATAACAACAGTACCACCAGGCAAACAGCCTTCAATACAGACCGCCAGTGTTGACTCAGAGACAACTCCTGCAGAGATCTGCACATCAAGGAAAAAATCAGGATTCATCTAGACGCTGGGATTGGTCTATACAGATCAGAACTCTGATAACAGTCGAACATGTACCGGGGAAAGGCAATTCATGGGCAGATGCCCTAGACAGAACGTACTAAGAATGTCATGAATGCGAAATGAATTGGACACAGCTATGCAGGATTTTCAGGCATATAATTGCTGGCAGTTCTGAATTTCCAGTCTAGCAGCAACACCCTGGTATTGATTCAAGACACAGCTTCTCCAGTATTATCAGCATGGCTCCTGAGCACAATGAGGTCCAGTGCTTAAAGAGCCCCGAAGATTTTAAAGTGAAAGCAAGCGCTGTTTCCACAAATAGAACTCATACAGCAAAGTGAAAACACATTTGTATATGGTGCACTCAAAAGAACTTGCATCCTACTATATCTTTGGAACTGCATCACATTTCACCATACCCGCCATATGTGTCACAATCTAATCTAACTCGCTCTTCAGTTAAAGCACACTTAGCAGCTATAAGTGGACACAAAAAGTTTCAAAATCAACCATCACTATGATCTGCTAGGACTACCAAAGATTTCATGAAAGGCCTTTTTAGAACGTTCCCACCAGTCACACATCTACCAATACCTCCAAGCAACATTTTTGGCTACAGCCAACGTTTTAGTTTAGATGGATGAGGGCCCGGCAGCTTCCTGAACAATAAAGTTTTGCAAACACTATGACAAAACAAATCAAGAATTGCCAAAAGGATGGCGTCCAACACCAGACCTATTGCTTTGCCAATGTTTTTTGTCTCATGGAATGCAGTTCCTTCTTTACTTGCATACAGTTTTTTTCCTTTGTACCTTCTGCACTTCACACAAAACTGATTGGTACATTATTTGTTACAGAGTATCACGTACTGTTTCTGACCAGCCCTTTCTGTACTTCTGTACATCACTTATCACTGCTGCTCAGCATGTCCTCCACCCCTGCTCATAGGGACAGCACCCCAAATTCAGAAAAAGATAATAAATCAAGTGCCGACATGAGTCACAAATTTTATGCCAATCTAGGGATCGGTACAATTTTCCAACCCGACCCAATGGGAGTTCAGAGCACAAGGCACTTGAACGCAATAGAACAAATAAAAAAAAACTGTCTCACTCCCTGCAATACGATGAATGATCACATGGCACTTGGCAGAGTAAACCGCCCCTTATCCTGGTGCAGTCTGTAATCTGGCAAGGGCATCGGTCAATGCAAAGAAGTTCCAAATAACGAGCGCTGCAGAAGTCTTTTAACCAGTTCTATGAGCCGTCTGACGCTACAGTGCTCATGTGCATTTGATGGCTCCCGTCCCGCCGCGCACATGCATGGGAAATCCCTCTGTTGCGGGCACCAGAGGGATTTTCTTTCCCCCAAATAGCTGCGGGAGCTGTGGAAGAGCTTCCCCAGCTCCCAAGGCTGTTCAGTTTTTTCACTGAAAGGACGATCAGCGCGCACGTTGCGCTAACGCCATTCAGTGAAACCAAAACTGAAATGAGCTGATCGGCTCGTTTTGGTTTCACTGCCTTGGTGCTCAAGGCGCTATCTCAGCCCCCTAAGCACTGAGTCAGACAGAAGAGGAATCATAGGAAAGGGGAGTATCTTCCCTTTCCAATAGTACCCCTCCCTAGTGGATCCATGTTTAGGGCTTGTTGCAGGAGGGTGACCCCTAAGCAAGGATCCACCCACTTGGCTCCAGGGAGGGGGGAGTGGCCCCTTGGGCAAGGGCCTTTGCTCCCCCCAAATGTTCTAGCCAGATTGAGTCTTTCTGCCCACCCCCTCACCCCCCAGCGCACTACACACCAGGGATTTTTTAATATGCAAATGTAGGGGTTGGGGCTGCCCAAAAGGGGCATGCCGATGCTCCCATCCTCCCCAAAGAAATTGGACATTATCCCCAATCTGCCCCCCGGGTAGTGGGGGGGGGGGGGCAGAACGTCCACTAGACAACATGGATTTTATGTAATTTTTAGGTCGAGCGTAGCGAAGGGACCTCGTGTATACTTTTAGTATACTTTGTAAATGTGGGAGGTGCACGCGCTGGGACTGGGGAGGTGCACGCGCTTTCCGTCGTGGCTCTCGGATTTGACCTCGTGAGCGCGCATGTGGCTCTTAGGTTTCGTTTTCCTAAGCGCATGGCAGAGTCGCGCTCGCACACATGCGCGCTCACGAGGTCAAATCCGAGACGCCGAGCCTCGGTAATGCCAGCATGAAGATTTCAACGAGTGGGAGCTGGGCCTGGACACGAAGCGCCGAGGGACAGCGGCAGCAAGTCGGAGCAGGGGCCCGTGAAGGCGGAGAAGAGGACCAGGGTGCGCCGGGTGCGGGAGCCAAGGGGTGCCGAGGACAGCAGACCCAGGTACACAACACTTCAGGGACGGGCAGCGGGAGCGGGTTGAGCTTCTAGCGTCATCCAGGACGAAGTTTGAAACAGGCGAACTTTCTAGTTTCAATAACTCATCGGTTTTCCTTTACTTTTTTGTGCCTGAGGCTGTCTCATATACCTGCGCAAGTCAAATGCCCATACAGTCCATGTTTTCTTAGACCTCTTACCCTAGGGATGCCATGGGTAATGTGATCGTCCTTCCCACAGGGCCCCACAGTGGCCAAAGACAATCTCTTGAGCTGTCGAGTAGGCCAGGTGCAAGACCACATCTTCATAAGTTTGTGCGCCTGGCTTGACTCCATGGTGCTGGTGCAGCCTGGCTGCTTCGGCTTCCCACTGGATCAACAGGTTAAAGCAGTTCCAGACCTCACCCAGGCCATACCAGTCACATGCAGTCCCAGTTGGCCAACTAAGGAAGTTGCAGCCCCTATCCGTCTCACATTGTCAGCAGTTCAGGAGCAGACCTGACTGGCCTGATACAGGCAGTGTGGTCTCGATCAGATCACTGCAGGTAGAATGCATGAAGCCGTTCCCGCTAGGAACCAGCTTTGAGAGATGGGTTGGTGGGGTAAGAAGGAGGAGAGGGGTCACCCGTGGGAGCGAGTATAATTCCTAGATTACCCTCAGATAATCAGCTTCCTCTGGATTTCCCAGAGTCCTGGGGACATGCTGGGCTTCCCTTTTTCAACAGTCAGTCTTCCTGCTGGGCCAGGTAGACTCCTTCCCTTTCACAGCAGAAAGTGTACACTTCAGGTAATGCCCTCTCACCTCTGTTAGTCACACACCTGCTGTGGTCAAAGAGCATCCCTTTGCGTGCTCTGTGGGGCACTCTATTCCTATGTCTTGAAGGGCGTGGAACAGGGACCAAGCATGATCAAACGTGTATATACATTTTCTAGATATGGTATGTGGAGCCACTGTTGCAAACTGTGTCAAGTGCTTTTCTCAGACTGTTCTCCAGATACAGTATTTGTGCAGAGTGATGCTTTTCACAGTTGGTAGCACTGGTGGGGTCTCCGAATTGGAGCACCCACAGCACAGGCATAATGAAGTTTGAGGTTTCTGCATGTGGTTGCTATCAACCTCTCTGAAGCAGTAATCCGGGGTAGACAAAAGGACAGGTCTGACCTAGAAATGTCTTCACATTTCACAACAGATTCCCAGTCCCAACCCTGACTCATACCATCAACCAAATGACGGTGCTCAGGAAGAACTGATAAGCATCTTCTTGCTAACCAAAGCCCTGGTGAAATTTTTAAAGGTAGCTCCATCTCCATCCTCCTCACTTCAGTATCTGGATTGCCACTCTCCAGACACAGAAATTCAGGCGATACACTTCCATTGTTTGGGAATGCTGTCCTCATCCTCCACTTTGTGCCTTGCCAAACTGGTTTTTATTAGTCATTGTTGCAGCTTGCTCCTCGTCGCAGTCCCACCCCGGGGCGCGTGCAAAACATTCAGCTTTAGGAACAATACAGGCGCCATGCCTAATATTCATCAGTGAGATCCAGTGGGGTCTGGCTGCAGCGACGCACAGCCTCCAGGCAGCAGCCAAGGTTAGTGCCCTTGCATTTCTAGTGCTTGCTTACAGCAGTTTTAATATCTTAGAGTTTCTTGTTGCTCAAATCGGTGTCATTTCTATGATTTATATAGGTTTCCCTTGTCTATATTGCTTGATTTTGCTCGTAATATGATCGTGCCACTCGTAATCTTTTATGTATGCCCATTTAAAGTTGGTGCTATATAAAAATGCACAAATTCTACTTGCCACAGCTGTAGGGGGCAGTGGTTGTGTAGGACGGGACAGTGTACATCAGCTGTATCCACGCATATAAATTACTGGACATTTAAGGGAGCACTTGTTGTAGGTTTAGTGACCTTTCTAATTCGGTGCGATATTTCACTGAGCTGTTCAAAGCTGCAGCAGACATCACAAAATAATTCTACTATGTCTGTTGTTGGTGGTTAGAGGTTTCGGACTGGAGAAACAGGACTGTGTTTTTTTTCTCTGCACTGGAAGCCCCTTTATATCTAGTGCTTCACAGACCTTGCATATGTGTGCATTAATTGCTTATCCAATAAAATACTATTTATGTATGGACAACATATTTTCAAAAGGGACACTTTTTTTTTTTTTTTTTTTTTTTTTTTTTTTGTCCTCATTTTGCGATATATATGCTTAAGGTTTTACTCGGGAGCCCGTTCCATCCAAAACATTTTTTACCTTCACGACCCCATATTTGTCTATCTGAGGAGGGGTGTTTCTCACATCCGTTGTTTTTTTTTGGATTTGTGGGCTCCTGTAACCTTTGCCATAGTCAATAATTCTGGTATCTTGGGGGTGAGCTAGCCTTCCTGGCTACTCGACGGGAATAAATCCAGTCTGAATTATTGTCTCCGCTTTAATCATAGGACTTTGTATTTCGAGACCACATTTACTCATTAAGAGTCCTGTTCCAAATTATAAAAGTTTTCCCAGATTTCCCAAAAATTAAACTTTTTACTTGGTTTCCCTTGTCTATCATTTCTGTTAGTTTTTATTACTGAGTTTAGCCAATCCCCATACCGAGGCGGTGCTGGTTTAATCCAATTTATACAAATTTGACGTCTAGCCAGAAGTATCAATACAAACAGTAGGCTTTCTTGGTTTTTAGTTAACTTAACTAATTCATTATTTAAGTCAATCCCAAAGATAATAAGATTTATACTCACATTTACTTGTTTTCCCAGAACCAATGATATCATCTTACCCACTTCTTTCCAGAAGGTGTCTATCATGGGGCATTCTATAAACATGTGTATATCGTTTGCTCTTTCCAAACCGCATTTTAGGCAAGCTTTGACGGAGG
This sequence comes from Lissotriton helveticus, assembly GCF_964261635.1. Classification (NCBI taxonomy): domain Eukaryota; kingdom Metazoa; phylum Chordata; class Amphibia; order Caudata; family Salamandridae; genus Lissotriton; species Lissotriton helveticus. The sequence continues at coordinate 200,454,185 of NC_136063.1, read as the reverse complement.
CACCTCTGAATTTAGATAGTTTCTTAGGGGTCCAATATGCCCTATGTATTGTAAAAAGATGGTTTCTCTTCAGTGCGGCTGGTTTTATGTGAGACCAACATTTTTCCAGTGATTTTGTCCAAATGTTATATACATCTACATCTAGAATGTCATTTCTCCATAATGTTTCCGGAATCTGTACATCTTCTTCTCCTGTTGTGATTAGAGCCCAATACCACCTGGATATTTCCTTTTTTATTGGGGAGGATTTCAGCATTTCTTTCTCCATATTTTCATTTCCTTCTTTTTTATCTGTGATCGATTTTGCCCAGCTTGACAGTTGATAATACTTAAATTTGGACACTGTTTCGTTTGTATTCATTGCTAACTGGTTCCATGGGATTATGATGCTTCCTGTCATCAGTTGACCCCATTTCACAATTCCATTTTCCTTTAAAGGGAGGGCCAAGGAGTCTTTTAAACATTCTGGGGTGCCTGGTGAGTCCCAGATAGGGGCATGTGTACTATAGTATGGTATGTTTAAGGTGCTTCTAACCTGATACCATGTTTTTACTGCATTAGTCAATATCTTCAATTTTATTTTCTTGAAGTATTTTGGGTGTCCAAATTTATATAGGAAATGATCGCACCTGTCCGTCATAATTTGCATAAATTCAGGGAAAAACTGGGAGGTCTTAAGAAGTGGTCTCATATTTTTAAATTGGAAAGCCTTACAATATTCGATTAGATCAGGACTTGCTATTCCCCCTTCATGTTTTCGTCTCCTTAGTTTTTTCCAAGATATCCTTGCTCCTTTCAATGACCAAATAAAACTTGTGATTTTCCTGTGTATCTTCTTCAAGGCATCTCTCTTGAAACTTAGTGGGATTGTATTAAATAGATAAGTGAATTTGGGCACAATAGACATTTTAACTATATTTGATCTCCCCAGGAAACTGAGAGGTAGCCCATCCCATACTTTGAGTAGTTTCGTGGTTTCAATGGCGATTCTATTCAGATTTATCTCTGGTATTTTTTCAATGTCTTTCACCAGTGTGATTCCTAGGTATTTTATTTTCTCTTTTGTGTATGGGTTGTTGACGTTAGTGTTCCAGCTCATTGCCTCGGTTTTTTCTTGGTTTGTAAGATAACCTGATACTTTTCCGAATTTGATTATTGTAGACTCTATTGCGTCCGAAGAACTATTATAGTCATTTGTGAAAATCATTAGGTCATCGGCATATAATGCCACTTTTTTCGACCAATCCTGATGCTGGAATGGGGTTATTGTGGCATGGTTTCTTAATGAGATTGCGAGGGCTTCAATATACAGGTTAAAAAGCAGGGGCGACAGTGGGCATCCTTGCCTTGTCCCTCTTTGTATATCAATGTTGTTTGTGAGATTCCCGTTGACTAATATTTTAGCCCTTGGTTTGGTGTATATCTCTGCCACCATGTTGCCGAAGTGCTCACCTAGGTTGTATTTATCGATGACTTTGTTAAGGAATAACCAGTTTACTCTGTCAAACGCTTTGGCAGCGTCGAAAGTGATTATGGTTAATGGTATTTTTTCTGCGATGGCTATATCTATTGCGGCAAAGAGTTCATGAGTGATTTCTTGTATTTGCCTACCCTTTATGAAGCCTTTTTGGTCAGGATTTATCAGTTTTGTCATTATCACTGCCAATCTTTTCGCCATGACCTGCATATAAATTTTGTAATCACAATTAAGCAGTGAGATGGGTCTGTATGACTCACATATTGCTGGATTTTTTCCTGGCTTTAAAATTATGCTAATTGTTGCGTCATTCCAGGAATCTGGGATTTTATCTCCTTTTTTATACGTTAGATTTAGTAATTCTGTTAATGGTGACGTCAGAGAGTCTCTTAGAATCTGGTAAAACTCATTTGGTAAGGTATCCGGGCCAGCTGCTTTACCTTTTACCAAAAAGAAGAAGGGAGGCTCCCTCAGGGTGGGTAACAGGGAACCCCACAAAAAAAAACACAAATATTTTCTTTAAAAAATGCACGGGTGGGGAGCAAAATAGGGAAAAAAATTGAAAAAAAGTCCTCTGCGATAACAGTAAAAGTAATTATCGGGACCCATAGAACACGGAAAAAAATAAGATACCCATAACAGGAATGGCGACAAAATATAAACATTTTAAGGTACTCTCTTGGAATGTCAATGGCCTAAGGACACCTAGCAGAAGGAGAAGGATTCTTGAATATCTAAAGGAAGTAGACTGCGAGATAATCATCCTACAAGAGACGCACCTCCTAAGTGAGGAATGGGAACAAATAATGAAGAATCTTAGATGGGTTGACAACTATGTTTGCACAAACCAAGAATGCAATACCAAAGGAATAATAATAATCCTTAAAAAAATACTTAAAGCCAAAATTGAACACAAGTCAGTTGATAACAAGGGTAGATGGGCTTTTATTAAAGTAAGAATATATGAAAATACATATACCGTGGCAGGATATTATGGCCCAAATATAGATGACCCAATCCCCCTACAAAAACTGTACACAGAATTACTATCAACAACAGCCCCGATAATATTAGGTGGGGATTACAATATCCTAATAGATCCAAGTCGAGATAGACATCCCCCAGGGAAACACTCAAATCTCCCAAAAATGAGAGAATGGCTAGGTAATTATAAAAATGACCTGGGCTTGCTTGATATGTGGAGAGAGAAAGGGGATAAAAAATATCCCTACACTTTTCATAACAAAAAACTTGGTCATAGATCACGAATCGACTACTTCTTAATAAATGGTACAATACGAGACAATGTCAAGAACATAGAACATTTACCAGAACATATATCCGATCATTCGGCAGTGAAACTAACCATGCAAATAACGAAAAATAATGTACAACCAAGATGGACGGTAGACCGCACAATATTATTAGATCCACAGGCAGTAGAAGAATTAAAGAAAACAACAGCTGACTTCTTTATTGAAAACCAATCTGACACATCTAAACAAAATATCTGGGACACATATAAAGCGGTTATTAGAGGCAAATTATTAAGTCTGGGCTCACATCGAGCCAGGACTGCAAAAATGGAAATTGGAGGTATGGAAAAGGATATTAAAGATCTTGATCTTAAGATAATGGTGAACGCTTCTCCAGAAATAAAAGAATCGTTAGAGAAACAAAGGCAAGAACTAAAGGAAAGTCTAGTAAATCTCCTGGAAAATAAAGTAAAGTCTCGATGGGAAGCCAGTAAGCTATCTAATCATGAATATGGAGAAGGATGCGGAAAACTGTTGGCCTGGAAGACGAAAAAAGAGCAAACTAGAAACAAAATAATCTGCATTCAACGAAATAATATAAACGAAAATGAGGACTCCATAATAATGCAGGAATTTGCGAGCTTCTTCTCTAAATTATATAAAGAAGATGTAAATCCTTCAGAGGAACAGATTCACAAATACCTAGAACATATATCCTTCCCACAACTAACCGAAATAGAAAAAGAAGAGCTAAATAAAGATATCACAATAGAAGAGGTTAGAACCATTATAAAAGGGACACTTTTGCATTACATTTGTTTAAGGTGTGTCTAATGCAACAAATGTTTTTAAGTTTGTAAAGCAGAAGTATCAATTGCTGATCAGAGATAGAGTATTTTTGGTATTTACACAAGTTTGAGCTATCTGTATTGTAAATGCCAATGCTTTTTATTTGTTTCTTTTTTAAAAACATGGATAAAAGGCTTTGCCATTTTCAAAGCCAGAGTTTAAGCTATTGGCATTGTAAATGACAATGCCATTTATTTATCTGTTTTCAAAACCAACACATGGATGAAGGGTTTGTCATTTACAATGCCAATGGCTCAAACTTTTGCAAATGCGAGACCTATTGCATTGCAAATGCTTGTTATATAAAGGCGGGGTGGGGCTGCCCCATCCAAATCTAGTTGCAAATAGTCTTTCAGAAAGCCCACTAGGCACCAGGGATATGTTTATGGGCATGTCTGGTAGAAGCCCCACAGGCAAGGGTCGGGTTGCCCACCCCTTTTGTTTAAGCACACATTTTGGCTGTCTTTCAGTGATACTTTTAGTCTCATTTGCCCTTAAGCGGTGGCAGAAAACCAATAAAAACCAGGGAAAGTTTGTGTGTGTGTGAACTGGAGTTTAGCTGTCAGTCCGCATGTATTGACCGTTGGCTGGCATTTTGCTGGCGGTGTGTGCAGTCGTGGCCGCTGCAGGAAGGAGCAGTAGGGCGGTGCGGCCGGCTGGGAGGATTCCGAGAGACGACCAAGAGGGAAAGATAATTATTTATTTAATTTTCCCTTGTGATTGTCTTTCGAAATCCCCCCAACCGGCCCCACCGCACTTACCTGCAGCGGCCACGATTGGGTGTGTGTACTTGCACTTGGCTAATGGTGTTTGTGGATTCGCGCTTGATGATGCCGTGTGTAGGTTGGTGCTTGCCTGGTGGTGTTCGTGGAGTGGCGCTTGACTGGCGGTGTGCTTGGACTGGCACTTGGCTGACAGTGTGCATGGATGGTGCTTGACTGGCAGTGTGCAGGAATGGTGCTTGGCTGGCGGAGTGCGTGAGTGGCGCTTGGCTGACGGTGTGCATGAATAGCGCTTGGCTGACTGTGTGCATGGATGGTGCTTGGCTGGCGTGCATGGATGACGCTTGGGTGGTGTGAGTGGATGGCCCTTGGCTGGTGGTCTGCGTGAATGGTGGTGTGCATGAACTGAATCTTAGTTGGCAGTGTGGCTTGCAGGTACCCCACAGTGTTTTCTTCCCCAGAATCCCCTGAAAACCTCAAATTTACTTAAAAAGTCATATTTCCCTCACATTTCTGTGTGGGAAAGTAGTAGGATCACCGCGTAGGCACACGTTTTCTACGACCCAGCGTTCCCCTTGGTCTCTTGAGAAAATTTATACCTGATTTGTGGGGGTGCCCAAAGTAGCGTAAGCCTAAAAATGTATGAACAAATTACCCTTTTTAGATCCGCTTTGGGTCCCCACTCACTCTCTACACGTTTTTTGGCCCTTCCATGCCACAGGCAATTGGCCCATCTACACAAGTAAGGTATAATTTTTATTGGGAGACTGAGGGGAACGCTGAGATTTAGGAAACCTGTGCATTACGGTGATCCCACAACTTTCACACTCGGATATTAGATGAAAATGAGACTTTTTAGCTACATTTGAAGTTTGCAGCAGATTCTGGGAAGGAAAATGTTGGGGGAATCAATGTAAGTCACGCCTCCCTGGACTCCCACGGATGTCTAGTTTTCGGAAATGTCTGGGTTTTTTAGGTTTCCCAAGATGTCTGCAAGCCTGGGACCAGAAAAAAAACATGCCTGCCTATCTATCACAAAACTACCTGTTTTTTTCAAGGGGGTCACCAGTGTTTTTGGTCCCAGGCTCCCCAGTCATCTAGGGAAACCTGCCAAACCCAGACATTTCTGAAAACTAGACACCCGGGGAGTCCAGTGAGATGTGGCTTGCGTGGATCTCCCAACATTTTACTACCCAGAATCCCCTGCAAACCCAAAATGTAGCTAAAAAAATCAAATTTTCCTCATTTTTCTGTGTGGCAAAGTTGTGGGATCACCGGGCCGCCACAAATTTCCTACCACCCAGCGTTCCCCCAGGTTTCCCGATAAAAATGGTACCTCACTTGTGTGGGTAGGCCTAGTGCCCGCGACAGGAAAAAACCCAAAATGTGCTGTGGAGATTTCAAAAATATTGATTGCAAAACTATCTGGTTTTGCAAGGGAGTCACCTGCGTTTTTGATCCTGGGCTCAGCGGCCATCTAAGAAAACCAACCAAACCCAGACATTTCTGAAAACTAGACACCTCGTGGACTGCAGGGAGATGTGGCTTGCTTGGATCTCCCAACATTGTCCTACCCAGATTCCCTTGCAAAGCTCAAATTTAGCTAAAAAAATCTAATTTTCCTCACTTTTCTGTGTGGTAAAGTTGTGAGATCACTGGGCCGCCACAAATTTCCTACCACTCAGCATTTCCCCAGGTCTTTCAATAAAAATGGTACCTCGCTTGTGTGGGTAGGCCTAGTGCCCGTGACAGAAAATGGCCCAAAACGTACTGCGAAGTCTTCAAAATTATCGAAAGCAAAACTACCTGGTTTTGCGAGGGAGTCACCTGCGTTTCTAGTCCCGGGCTCAGCGGCCATCTAGGGAAACCTATGAGACCCAGACATTTCTGAAAACTAGACTCCCAGGCGAGTCCAGGGAGGTGCGACTTGGTAGGATTTCCCAACATTTTCCTACCCAGAATTCCCTTCCAACCTTAAAGTTAGTTTAAAAAATCTAATTTTCATCACATTTCTGTGTGGGGTCACCGCACCAGCACAATTTTCCTACCACCCAGCGTTCCCCTCACTCCAGAGTAAAATTATACCTCACTTGTGTGGTTGTTCAAGAGCCTGCGACTGAGAAGGGCCAAAAAAGTAGAGATTGAGGGGAAATGCACAGCAAGCTTTAAGCGCTAATTTTGTTTTATATACGTTTAGGCTGGCTCTGCATTGGACACCCACCAAGTTAGGTGTCATTTTTATTGGGAGACTGAGGGGAACGCTGGGTGGAGACCACATGTCTTGTCTCTCTGGCTCAGAAGCATTAGAATAATCAGACTCCACATCATCCAACAGGGCCGATGGACCCTTAGCCTTACGTTTGGAGGACAAGGCTTTGAGACCGCAGCATCAATAATGGGCTGTACTTCCAGAGCTGACAGGGATACTGAGGCCCCAGCCAGGATACCACCAGAACGCCTTGCTGATACACCTTGATGATAATCACTCCCCTACTCTGAATCATAGGAATGTGACCTTTTTTCTCTTCCACTACAGGTCTCCAACGCAAATGTTTAACCTGTAGCCTCAAGACCCTAAAAATAAATAGAACCAACACTGCCCTCCTTGGATAGAAAAATTCCCACCAAAACTGACCAACCTGTAACGATGCCATACATATTGCCAAGCCAATCCCAAGACACCTAGAAAGCAATAATCAATAGGAAGCTACCAGCGCAACTTCAATAAACTAGAGAAAACTAGAGAATAAGAAAATGCTGTAAAACCTTTCCCCCTAGCGCTGCATTTGGCCTGATTGCCGCCAGTATCCTCCAGTATTACAGCCTGCAGTCGGTTGCCAAGGAATCTCCGTCTCCCCGGCCGTCAACACATGCCGCCCCAGCCAGCCGGTGGAAAGCACAGCAGACCTTCGGCCAGGGCGAACAAGAAGCGTTAAGGGAGGAGGCTCATGGGCGGCTGCACCTCAGGCAGTCACTTCTTCCCTCACTCACCGTCAGGCGCGCAACACCCATTGGAATCAAAGGGCTTCAGCCCCTCCGTCGTGTGTGTCAGCCCGGCGGAGACGGCTTCCGGGGCACACGCACACAGCTGCACCCGAGTACTTCACAGGTCTTTAAAAGACCATATACTTGCTAACAAGGCTTTGTTGTGTTTTCACCCCTTCTTAGCATCTCCGCTCTGCATATTGCTGGAAGAATCAGCCCCTCCTGACATTTTTTGTAGCTCCCCACCGCAATTTGGCTCCAGTTGCGCCTCTGCTCACATTCTGTCGGCTCTCGCTGTCAGCACAGGAATCGCCTCCCCATTTCAGCCGCACACCTGGTCCTGTGGATCCAGCATGCTGAAACAGGCCTGTGCGGCTCTCAACCTTGCCGGAACCACGTGGCAAGGAAGGAGCCACTTACAAGTCGCTGGAGCATGCTCACCGTGCCTGCCCAAGATTGGTTGTAGCACAAAAAAGGAACAGGAAGTAAGGAGTGGGGAAGGAAATTTTATATATGGGAAATGGTGTGGTCTTGATCAGGAGGAAAGTGAAAACATATTTTTTTTTAAATGAATAATATTGAGAGTGGCATTTACGTTGGCAGTTCTTCTGTAATTTTATTGTGCACCTTTCATAAGGAATGAAGTTAATGTATTTTCTCAAGCCATAATCATTAGTCACTAAACAGAGATGACCAGTTTAGTTGAACACACAGGCAACATGGGGTTTCGTTAGGTTACAGTTAAATTAAATAACCACGCTGGTAAATTCGAAGTGTAGTCAGAACTCCACCTTTATAAAGCCAGAGAACCCTAGATAATGAGTTCTTGACCTGTCCCTAGAAACTTTGCCTCGTGGCATATCAATTCATGTGCTATTTGTAACTGAGCTACTACTACATTTAACGGTGAGTGCTGGGAGATGAGGGGATGCCTTAAAGGCCATTGGTGTGTATATGAATGTAAGACAAGACTGGTGCTTAAAGGAAAGGGAACATATTTCACTCTGTGGGTTAGTCAAAGAAAGCAAAAAGTATGTATTTTTTATTTTTTTACTGATGATGCAACAATTATGTGAGCTCAATTTTTGGTATAGTCATGATGCAACTTGTAGGAATCACATTTCCTCGCCTCTGTATCTTTATAGTAGGTACAGGAGGTGGCCATAAGAAAGGTATTTAGAAATCTTCCCAATTGTTTATCACACACAATCTGTGCTCCTTTCAGGCTGCCATTGATGTGAAAACTACTTTCTAAAAAACTTTTGCAGGCACTGGGATTTTTATAAATCCCAAAAGAGGAACTTTACAAACTCCCTAGGTGAAAGAGCTACATCGCTAAAGTCATTCTAGTTTAGTCAGATCGGCCCGTAGTGTTCAGTCGACGCTCCTTGCTTATTTTTCAACCCTGCTACCCTTTGGAAGTCACGTGACTTGGCAGCTGTTCGTCCTAGATTACAAACAGGACAATAGAGGAAGTTGTTAAGTTCAACAAGTGTGGAGTTATTTTAACTGCCTGCTCTTCACATCCTAATAAATGTGTACCGTGTTTACTGCCAGAAACAAGTGCACAGACTCTACTGACAGCAAACAGATGTACTGCACTCCCTTCAGACCTACCCGTTCATGATTTTTTATTTATGTTTAGATTGCTAGGATCCTCTGTATCACTTCAACTTCCCTGAACATATGACGTGCTAAAAATAAGGTTAACATTGAAGCTGCCATGTGATTCAGATTCAAGAATATGCACTCTTCTAGAGCTAAATTCAGAGTTTTTTTCTTTTTTTCGATGTGTTTTTTAAAGTGAAACAGAAAAATTCTATGGACTCTAAATTCACAACTTTATTTTTGATAAGTAAATATATGTGTTTTGTTGAAAATTGCTCCATAAATGCCCGCCAGGCATACACAAAACCTTACCTAGGAGGCATACATGTTTTTGCTGTTAAGTATTTGTATGCTACGACCGCTCATAATTATGCAGCAATACAGTCAGTCAGTCAAAAATACTTTATTCGGTTCATACCAAAAACCATAAAAGTATACTACTTAATACATCGAAGTCAAGACCACTTTTTAAAAATACAACAGAAACAATTGTGCAAATTTTGAAGGCCATACAGTACAATACAATTACATATGTATATAAAAAACATACATTATAAATATCAGTAAAAAGAGCAATACACACACAGAAGACAGTTTAAAAAAGCAAAGCGCTCGATCATAATTCATGAGTTTACCGCTATGTACAATATATCCAGTTGATTTTCCTCCTGAGTCTCATTGCTATTGTCAAAAAATTTGCTATCTTAAAAATCTCCCAGGTATTAGACAACAGCTGAAGATACAGAAGGGCAGGTTTAACTTGTCTGAAACCCTTATCTTTATCTTTAATAAGGGGTATAATGAACTTTTTACGAATGGGGCACAAATGTTTACAAAAGAATATAAAATGCACAGTGTCTTTAATAGAGAATCCGTCACAAGAACAAATCTCCAATTCCATCTCCTTGGTCCAACCTGGGCGTTCTCTAAGAAGAAGGTGGAATTTGTTCAATCTGAACTTAGTCAGTAAGTATCGATGATTCATATTATTGAAGATTCTCAAGTAGGGTTCTATACCACTGGTGGTTATTAACAGCTGGTGAGCCCTTACTGTTGGTTTGCATAGTTCCTTTTCTTCTCTTGCTAGATATGCTAACTGCTTATGTGTGTCCTTTACCCATATCAAATCCCCCTTTGATAAATTATTTGGGTGGTCTAACAATTCTGGACGACCCAGTTTAGTTGCTAGTTTTTTAACATAGTTCAACCAGGGGATGGTGTTGCCGTACTCGAGGGCTAGGCAATCCCTGAGAATCTCGTGATTCAGCTTTAATTCAGGGTTCAACCATATTGAAATCCATTTCAATAGCGGGGCTAAGGCAATGTGGTCTTCTAAATATTCTACCCCACACTCTTGGTGAACAATGTATCCAGGCGTTGACTGGGGGACGGATAAGATAGATTTCACAAACTTATCCTCTGCCATCTGCAGGGCCTTTACATTTTTTAACCCCCACAAATCAGCTCTGTACATCGCTATTGAGATGCATTTGGCGTTATAGGTTTTCAACACAGCCTGTAGTGGCTTCACCCCCAATTGCGGGCAAAGTAAAGTAAAGTAAAGTCCACATTTGTAAAGCGCACAATCACCCGTAAGGGTCTCTAGGCGCTGGGGGCCGTCGGGAAGATTAAGTGAGCTATTGCTCAGAGTCACATGGTGCTGGGCTAACCTGCCGCCGGAGCCGGGGATCGAACCGTGGTCCCCAGATTCCAGCGTCAGTCGCCCTGGCCGCGGCGCCACACCTCTCCCCAGCCAAAATAGACCTAGCAAAGGCATTCCGTTTGGCAACTAATTGTGGCAACCAGGCGGACTTATCGTCAAAAATGACCCCCAGGTAAGGAAATCTTGTGACCCTAGATAAAACATTCCCTTCACAGTGCATGGTCTTAATTATTTTAGGTTTACTGCCCACAATCATTACATGCGATTTTGAAAAGTTCACACTTAAATCCAGCACTTTCATAAAATTGGCAAATAAATTTAAAAGGCATTGCAACCCCACTGCTGTGCGTGCTATTAAAGCGGCATCATCCGCATAAAGTAATGCCGGAATAGAATGTTTGCCAGGCCTTGGTATGTCTTTGCACGCCTCAGTTAAAACAGTACCCAGGTCGTTAATATAAAGGGTAAAAAGTAGGGGGGCTAAAATTCGCCCTTGCCTGACCCCGTTAGTGATCCCAATCTTGCCTGCACAATTACCCAGGCGATCATATCTAACAGTGGCCGAAAGGTCCCTATGTAAATCCGCGAGAAAATACACAATATTTTTATCAATGCCGAGCTTAAGGAGCAGTCCCCAAAGTTTGGACCTATTCACTCGGTCAAAGGCCGAGGAAAGGTCCATATAGGTCAAATATAGCGTGCCCCTTTTGGCAATGGTGTATTTACCAATTAATAGTTGAAGGTTGAGGCATTGATCGATAGTGCCTCGTCCCTTCCGGAACTCATATTGTAAGCATGAAAGGGTGTCTCCTCCAGCCAAGCTGTTAATTTTCCAAGGACCACTCGCCCTAGGGCTTTCACTGCAGAGTCAATGAGAGAGATAGGGCGATAACAACTGGGATCCCCTCTGTTTCCTTTCTTAAAAATGGGTACGATGACAGATTCAGACCAAGTGTCCGGGGTGCCTGCCATACATGCCCTGTTAAAAACGTTTGTTAAAACTATAGACCAGGTCTTGACGTCTGATTTGAAGAGGTCGGCTGGGACGCCATCGGGACCCGGAGCCTTATTGCTCGTCATCTTCCCGATGGCGTCTGCCACCTCCGTCTCAGTGACCGTTAAAGTATAGGGATCTAAAATAGCGGTAGGTATAGTCACCTCCCCAGAGTTTTCCCCTTCATAGACTGACTTGAAATGAGAGCACCACACCTGTTCCTGAATACCACAATCTAGTTGGTTATTACAAGGGTCATGGAAAAGGGTTTGTTTACAACAGCCCAGAATTTAGCACTATTCCTGAGCACTTCTACGGAGGTTAATTCTTCCCAGGCCGCCTCCCTAATCTCCCGTCTTCTAGTTTCCAGTGCTCTAATATAACTTTTCCTTAGTAAGGCCACAGTAGCCTTATTCACTGGGTTGCATTTCAGGGCAGCCTTTAGCTTTTGATTGGCTGACGAGCAGTTTTGGTCAAACCACCCCAACTCAGCAGGGATCTTAGCTTTCCCTGAGCGACTAAGGTCTGCTGAAACCTGGGTACAAATTATTGAATAAGCCTCTAAAACCTCCTCATTCCCTGCTTCCAAATTCAAACACGTGTCCAGCTCAGATCCTACTTTCGTTATTAAGTTGGTATGGAAGTCTCCCGGTATGACTCTACTCCATCTAATTCTGCGGGCCTGGTCTGTCGGACAGATATCCGATTTGTCCATTCTTTTTTGGACTAACACAGGCTTTATGATCAAGTCCGAAACACTGAGGACCACTGGATTATGATCGCTAAAATGTGACCAAACCGGCGAATATCCAAAAATGTTATCCCCCAGTGCTAAACTGATGAAGATCTAGTCAATAACTGAGTGACTACCATTCCCTTTGAAGGTAGGTATCCCCTCATCCTGCATGGATGGAAGCATCAGACCATTATCTGCTAGGATTGTTTCAAGGAGACTGCCCTGTGCAGAATGCTCAAAATGAGTGTCCCCTTGCTCTACAGGACCTAATAAATCTAATGACAGACATTGGTCTGGACAGCCATGAATATTAAAGTCTCCCATGACTATGATAAAACATTGATTTTTATTGACCTCCTTATATTCAGCCAAAAAAAGATTTAACATGGCCAGGTGATCGGTCGCGGTGACCCTATCGTAAGAGTTATAAAAATTAATGATTAAAATATTTCCCACCGCACTCAAAGAGATTTGTACTGCCAGGCAGTATCGTGACCCAGTATCTATTTGGGCGTGAGTACCGGGAATAGTAGTCGAAATGAGGGTAACCAAGCCACCCTTTGCCCTCCCCATATTAGATTGAACCGCAGGAATGAAATAACTCGAATAGCCATCCAAACTCAAAATATTCCTTGTGTCCCAGGTTTCTTGCAGTCCTATGATATCACCCGTACTAATGAATTCTCTCCATGCTGGGTCGTCTATTTTATTTTTAAGACCCGCGACATTCCAAGTTACCAACTTTATGGATGTGCCCCTAGGTCCTTGAGCCCGGCCAGATGCAAGATGAACATATCTTACCGGTGTGACTGCACTAGGGGCACTGGCTGGGGTGACAGGAGTGATAGTAGCTTCTTGGATCCCTAGTCACTCATTTTCCCCCAGATTGGAAAAAATTTCAAATCTGTTAAAAACTGGGACAGAAAATTCGTGAGGACCTCTCCCTTTAAATGGATCACTGTGCACTGGCCTGATGTTATGTGGGGGATAAAAAAAACCAATGGGAGTATGTTTACATACTCATCTTGAATTCTAACTGACCCAGCCTGCCTCAATATGTCGTCAACTAGCCTGGGGGATCTAAAGCTTATGACGACACAGTCGCCTCCTAAGCTTTTCTTGGACTTACCCACCCACCGCACCCTTCTGATCATCTTGAAGTTGTTATCCAAATGTTCTCTCAAAACTTTTTTATTGGACAGATAATGGAGGGCTTTATTTTTCAGTGAAGTCCAATGTTCATTTTGTCCGCCCTCAATTTTGGGAACATACGCAAGGATTATTGTATGAGGGCATGCCTCTACTGGTAGGTGTAATGACAACTCTCTCTTGGGGGGCTGTCTCTGTGGGCTTAATCTCCCCACTGGACCTCGGGGACCCTGTTTCTCACCCTGAGTGGCTCTAGAGGTTTTTGACACTAACGATGGGATAACAGGTGCTACGCCCTGGGGAGTCACTTGAGGTGCCGGTATCTCTCTATCGCATGCACCACTCCCAGGGGGGAGAACTTGGTGTTCACTACTATTCTTGGCTGGAGCAGTTAAGCTACCTACTGAATCCATATACTTATTCAGGAGTCCACCTAATCTATTAACCTCCGCAGACATCCAATCAAGTTTTGCCACTAGGGGTTTAATGACACCCTTTATCTTTAAGTCAATAATACTGACTAGGTGATTAAGTTGTTCATCATCCAGCTTTACGGTGCCAGCTTCCACAAAAGCATCATCTGCCTTGTCTAGGCTCTTAAGGGGTGTAGCTACTTTTTTCCTGATAGTGCGGGTGCCCCCGCGTTTAGTCTGAGCTTTTCTACATGCTCTAACCGCTCTAGTCGCAGGGGTCGGAGGATGCTGTACTATGGTATCTATAAAATCATCCAACCCAACTTGGGTAGAAGTAGACAACTCTGGTATTTCCCTGTCAGATACATCGAGATTATTGGAATTGCTACAATCATCCTGTGCCAATACGACGGGAGAAGTGTGCATAATGGGGGGTAAAGGGTCGCTACTCAATCCTAACGACTGTCGCCTTTCACTATTTATTTTGTTAACAACCTTAACTACATAGTTGTCCAAGGTGCCAAGCGCAGGTGGGGCAATGTGTTTAGACATGTTTAAAGACTAATCACACAAAAATTTGAAAAAAACAAATTAAGCTCTCATAAATCGCACAATATACACTATGCACCAAACCTCCACCTAGTGGCACATGGCTGTGAAAGAAACACAACAGTTATACGCAAACCAAGTATGTGGGAAAGTCTCACTATATGTAGAGTGGGGGGCTACGCCGATGTCTGTTGGCCAGGGTCTATGGCCCAGCCCGGCCCCGTTCAGCCCCGGACTGCCACAGACTGCCCGCCCTTTGCCCGGGCTTAGCCCGGCGCCACCCGCGCGCGTCCCGTGGGGCGGGAAGAGGTTGTTACCTATAAGGATATGACGATGTGGGGGCGGAGCTTCGATGGCGGTGTTGGCCCCGCAGTCTCCTGGGCCTCAGAGTCCTGCAAAGTCCTTCAAACAGCCCCCAAACGTTGCACCTATCCTCAAAGGGGAAGCATCTCCCCCCTCAAAGGCGAAGCGTCTATGCAGCAATACATTCCACACAAGAGATGGGGTGGACATACTTCAAACTCCTGAGTTTGTCGACATTCACTAACTGCTATCTGACCCATTGCCACCCAGTCGAAGATTTGGAAAGACTGAGTGATGTCCAAAGCAAGTAATCACAGTGGCTTGTCATTTCTTCAGGGCAACCACAATATTAGCGCAATGTTTCTTTTATGTTACTATTCAGGCAGTGCCTGATGGTGAGGTAGAGCAACAAATTGTTGTAGATCTTCCAAAAAAGACTTGAAACATTTAAGGATAACCCCAGGAATGTTTAAATCTGCAAGCTTGGAGGTGGCCGAACGGGCTAGGGCGGTCGATCTTAGATCTGGAGAACCAGGTTCTAGTCTCGGCAATGATGCTCAACATCCTGTGATTCTGGGCAAATCACTTAATCTCCCAGTGCATAACAAAAATGAATGTGTCCTTGTAACTGGTGCTCATGTAAAGCTATCTGATACCCAATATCTTTGGGTCAAGTATAGGATGATCAATGATGTTGAAAGCAGCTGATGAATCCAGCCAAATCAGTGTCCCGACACCACCGCCATTAAATGTTCTACACGTCATCCATCATGCATACAACAACTAATTGTGTGCTGCTACTGTTTTCAAGAAAACTTTGTAATTTGTTGAACACTACTTTATTCACGAGGAGAAGGAAAATTGGCTTGTACTTTTTCATATTCACTGGCTTTGTGTAGGCGTTTTCACAAAAGGTTTAACCACTGCTGTTTTCCAGGGTACCAGCACAATGTCTGACTCAAGGAAACTGTTAAAAAATGTCGCCAAGTTAGCTGAGCAGATGTCATCTGGAGACCAAAGTGGGTTCCATAAGGGACTCAAAGGAGGCCTAGTGAAACTGACTAGAAGAAGGTGCTGGAATGGAATGGAAAGTTATGAGTTCTTGGTTGTAGTGTGAAGCAAAAATTGTAACACAAAGTGGTTGATGGGGTAACTGACGTGGTACCAGTATGAGACGTTTTAGGTAAGCATTGTGGGAGCTGTACATATCTCCAAATCTGATTAGGATCCAGATGGATTTCTGTTAACTTTTGGAAAACAATTCTGACTGTTATCCATAAGCAGGTGTTCCAAGTTTTTAATGGCCTTCATTTCCCATTCAGGCCAGAGAATCGCTTTCCCATCTGTCAGAAGATTCATGTTATGCCATATCGGTGTCTGCAGGGCCCAGTGGCCATTTTGGGGGTTGGTGCTTATATATAACAACAAGTGGAGGAGTGCCCTCGTGGAGGTTGATTACAACCTCAGAGTTATAAGGTGCTTTTCTTGTACCCCGAATAAGGGATAGCCTTTGTCCTTAGAAGACCCCTCACTCACCAACCTAGTTGGTGACATGCTTCATCATCGGGGCCCCACCCAGACAGCCGAATGCCATCTGGGTGTGTTGCGACACCTGACTACAGTGGAGCTGGTTTCCGTAATTTTTATATGTGCAATTAACTTAAAGTGAGTGTGTTTAAAAATTGCCCAATACTACCCACTCATGGATTTTATTCCGGAGTGATTGGACAATGGTTAAAAAACAGTGGGACACCTATTGCCTGATTCGTAGGCAATACTGAATCGTAGGTTCCACGATTTGCGATAGGTAGCACAGCAGCGGCATCCTGCATTTTCGGGTTCCCGCCAGAGACCGTCCAGGCTCTCCGCTGCTGTGCTACCTATCGCAAATCGTGGATTGCACCACGGCAAGTCGGAACCCATGAAGCCCGTAATTCGAGCGCTTTAAGTTTTTTCCAGAATCAAGGAGAAGAACATCTTTTGAACTAATCATAGTTTGTGATTTCTACACTAAGGAATCGAGGGCAGGGTACACCTTAGTGTGTGTACACCACCCAGATTCCCCCACCCTGGTCCTGACGAAAACCTTACAATTACACATAGGTTGAAACATGTAGACCATTTAAACTTTTTCTTCATCTTAGCACACGTATTTATCGACACCAATAGCCTACCTAATCAGGCAATAGGTGTCCCACTGTTTTTTAACCATTGTCCAATCACTCCGGAATAAAATCCATGAGTGGGTAGTATTGGGCAATTTTTAAACACACTCACTTTAAGTTAATTGCACATATAAAAATTACGGAAACCAGCTCCACTGTAGTCAGGTGTCGCAGCACACCCAGATGGCATTCGGCTGTCTGGGTGGGACCCCGATGATGAAGCATGTCACCAACTAGGTTGGTGAGTGAGGGGTCTTCTAAGGACAAAGGCTGTCCCTTATTCGGGGTACAAGAAAAGCACCTTATAACTCTGAGGTTGTAATCAACCTCCACGAGGGCACTCCTCCACTTGTTGTTATATATTCAGTCCAGGGGACCAGGAGTTCCCTCCCCACCCTTGTGGTGGAATTACCCTTTCTCTCCCCTTTGTTGATTAGTAGGTTGGTGCTTATAACCTTGTGTCGATGCTTTAACAGAGGCATCAGTGATCGATTGACTAGGCCGCTTTTGGGAAATGACATTTGTAAAAACTTGTGGGCCTGTGGCACCATCTAAATTGTTCCTCTCCAGGGTTAACAAAGCTAGCGTCTCTAATTCTGGGTAAAAGTAATAGGACAGTTGTGAGAGGTGTTGCACTATGTTTTATTCAACCACAAAGCCTTTATTTTGTACAACACATTTAAGCTTTCACAGCAAATTTGTGCATTGAGTATAGACGTTCTTTTCTGACTTGTTTTTTGGTCTTCAAACCCTCTTCGTATTTTTTTGAGTCTAGGGCGCAAAGCAGGAGTCTTTCTGGGCCTCAAATCAAGGGGCTTGTACTTCTTGCCTTTGTAAAATTTTCGCAGGTTTTCCTTTTGTGTCTTGTTGATGACTGTGAGGACTCTGGAAGTGGATTTTCGGACAACCCGGATCTTGGACAGCTTGGATGCAGCTCCACCAGTCACTTTAGCAACCCGCAGCTGCGACAATTCGACCTTGAGATCATCAAGCTGCTTTAGAAGATCTTCCTTCTTATCACGCAGATCAAGGGCTTTGATTTTTGCCATATTTGCTGCGAACCGCCACCGGAGAGGTGCTATGTAATAGAACTCTATTTTTTTATTGTTGGATGCGACCTGAGGTAGTGGTGGCATGGAGTCTTGACACGTTCTGTCTCAGACTATGGCCATGTCAGAAGAAGGACTTGATTTGGTGGTCTATTTGTCACAGCAGGGAACATGGGTCAGCTATTGGGAGCATACTTCATGAATAATTGAATCTATGTGTCTGATAGAGACTTCTAGCTGCAGATTCCTTCCCTTTAAACATCCCAAATGTCAGGCTGAATCCGGAAACTTTTCCTTGAACAATACCCCTTACGCACGCTGTCGGGTGGCTCCATTCGACTCAACGTGTCGGCGTCGGTTATGACGTCGTAGTCACTTATATAGGCACCACCCAGGCGCGCGAACGTCAGTTTTTTCTTTCCGTGCCAGTTAAGTGCTGATCCGGGAAGAGCTACCCCTCTGTCGCTTTTTGACAGGCCTTTTTTTTTTTTACTTTTTGGCGACTTCTGAATTGTTTTCCATCGTGTGCGAGGATGTCTTTGAGGAAGTCAAGGTTTAAACTGTGCAGTGCTTGTCACTGCCTGATGTCTGTAACCAGCCCCCACCTCATCTGCCTCTGGTGTCTCGAGCGCAACCACGACTCGAAGTCGCGTTCGGATTGTCGAGCTATAGCTCCAAAGGCCTTACAGGTGCGGGCTATGAAGCTCCATGCGGCCCAGCCTGGCACTCAACACCATCCAACGAGAATCTGCCGAGGTCCTGGTCCTGATCAAAGAAGAGGAGGTCGCAAGACCGCTTCCGGAGCCCCAAGTACTCTTCGTCACACTCGGGGAAGAGGCACAAGAAGAAGAAGTCCAAGTGGGCTTCATCTTCACCTCGACTGTCATCTGTTGCCGAACGAGGTAAGGGGCACCGATGCTCTAGGCACGGTTCTGCGGAGCCGGAGCATAGGTCAACTTTGCGCCTCCCTTTCCTGGACCTGGTGCGACCCCCGCTCAGATAAAAGATTTTTACGAGGCAATGCGCCGCTTATTCGAGCGTGCCAACCCCTCTGGTGAGCCCTCTGGCCCATTGGGGTTGGAAGGGGCCCCATCAGATTCTATGTCGTCAGCTCTGGCCGCGGCACTGGTGGGGCCTCAAGGATCCGATCTCAGATCTGGGATGGACAGCACAGGTTGTGCCAACGCGACCTTCTCCAGCATTGGACCTGAAGTCAGAGCCTTCAGGGTTGCCGACGCCCACAGGTGGTTTCAGCCCCATCCTTATCCCCAACGTCATGGAGTCGGAACGGCGTCGGTTGACCCCAATTCCTATGCCGATAGAACCCAAGAGTTCTATGTTGTTGCTTGAACATTTTAATGATGTTTTAGGCTCGGGAGAGGATTGAGAGGGGTCTATAGACCCTTTCGAACACCAGGATGTTTCTACAGAGCAGATAGACTGGTATTGGGGACTTGGGAGGCCAGTGGATTTCGCTGAGATTGACTATGAGGCTGTTGGGTCTTATGGGCACCTGCATCCTGTTTGTAAAGCATGTCTGGTGGCATATGCTGGCTCTGCAGTGGGACCTGAAGTTCCAGTGGGCACAGCATCGGGGAAATCTCACCAACGTGGTCCAGATCTCGGAAGGAACTGAGAGAGATCTGCAGTGATGGATGATGAATCTCGATTGGGTCAACAGCAGGCCCCTCTCTCTTCCTCACCCAGATCTCACAGTCGTGACAGATGCTTCACTTCTGGGATGGTATTTCAACAAACAAAATACCTCTGACACCATAGATCACGATAAACTTTCTGCCACAATAGTCCCTTTTATTGACTCTGGGATTTCGTCCTTATTTTATCTTTTTTCTTCAAAAACTTGTTTTTATTTAAGAATCCCTTCACCTTATACATAACAAAATCTCTTCAGTATTTAAAAAAACCCATGACAATTATATACAACATATACACAATATATGAATAACTAGACAGACTTCTACTTATTTACACATAAATACATTCATGTATTCCTTTATACCATATAGTGTTTCATTTGCTTCATACACTGGAATTAATTTTTCACTTATGTAACCTTTTTAGTGGTTTGGTGGATTCACACACTGGGGTAATATCAACACTTTATGAGTTCCTAGTTCTCTTTGTGTCCTACTTTTAGGTGGAGTGCTGGAACTGCATGCCACTTGGTTCTCTGCACTGTCTATTAATAAGGTCCTACAAAGGGTCAGAGACTATTTTACAGCTTTTGTAGATAAGCCAGACTACTCCAGCTCTACTGGCTGAATGAAACAGAGTCTTTTATTGTCCTGGTTTGCTCTGAGCCGCTATGTGAGCCGACGTGCTTCGATCTTATAAACGTGGGACCAACACACTTTATTTAGAAGAAGGTCTTCCTCAGGGCTGGTTTTGATTATGTTGGACATATTTAACCTGTATAAAATGATAATATGACTACTTTTAGTGTGTGCTCATAATCGTTATGATCATGAATATTCATGTTTTTTAGTGCCTTACGTACCGTCTTCTATTGCAGTGGGAGGTTGCAGTGGCTTTCTACCTGTTTGAATAAAATTAAGATAACATCTCAACTATGTGTCATCTTTCTGTATTCAGTCCGAGCTCTAAAGGTAACTGGCTGTGCACCTACCGGGTCTCTTGTAATTGGGGAGGCAAATGATCTTAATTTGCCATGCCTGGAGTTCTGGTTGCTTGGTGGATGTTACTGATGCTAGTGGGATAAAAGAGCACAGCATTCCCTCGAACGGAAACTAGTGTTTCTTGACTTAAGTATGACAGTCAGAGTGAATGGTGTGAAGTTATTCAAACTTATTAGATGCATGCGGAAAGGTGAAAGGTGTTCTCTTGCTAGAGAAATAAAACAGTGGCCATGCTTTTCGTGGTGCTCAAAAACTATATTGGGGGTTCCCCCGTACTAGCAGGTGTTTGTTTTACACCTTTGTAGGCTTTAGGTGCAAGAGTTTACCGAAACATGCTTCCAGGCATTCACGGGCTAGATACCTTTTATTTGAAGTTCTTCGGTAAGTTACGGGATTCTGGTTCTCGCGTCTATCTGTAAATCACGAACGCTAAGAATGGATTGGAGTTCGGGTTGAATTATTTCCTGTCCGCGACTGCCTTGCGGGTGCCGTCCGTACGTGGCGCGACGTCATCAGGCCGATACTTCCTGGTTTCTTATGTCACATGACTTTAGTCTAGCGCATGTGTATTACTCCTTGTATCCTTGTAGTTCGTTGTTACAAGGCCGGTCCTTCCTTCTAATGCGCAGAGACCTTGCTACCTGACCGATGCCCGGTGGAGCTACCCCGATAGCTATAGGGAAGATGGGCTGTGGATTCCCTCCTCGGCCGTCACCTACCCTGCCGCACATTGGGCAGACCTTCCTTCGTCTCTCCTGCCGTTATCTCCCTCCTTCCCCCTATCCGCCCTGTTTATCCTTCCTCCATACTTCTTAAATGTGTTTTCTTATAACCGATGTCAACTGTAACTGTTTTTAACTGTGTAATATTGTGTTTCCTAATGTAAAGAGCTCTGATATCCAAGGGTCTAGCCAGCGCTATATAAAACTCATTAAATAAAATTTGTATTTTTGAATATTGCATATGCAAATCGCTCCTCTTTGTTTATTATCGTGGCGATGTATGCATGATTTATACCTTTAGCTGATCCATTTTGGATTAGATTTTCGGAAGCCTCCATGATTAAAGACAAACGGTGGAATTAAGGGGAAAAAAATCATTTATCCGCAGTTTGTAAGTTCAGACATTTCGTTAAGGCCATTTTCAGTCGTACCCAAGAACATGATGGTTTTAGCTTCTAATTTAGATAGGAGATTCTCAATGTTACAGCCAGTTACATGTCTCAACACTGTCCATTTTATTTCATTGGGGCCATGCCCCTTTTCGATGCAGTGAGAAACCATGGGAGCATTGGGCGTCTTGCATTTGAAGCGAGACCGATGTTGGGTGATCCGTTTTTTTATTGGCTGGCTGGTTTTGCCAATATATATGCTTTCGCACAAGGGCAGATAACACAGTAAACAACAGTATGGGTGTTGCAATTTGTGAATTCCTCATGTTTTATATACTTATTCCCATAAGTGAACTTTGTCTTGTCTATTGTGCTGTCACATGACACACAATTTACGCATTTCTTGTGCCCTTTAATCGGTGGTAAGGACAACATCGTTTGTAAGGAAATTTCCTGGTTTTTTTACTGTCGTGTTTGCGTGCACAAGCTTGTCTTTAATACTGTTGTTCTTCTTGAGTGCGAAGATAGGAACCTGCCTAAATGGTTCAAGGCTTTTCACTGTATTCCAGTTTTTCCTAACGATTTTTTGCACTTCATTGGTTATACCTGAAAAGGTTGTAACGCAAACCAAAGGAATATTCTCTGTCTTGTTTCTTGATGTGAGGCAAGAATCACGTGGTGTGTACCATACCCTTTTCATAGCTTTTTTGAGCAGCTTTTTTGGGATAATTACTTTCTAGTAGTTTATTAGTAGGGCTGCAGTGTTGTCAAAATAATCTTCCTTTCAGGTGCAACTACGCCGTTTTCTGCGGAACTGGCTCAGTGGTAGGGTCTCCCCTAAATTGCGCAGATGGAAACGTGCAAAGTTAAGGAATGTGTTCCTGTCAGTCTTCTTTGTATATAGGGTGGTGTATAAGTGCCCTTGGTCATGTCTGATCATAAGATCCAGGAAATTTATCTCCAGTTTGCTGGTGTTGAGGGTAAACTGGATGTTCGGATTCCGGTTATTCAACTAGGTTACAAACACTTTGAGTTGTTCATCTTTTCCTCTCCGAAGCATGAAAACATTGCAATAGAATGATGAGGCCACATTTTAATGTGACCATCGTACGGGTTTTTGTTATATACTCACTTGTCTTAAAATAATGCCATAAACATTATGGCCATTTCTGGGGCGAAAGAACACCCCATCGCGGTCCCCTTTACCTGTAAGAATTGGAAGTCATTGAAGGTAACAAAGTTATATTTTAAGTATATCTCGGCCAGTTGAAGGAGAACATCAGTGGGCACATTATGTGGCTAGGCACGTTTCTCCAGGAAAACTTGGAGGTCTTTCAGTCCTGCTTCTTGGAGAATATTGGAGTAAAGACTCACAATATCGAGTGTTACTAGTATTTCATGTTCTTGCTCGAAGGGTTGGGCACTTCTGGGATGGGGCGGCCATCTAGGAGAGGTGGTCTCTGGCTCCATATCAATTTATTGGAGCTTCGAGCGATTCGTTTGGCATTGAAGGCATTTCTTCTCACTGTCAAGGGAAGTTTGTGCAGGTGTTTACGGACAAAAACACCACCTTCTGGGGCTGCAACATGCAGGACAGGGTGGAGTCGTGGACCCTTTGTTGAGAGGCCCTGCATCTCTGGACATGGCTGGAACAGCAGGGAATAACCCTGGTGGTTCAACACCTGGCAGGTTCTCTGAATGCTAGGGCGGACAAACTCGGCCGTCGATGCCTAGCGGATCACAAATGGCGTCTCCATTTGGAGGTGGTGCATGGTCTCTCTCAGAAGTGGGAGGATCCTTGGCCAGATCTGTTCCCCTCCGAAGAGAACACACAGTGTCAACAATACTGCGCCTTGAAGTTTCCAAGGCGGCTATCGCTTGGCGATGCCTTTCGTCGCAAGTAGAGCTCAGGCGTGCTGTACACCTTTCCGCCAATACCACTCCTGCCTAAGGTTCTGAAGTGGGTCAGGAACGACCGGGCCCAAGTCATTGTGGCTCCGGACTGGGCGAGGAGAGTCTAGTATCCAGAGCTTCTGAAAATGAGCATCAATTCTCCGATCAGGTTGCCCCTTCTGGCGGATCTTCTGTTGCAGCAGCAGGGAAGGGTCCTCCACCCGAACCTGTCAACTCTTCGCCTCCATGCGTGGAGTTTGAGCTTCGGCAGATGATGGCTTTTGACCTTCCTACTGAAGTATGCAATGTTATTTTGGCGGCCAGGCGGCCCTCCGCTAAGACGGTATATGCCTGCCATTGGTAGAAGTTTGTATTTTACTGTACAGAAAGGTTGATTGACCCTGTTTCTGCTTTTCTTTCCACAGTTTGTCTATTCATTCTGAGCCTTGCCCAGCAGGGCTCTGCTTTGGGCACTCTTAAGGGTTATCTTTCTGCTCTATCCGCTTTTTGGCGGCTGACAGACCAACCCTCTCTCTTTAGGTCTCTCATTGTAAATAGGCTTTTGAAGGGGTTGGCTCACTTGTTTCTGCCCATACCTCTTGTTATGCCGCAGTGGGACATTCGGTCCTCACTTTTCTTATTTGCGGTCCTTTCGAGCCTCTGAACAGTTGTCCCCTCCGGCTGCTTACGCGAGTCGGTTGCAGGCACTACCTTGTACGCCTCCCTACATGATGTCTTTTTCAGATAAAGTGGTGCTTCGCACCCGTTCTTCATTATTGTCGAAGGTGGTTACCCATTCCATCTGGATCAGTCTATCTCGTTGCCCACCTTCTTTGCTCACCAGCATCCCACTAGAAGAGAAGCATCTCCACCATCTGGACCCAAAAAGAGCATTGTCTTTCTACCTTGACTACACAAAAGAGTTCTGGGTGGACAACCAACTCTTTGTGGGGTGCATGGGAGCTATGAAGGGTCAGACAGTGCAGAAAAGGACAATTTCTTGCTGGGTTGTTCTCGGCATTAAGCTCTGCTATGCCCTGGCTAGGAAGCAGGCCCCTGAGGGATTAAGGGCCCACTCCACCAGGGGAAAAGCTGCTAATATGGCCTTGGCACGGGGTGTCCCAGTCCTGGATATCCGAAAAATAATGAAATGTACTGATGTCCGTGCACCTTGGTGGCGCCTATAGAGGTGGACGGGACGTAATAACGGACGCTAGCGACACCAACAATGTCACGCTGAGCCGAATAGAGCCACCCGATGGTGCGCGCAAGGGGTATTGCTCTAGCAAAAGTGCCCGGATCCAGCCTGACGCCTGGGAAATTCAAAGGTAAGGAAACTGCAGCTAGAAAGAGTCTCTACCAGATAATGTGTTACGAAAGGTAGGTAACTTGTTCGCAACCACCAATTTTATTTTCTGTACCCTGTTCCAGAGGAGAAGTAGGAGATTGCTCTGTCTCGAAAAATCTTGTTTCATTTGTTCAGAAAGAATGTCTAAATAATTTTTAGTTTTATTGTCATTTTCTCCCTGTGCAGTACCTGGTTGGTTCTGGTTGGGGTCAGGGTGTCTTTGGCTTCAGGAATTATGGGAGTTTCGCATATCTATGCCAGGTAGAGAAAAGTATATTGCGTCCCAATCCAAGATTGAGGACTCCATCATGCCTCAGTGGAGTAACAGATTACGATAATTCTCAAGCATGCTCCCCCCTTGTGCAGGCTTCTTGGAGAGGCTTGAGGACACAACTGTGATATGGGGAGTTTGATCTTACGATGGAGGGGAGTTTGCATTGTGGAGGACTCTTTTCTTTTCAGAAAGAGGCAACTTACCATGAGAATAGGTAGCACCAGCACATCTCAACACTCGTGGCGGCGTGGCTCTACTTCACACTCTGTGGATGTTGGTCAGCCGATTTGATCGTACGTGATTGTTATTGCACACCATTTTCCTCAGAACTTGTTAAGAAGTGAGATTGATGCGGTTCCTCAGTAACCTTTGATGTTGCATTATTCGCTGCAGGCGAACTTTAAGTCACCTCTTAGAGAGCAAGTTAGAAGGTGGCCATCTTCCTTCGCACCCCCAATCCTCGTCTCCCCAAAATGCTGGATCTCAATCCGCTCCTTTGAAATGGCAATTCACATTGGCCTCTGTTTCTTCTGGTCTAGCTTCATAGGCTTATCCAGTCCGGCATTGTTTACACAGTCATCTGAATTGCACCCAGGGCTGTGGAAGGGGGAAATGGCTGGCAGTGAGGAAGCAATGGAACTCATTGGATATGCTGCTGACAGGGGTGTGGAATTTAATTAAATATCTACTTGTCTATGGTACAGGTTGCTTTATAAATCTACTTCGCTTTTAAAACAAAATCCATGTATACCTTTGGTGTCATGTAGTGCAGGAACAAATGATGGCAACAATCTCATTATATAAGATATCTGATAATAGTCTCTCTAATTATGCCAGGGCTCATACTGTAGGGTTTGAATCTTAGCAATTCCCTTATTTTGCTACTTTTCCACACGTCTACATGCTGGGGTTGGAAGTTTCGGAAAGCAATGATTTCAGGATTGGAATATCCTCTGTCTGTGCAAACCTACTAACTTACATGTTTTAGGGGGTTTCTCCCGCTCTTATCTTATCTTTTCCCTTACTTAAAAAGGTTGCAAACTTCTTTCACAGTTGAGAAAAAAGTGGTTGGAGGGAAAGTGAACTTGTAAACGCTCAACAGATTTTTGCATAAACAAATCAACAACTGCACATTTGGTCTTGCTAAAATGCACTTCACACATATTTTATAGGAGTAAGATTTCCTGTCCTACTTATGTAAGTTCTGGTGAATTCATGAAAGCCTTAAATCTGCACTAATGCAAGAACATATAGCATGGGTGCGCTTTTGTGACTGTATTTAAGAATTGGGCCCTTAGTTAGGCCTAGTGTTAACCAAGACTTTAAAAATTTTTTTTTTTTTATTCCATCTCTATTTTTATCGAACGGCTGGATTCACTGTCAGTGACCGATTTCTGCTACGCCACTCCAATGTATGCCACTCTACTTTGCCCCACTCTTTGCCTACTACTCTACTATAAACTATTCTACCCCACTCTACTCTATGCCACTCAACTCTATACCATTGCCTTCTATGCCACTCTACTCTGCGCCACTCTACGCCACTCCATTCTTTCCTCTATGCCACTCCCCTTTATGTCACTCTACTCCAATCCATTCTTCTCTACGTCACTCTACCGCACTCTCCTCCATGCGGCTCAACTCTACACCACTCGATCCTACACCACTACACTCTATGCCACTCTACTGTACAGCACTCTATTCTACGTCCCTCTACTCTACATCACTCTACTCTACACCTTTCTACTCTGTCACTGTACTGTGCGCCACTCCACGCTACGCTACACTACTCTATGCCACTCCACTCTACTCTACCCTGCTCTACCCTACACCAATCCACTCTAAGCCACTCCATTCTACACCACTCCATGCGACTATATGGCACTCCACTCTGTGCCACTATGCTTTATACCACTCTGTGTCACTCCACTCCACTCTCCTCTACGCCACTTCACTGCGCCACTCTACTCTACACCTCTCTACTCTATGACACTCTACTCCACTTCACTTCACTCTACGCTACTTTACTCCACTCTATCCTACACCACGCCAATTCATGCCACTCTACTCTACTGCACTCCACGCCACTCCACTCTACACCTCTCTATTCCACTCCTCTTCATTCTATGCCACTCTACTCTACTCTACACCACTCTACCCTACATCACTTCACTCTACTCCACTCTGCACCACTCCACTCTTGCCACTCTTCACCACTCCATGTCACTCTTTGCCACTCCATTATACTCTATGCTACTTCTCACTATGTCACTCAATGGCACTATACGTCACTCCACTCAGTGCTACTCCACTTTATGCCACTCTAATCTACAGCACTGTACACCTCTTCTCTATGCCACCCCACTCCACTCTAAGCAGTCTACACCATTCAACGCACACCACCCTACGCCACTCCACTCTGTACCACTAATGCACGCCACTGTGCTCCACTCCTCCCCACTCTATGCCAACCCACTGTTTGCCCCTCTACGCCGCTCTGTTCTACCCCACTCTACCCTGTGCAACTCCACTCTAAGCCACTCTGCACCGCTCCATTATATGCCATTCTACTTTCTAACACTCTGTCAATCCAGTCCCCTCCATTCTGATAGATACATCTGCCAGTGGATTCCTCACCTTGTGAATATCCGCTGCGCAGCAGCCAATCGGCAACTTTTGTAGCTCTCCAGGCCGGCGAGGTCATGGACGACGTCACAGTGGGTACGACCCCGCTCGCGACCCCGCTGATGTCACTGGATCCATAATAGGGCCGCGTCGGCGTGATGACGTCAGTTCCCTTTTTTCCGCGCCGTCTACGCCAACGGTTTCTTGGTACTCTCCGTAGTAACATTGTTATTATAGTTGTTCTTGTCCTTCTCGTTTCCTTTCGAAGATGTCTGGGAGAAAATCTGGTTTCAAGCCCTGCAGGGAGTGCGGGAAGCAGATGTCCATCACTGACCCGCACAAGGATTGCGTATGGTGCTTGTCTTCCGATCACGACGTCGATGGATGTGCGTGTTGCAGGAAGATGACCTCTAAGGCATTAAAGGAAAGGGAAGCAAAGTTATTTATTGCCAAGATGAAGAAGAATAAGAAGGCGAGTAAGAGAAGATCGAGGTTGAGGTCGAGATCTCGTTCCGAATCCAGGTCGGGTTCGAAGTCGGCATCGGGACATTCGAAGTCGAAGAGACATAAGAGAAAGAAGCACTCTTCGAGGCGTCACTCTGATAAGGAACCGGCGCCGAAGTCATCTTCTCCTTGACGTCACAGTAGTGAGGTCGATCCTTCTCATTCAAATCCGGTCTCGCCAGAGAAGGAAGTGTCTCCTGAAGTCGCAGTCTCTCGATCTCCGACGCCGGGTCCTTCGGATTCGGTCCATTCTTCGGATCCAGGTGAAGCCGAGCCAGAGCAAGAAGATCAGGAGCAGCCTGAAGAGGTTCCTTTGTCGGCGCTGACGGTCCCGACTCCAGGTACAGCGGCTTCGGAGCCGGCGCCGGGAAATTATCCCCCTTTCCCGGCTCCAGGCAAAGACCCATCACACTATCTTAACGCTATGTATGGTGTCTTCGCAAGGGCTATGTACCCCTCTGGTGCGCCTGTGGGCCCCATGGGTCCTTTTGCCTTCAATTTGGGTGTCCCTCAGGCATATGCCCAGGCTCCATTTATGCCCTTTCTTCCAGCAACGCCGCCCTGGAATTTTCCGGCACCGTACCGAGAATCTCCGGCGCCGTATCGAGAATCTCCGGCACCGCCTGTTCGTCCTCGTTCGGCGCTAGCGGCGCCGTCGGATCCGCGTTCGACGCCGGTCCCGAATCCGATGGAGTCGGTTGTGGATCCATCGACTCCAGTCCCGAGGATCCGCTCCAGGAGGGAGGCCCAAAGAGTTGTGGAAGAGGCACGCTATCAGAAGGACATGGAGGAAGGTGAACTTCCTGATTCTGAGGACTATTTTGCAGAATTGAAAGATGCAAGTGGTCTTGATGTTTCCCCTGAGTGGGATTTTTCTCCTGGTTCAGATGCTCCTTCGAAGGAGGTAGCCCCATATCACACAGTTGTGAAAAAAGCTGCTGAATTATTGGACATTATTCTTCCTTCCACCGAATTTAAGTCCAATCTATTGACTGAAGTGTTGCATTCTCCATCCTCTGTGACTGAGCCTTTGTTACCGTTTATTGAGGCAATTCTGGAGCCGGTGTTGGAGGTTTGGAAGAAACCTTTGTCTGCACCTGCAGTCTCCAGGACTGTGGCACGGAGATATAGGGTGGCACCGGAGGATCCAGAATTTTTGTCAGCTTACCCTTCACCTGAGAGCCTTGTAGTTCAGGCGGCTTGCTCGAAGAGGTTTTCAGGAGCTTTCCAACAAGTTCTAGCTGACAAGGAGTCAAAATGGATTGACCAGTCTGCTAAGAAGGTGTTCTCATCAG
Source organism: Lissotriton helveticus (assembly GCF_964261635.1). Classification (NCBI taxonomy): domain Eukaryota; kingdom Metazoa; phylum Chordata; class Amphibia; order Caudata; family Salamandridae; genus Lissotriton; species Lissotriton helveticus. The sequence goes on along the minus strand of NC_136063.1, from coordinate 200,424,560 downwards.
CGAGCGTGGCACTGAAATCAACAAATGCAACTTGCTTGATGGGAATGTATATCCATGCCTTGATGGATTCCTCTAAACAGTTGCTGCCAAAACTGTCTGATGAAGATAGGAAGAACTTTCAGGAGGTTTTGGATGATACCCAGGCTGCTGTGCGCCAGGTCATTCAAAGTGGCCTGGATATGGCTGACTCGGTGGCTAGAATTATGGGCACTGCAGTGGCTACGAGAAGGGGAGCTTGGTTGAAGTCTTCAGACTTTTCTCAAGATGTGCAGGCAACTTTGCTGGACTTACCTTTTGATGGTACGGATCTGTTTGGTAAGAAGGCTGATGCCGCACTTGAAAGATTCAAAGATAGTAAGGCCACGTCAAGATCACTTGGCTTGCAGACCCAATCCAGAGGTTTCTTTCGTAAATACAGAGGATTCGAGAAGTCATCCTTTCGTTCGCAAGGGCAGCCTCGTCAGCAGCAACAGCAGAAGCAACAAAATACGCTGTATAAATCTTATAGAGGAAGAAACAGAGGTCGTCCACGAGGTCGTCAACCCTCCTCCTCCTCTTCCTCTACCTCTCCTATCGCCGCAGCAAAGCACCCCTAGATTCCCCATTCCCAGTCATGTTGGTCCTGTGGGGGGTCGGCTTACCCATTTTCTGCGGGATTGGGAATCGGTCACTACAGACCAGTGGGTTCTCAATCTTGTGGCAAATGGGTATACTCTTCCCTTCAGGGAATTCCATCCAAATTACCCTCCTTGTCAAGGTGCTTGCTCAGAGGAACATCTCCGTCTCCTTCAGGAGGAGGTTTTGACTTTGTTAAAGAAAGGCGCGATAGAGGTGGTTCCAGAGCAGGAAAGGGGTCAGGGATGCTAATCTTTCTCTGAAACAAGAGAAGTTCAAGATGCTTACCCTTGCGCAGGTTCTTCAGGCGCTGCTGGAAGAAGACTGGATGGTGTCGCTCAACTTGCAGGACACGTATTTTCATATCCCGATCCTGGAGTCGCACAGGAAGTATCTTTGTTTCACGGTGGGGTCGCAACATTATCAGTTTGCGGTCCTTCCGTTTGGAATTACTACTGCACCTCGAGTTTTTACCAAGGTGATGGCAGTGGTGGCAGCCCATCTCAGGAGGGCGGGGATTCCTGTATTCCCCTATCTGGACGACTGGCTGATCAAAGCAGAGTCTCCAGAGAAGGTGCTCCATCATCTGCAAGAGGCAACTCAGTTGTTGTACAGGTTGGGTTTTTCGATAAATGTACCCAAGTCTCACCTGGTGCCCTCACAGCGCAACCTGTTTATAGGGGCAGTACTGGACACTACTGTTTGTCGAGCATTCCCTCCACCTCAAAGGATTCTCGACATTCAGGAAATGATTCCTTTGTTTTACAATGGAGCGGTCGTTCCAGTCCTGAAGGTCCTTCGCCTGCTCGGTCTGTTTGCTTCCTGCATTCTGCTGGTCAACCATGCACGCTGGCACATGAGGGCACTCCAGTGTTGCCTCCGCAGGCAGTGGTATCAGCACAATGGAGATCTTAGGGAGTCTGTGAGGAACTCCAGAGAAACTGCAGCGGATGTGTCTTGGTGGAGCGTGGAGGGCAATCTGACTCAAGGAAAGCCCTTTCATCTGCCTCCATCGGTTACCACAGTGATAACGGATGCCTCCACTCTAGGGTGGGGTGCTCATCTGGGGGATCTGGAGATCAAGGGTCTTTGGTCTCCAAATGAAAGGTTACTTCACATCAACCTTCTGGAATTGAGGGCGATTCGTTTAGCACTCAAGGCCTTCCTCTCTTCCCTTCGCAGTCAGTCGGTTCCGGTCCTGACGGACAACACGACCGCGATGTGGTATGTCAACAAGCAGGGAGGAGTGGGGTCGCATCTTCTCTGCAGAGAAGCTCTGCGTCTCTGGTCCTGGGTTCAGGACCACCAGATTAGTCTGATGGCAAATCATCTGGCTGGAGTTCTGAACGTTCGTGCAGACAGTCTCAATCTGCAGTTCTCAGCCGACCACGAGTGGAGGCTTCACCCAGAGGTGGTTCGTCACGTCTTCCGCATGTGGGGATCTCCTCAGGTGGACCTCTTCGCCACTCACGAGAATGCTCACTGCCCGTCATTCTGCAGTCTCCAGTGCAGGGAGCTTTGGGGGATGCGTTTCAGTTGAGTTGGGACTCACGGCTCCTTTACGCGTTTCCTCTCATTCCCCTGATTCCTCGAATTCTGAGGAAGATTCGCCAAGACTGGGCCCAAGTTATTTTGATCGCCCTGGATTGGCCAAGAAGGGTGTGGTACACAGATCTTCTCCACCTCTCCTCGTGCCCGCCGCTCCGTCTCCCTCTCAGGGAAGATCTCCTCTCTCAGATGGAGGGGCAGGTTCTACACCCCCTCCTCCAGACCTTACACCTTCATGCCTGGAGATTGAACGGGGCAACCTGAGTTCTTTTTCTCTCCCGCCTGATGTGGTGGATGTAATTCTTTCGGCCAGGCGTCTGTCCACCAAGTCAATCTATTCCTATAGGTGGTCCAAATTTGTTTCCTTGTGTGGAGAGAAATCTATTGACCCCTTGAGAGCTTGTTTGTCTAACATACTTCAGTTTGCTCTTTCTTTGGCCCAGCAGGGTTTTGCTGTGGCGACTGTAAAGGGTTATTTATCGGCCTTGTCGGCATTCCTTTAATTGCCGGACCAGCCGTCTTTATTTAATTCTCCTATTGTATTACGTTTTATAAAAGGTCTTACCAATAAATTCCCTCCAACTCCATTTATTGTGCCTCAATGGGACTTGAATCTTGTCTGTCTTAACCTACTTGATGGGTTCACCCTTTGAACCTTTACACAAGTGTCCCATGAGACTTCTGTCTTTTAAGACGGTCTTCCTTGTAGCAATTACCTCGGCAAGGAGGGTAAGTGAGCTTCAAGCTCTTAGTTCGAAACCCCCATTCCTGTCCATTCATGCTGAGAGAATGGTACTTAGGACCAGGGCTGCTTTTCTGCCTAAGGTGGTAACTCTCTTCCATCTGGGGCAGTCCATTACCCTTCCTACCTTCTATCCTCCCCCTCACCCTTCCAAGGAGGAGGAGCGGCTTCACCGCCTAGACCCTAAGAGGGCGGTGAGTTTCTACCTCGATAGGACTAAAAACTATCGTGTGGACGACCAACTTTTTGTTGGATTTGCTGGCTGTAAGAAAGGAAAAGCGGTGCACAAGCGCACGCTATCGAGATGGATTATCCTGTGTATAAAGATCTGCTATGCACTGGCTGGTAAGGAACCTCCAGAGGGTATAAGGGCTCATTCTACTAGAGCAAAGTCTTCAACATCTGCTTTGGCTAGAGGTGTGCCTGTAGAGGATATTTGTAGAGCCGCAACTTGGGCCTCCCTCCACACTTTTGCGAAGCATTACTGCTTGGATACCGAGGTGAGGAGGGACGGCCACTTTGCGCGCTCTGTCCTCCAGGGTTTCTTGGTATAGCTGAGTGGACACCCTCCTCCGGGAGTGGGGACTGCTGTGGGACTCTGTTCTCAAGGTGAGGAATCCACTGGCAGATGTATCTATCAGAAGAACAAGTTACTTACCTTCGGTAACGCTTTTTCTGGTAGATACAGTATCTACCTGTGGAGTCCTCACTGACCCACCCGCCTCCCCGTTGTCCACTCTTCTATGCCTGCTAAGTGTATATTTGAAAGATTTTTTAATGGATGTATTTATATATTCATGCATATTGTATTGGTTTCACACTGTGTGTGCTGATTTGAATACTGTGTACTATGTGTACTATTACTGTTTATGTCGGTCCGTCCGTGTGCCTCGGGGGCACGGAAAAAAGGGCGGAACTGACGTCATCACGCCGACGAGGCCCTATTATGGCTCCAGTGACGTCAGCGGAGTCGCGAGCGGAGTCGTACCCACTGTGATGTCGTCCATGACCTCGCTGGCGTGGAGAGCTACAAAAGTTTCCGATTGGCTGCTGCGCAGGGGATATTCACAAGGTGAGGAATCCACAGGCAGATACTGTATATACCAGAAAAAGCATTACCGAAGGTAAGTAACTTGTTCCTCTGTGCCACTCCACTCTACACCTCTCTAATCTATGTGACTCTACTTTATGCCACTTAGCTCTACTCACTCTACCATACACCACTCCACTATACACCACTCTGTGCCACTCTATTCCGCAACACTCCACTCTACCACTCTATTCTGTGACGCTCTGCATCACTCACCTCCACTCTGCACCACACTATGTAATGTAATGCAAAAGCGTACTTGTATAGCGCTACTATCACTCCAAGGAGCATCTTGGCACTGTTACGGAGACCAGAGGTGAAAAGAAAAACTGGTTTACTGCTCATAACAGAGAGAGATGGAGCATTCAGATCAGAGTTTTGCACAGTATATCTGGTGCACTATAAATCCAAGTTTTAAAGGCCTTCCTGAAAACCGACTCAAAAACAATCTGGCGGAGCTGAGGTGGAAGTTGATTCCATGCCTTTGATCCCATAACTGCCAGTGATTTTCCTCCCTTTGACACCAATCTACAGGTTGGAATGGTCAACAGATTTGTGTTGGATGATCTTAGGCTACAGCCGGTTTGAAGATATTGTGGCCCTCGTGAGTGAAAGGCCCTAAAGGTAATGATCAGGACCTTAAACAAAACACGTTTGTGAATTGGCAACCAATGCAAGATGTCTGTAGCACCAGAGGCAGATGATTTCCTAGGCCACTTCAATACCAGCCGAGCAGCGGCATGCTGGACCATCTGAAGCTTGGTCATGACTGATATGTTGGTTCCTGCATAAAGACTATTTCAGTAGTCCAGTCTAGATGTGATGAGAGCAACAGCAATGGTTTTCCTGGCTGAGTAGGGGAGCAAGTCAAAGAATTTCTTTAGACTTTTTATAATATGGAAACATGTGCCCGCGCCTGCCAAGGATTGTTGTTTGAAGGGTAGAGTGGTGTCAAACTTGATTCCTAAGTTTCTAGCTGTATTTATTGTATTAGAAGGAGGGGTGACATTTTCTGGTCACCAAGATTAGGCACAAAGGTGGTTTGTTTGCCAAATGGCAGGATCTCTGTTTTTTCGGAGTTATACCTCAGGTGGTTGTTATTCATCCATTTGAAGGTTGCTGAGAGACATTTTTTTAGGTTTTCTTCCGACTCAGTGGTGTCATTATCCAGGACCAGAATAATCTGTGTATCGTCCGCATATGAGATGGTATTGATCTTAAAGGACGATATAAGCTTAATCAGGGGGGACATATGTATTTTAAAGAGGGTCGGGCTCAGGCGCGATCCTTGAGGAACACGTGATATGAGTGCTTTTTCTTCTGAGTTTTATTGTCCTAGCGTGATCACTTGGCGCCGATCTTGCAAAAAATTCTTGATCCGCTCTAGGACTTTCTCAGATACGCCAGATGATGCAAAACGGTCTAGAAGAATGGTATGAGAGACCGTGTCGAAGGCCGCAGACAGGTCTAATAGCACCAGGACTGCTTTCTGTCCCTGATCAAGGGCTGCTCACAGGGTTTCTGCCGTATACAAAAGGGCAGATTCTGTTGAGTGTTGGGCTCTGAAACCTGACTGATTAGAGTGCCATACATTTGTTTCCTCTAAAAACGTGGTAAGTTGTTTATTAACAAACTTTTCAGTTAACACAGGGTGGGTAAGAGCGAGATGGGTTTTAAGTTAGAGAGGGTCGTAGGATCCGCCAGTTGCTTTTTCTGGAGAGGTTTTACTGCCGCAAGTTTCCATTCAGTTGGGATCTTGGCTGTGAGAATCGAAGAGTTTAAAATATTGTTGATAATGGAGTTTACAACATCAATAAGGGCATCTTGTAGATTGGGGGGGCAAGGGTCGAAAGGGGAGCCTGATTTGATGGATAAAATGGCCAGACGGGATTCCTCCAGCGTATTGGGCTGGAAGGTTTTCATACAGGTAGTATCTGTGTCAGCAACGGTTCTCTTATTTATAGTGACTGAAGTAGGAGAAGGGAAGTCTTTTATAAGTGTCAAGACGCTTTCCTCAAAATAGACTGCTATGTTATTGAAGAGGCTCTAGGAGGGAGGGGTCTCTTGAGGTAGACTATTCGGATTTGAAAACAGGTTAGCCATTTTGAAAATCTCTTTCTGTTTGTTTTTGGAATTTTTAACATCCTCAGTATAAAATGTTTTTGAGAAGCTTTGATCAAGGCAAGATATTTTCTGCGTGCGATTTTGTAGGTGTTAAGGTCATTACTATTGTAGTTCCGGCGCCATCTACGTTCCAATACTCTAACTTGAACTTGCAGTTCTTTTAAGGATAGAAAAAACCATGGCGCAGAGGGTGTCTTTTTTGGTGGCCTATGTGATGGAATTGTAGGTGCCGACTGGTCTCTTAGTTCAAGCATCCATTTCCCAAAAAGCTGGTTGTCAATTATAGGGTCTCCAACCATGTTGGGTATCCATGAGGGCTTTAGGGACGAGATCTGGAAGAACAAAAGTGCCTTCCAGTTGACTTTGTCCTGCTGTTGGATTTTAGTTTTTTCCTTAACTGGGGCCCTATCCTTTATCAGGAAATCAAAGTGAATTAGATTATGGTCGGTCCAGGTTTGCGTAACGGGGGTCTTCACGTTAAGAGTATCCAAATTAGAGCAAATACATCCAAGATATGGCCTGCGCTGTGTGTAGCAGACAGCGAGAGTTGTTGTAGGCCAAAAACATCCATTACCTTCTTGAAGCAAGTTGGTCCAGGGTCCTTTTGGGAGTCAAGATGTAAATTAATGTCCCTAGCAGAGTAAAATTGCGATACCACCCCCGTGTTACTCTGGTCTGTCCGCCCTTTGGATAAGATATCCCAGACGGAGGATGTTCACGATGTCTGGATTGCACCTGGCTTTCAGCCATGTATCGGTCACAAAAAGGCAGTCCAGACCATATTCAACTATGAGATCAAAAATATGGAGTGCATACTTGCACATAGATCTTGCATTTATGAGGCCCCCATGTAGACTCCTACGTGAATTCTTCTCCAAAGGTATATGCTACTCCACTCCACTTTACACCACTCTACTCCATGCCACTCCACGCCATTGTATTATTCTCTCTATGCCCTTCATCTGTACTCTATGCCACTCTACTGTACACCACTCCATTCCACTCTGTGTCACACTACTCAACAACACTTCACTATGCGCCACTTGATTCTGTACCACTCCACTCTATACCAATCTACTCTACGCCACTCTGTACAACTCCAGTCTATGCCATTCAACGCCACCCCACTCTACACCACTCCACATAATGCTGCTCCACAGCACTGTATGCCACTCACTCTATGCCACTATATGGTACTCTGCTCTATGTTACTCTGCTCTGTGCCACTCCACTCTATCATATGCCACTCCATTCTACACCACTCCATAACACTCTACTCCACTGTATGCCACTCTATTCCACTCCACACCACTCCATTTTTCTCTCTGTGCCACTCCACTCTAAACGGTACTTATGTACACCCCCTGATTACTCTGATGAGAACTTTGACATTTATTTACATGCAGTTGGGATCCTAGATATGCAGCTTCCATCAGTCAAGACCAAAATAAATGTCCTGACAGAAATTTTACAGCCTTGCCCAGCTACATCTGAGCTTATGCTCCATTTTAACGAGACCCTCACCTATACTTTCATAGCTACTTCCTAACCCCCTTCCTGCCCACTTGTTATTAGGCAAATAGCCAGGCATCACAGATCGTTCTGGCAATCCTCATTTTCTTACTAACATCTTACTGCAGAGACCCTTGTTGTTCAGGCTTCAGCAAGTAAAGTGAATCCCAATTCATTTCCATGACTCCTCTAGATGGGATTCGAAGAGGATTGAGGCTTTATGCAAACTTATTTTTTTTGCTCTGGCAGTCTTAGCAGTGTGGTAAGCTAATGCTGTATACCTATTGATTTGCTATATGCATGCCCTGTGAAACCTGGCCAGCAGAATCTTACCGATGGTCCTGGAAGACCTTAGGGCCACTGTGGCTCAGACAATTCATGATAGACATGATGTGGCAAAATATGTTATGGCCGCTGGCCTTGCTACACTGATTGCTTTGGGAAGGCAGTTGGTTCCAGTGTTACATCCAGGTGAATGTGCTCCTAAGGATTTTCCAGCGCTGTACTCTGTCAAGGATATAGCTTTTGATAGCTCACTCCTTTTTGGTGAAAAGGCAGATTCTGTGTAGGAGCACTTTAAGAAAAGTAGAGCCGTGGCGCACTCTTGCATCTTTTACATAATTCACTTTGATTCCCATTCACAGTAGATTTCCAGCCCCTTTGTATTGCTTACTGATGCGCCACGGTTTAAGAATGTTTTACTTTGTGACTTCTCCAGCTCCCTGTGGATTTGCTGACCTAAACACAAAACACGCAACTTCCATTTGAGTGTTTATACAAGGTTATTCATACAGGGTATGCTGTGGGGGAGGCCATGGACCCTCAGAATTCTATTTTATAATAATAGTGCATTTGCCATTAAAAACCCTGACCAGTCTCCATTATAAACAAGTTTTTTCCAAACTGGCAGTCAGAGCAGGCCCGTGCTCCAATAATGCCCAGGGCTGAAAGACATGTACCGCCTGCTGCTGCTGGTGAATAAAATGAGGCAGCAGCCCCTCTTCACAGGCCAGTGCCTGGCTGCCTACATCAAAGCAGGGACTTACCTCTGAGCACACATCTCCACACCTTCCCTCAGCTCACCTGTATGGTCCACAATGCAGCTCTCTCCATCAGGCTGGTTCCAAGTTGTTTGTTGGGTTTGGGGAAGGGGTGTTTATGTGGTGTGGCTTTGGGTTAGAGATAGATGGGAGCACAAGGTAGGGCTGATATGATAGGGTGACAAGCCGGGACGTCGCCAGTAGCCAGGAACCCTGCCCTTTTGTCCTCAGAGAGTGCCTCAAAGCACTCTTATACATCCTCTCAAATTCTGCAGGTGAAAAACTGTGTGACATCTTGCCCATACACCTCTACATTTGCTAATCTTGAAGGTCCCTTTGCCTGCTTGTACTGCTACTTCCATAGTTGTGATGCAACTCGTATCCTACCTGTCACACATGACGATAATAACAGCAGTGAGAGATTAGCAGTGGTGAGTGGGGTGTCCTACAGTCAAGTTAGACCCCATACTTCTAACCAGTTGTATTTCTTGGAAGGGGTTCTTAGCAAATATATGCTCGCTACCTAAACATGCCATGGAACTCTGGGAACTGGTGAGCTCTGACTCTCCAGATTTAGGTTTCCTAAAGGAAACATGGCTTAAACCCACCTCAATGCCTGATATTGCCCCTTCCTGAGAATTATCGGATTCTCAGACTTGACAGAGATAAGAAAGTGGGCGGTGGTGTTGCTATAATATATAAAGATGCGCTGAAAGTTTCAATTATTGACGCCATGTCAGACAATACGTTGGAAATTTGTATATTTAAAACTGAACTGACACCCCAGGAAAATCTAAAGGGAGATCTTATTTAACAGCTTCCTGAGCCACTCAAAGATTTCAATTTAAAAATAATGGAGAAAATTGCCCCTCACACTTTTACCTCCAAACATTTTCTACTACAAGGGGATTTTAATATTCATAGCGAAGATAGTTAGAACACAGATGCTGTTAACATCCTGGCCGATATGGCCTCCCTGGGCTTGTTGAAGATCAATTCTGACCCTACACACTCGGCAGGTCATACCCTTGACATCATAGTCACAAATTCATCCTTCATACTTTCTGATCCCCCTTGCCCTCTGATATGGTCAGATAATTTTCCGATTCCAATTCGAATCAACTATTGCCTTAGAAACCAAACTGGCATATGTTCTCTGAATAGTCTCCGTAGGTGATGGCATAAGGTCATGTATGACTCTTTTAGCAAAATATTTGTTTCTCCTGTTTTTAATGAACATATGGACAGTACAAAAAAGCTTAGGGTTGTTAATGATGCCATCACTTCAATGATAGACATTTTGGCTCCTATGAAAAATCATAAGAGTAAAACTTAAAAAAAAAGTGCAGATTGGTATACTGCTAACTTACGCAGTGAAAAATCCAGATGAAAACACCTGGAAAAAATCTGGCGCAAATCCCATTCGGAAACTGAGAAGCTTAACTATAAAGCGGCCCTCACCGTTGATCATAAGAACTTAAAAAAGGCACAGAAAGATCATGTGATGATTAAACTCAAACAGGCAGGAAACTCAACTAAAGAACTTTACAAAATTCTTAACTCCTTCACCAATCCCACGGCTTGCTCTCAGCAGATTCTCCCTCCCTTCTCAGGGACTATGTGACAGTTTAGCTATGTATTTTGACGATAAAATTAACTTAATCTGCAACCAATGCCCTCAAAATTTGTGTCACTCTGACCCTTCTAATTCTGGACCCTCAACTCTAAGAAATTTGAGAAAAGGCTTTATACATTTCAATGCCATCCATATCTCTCAGGTGGAAGCCATGCTTACAGTAGCGAAATCTGGATCACCTCTAGATGTGATGCCGGCGCAAATATTCGCTCTATTTGCACCTCTCCTGGCCCCCTCCATTTGTGAGATTCTCAACTCTTCTTTATGTGAAGGAGTCATGCCACTTGATTGGAAGGCCGCTCAAGTGCTACCAATTAAGAAGAATGGTCAGTTATCTGCCGAAGTGCTCTCTAATTATCGCCTCATCTCACTTCTACCGCTTATGAGTAAAATGGCGGAGGGGTATGTCAATACTCAGTTAATGGGTTTCCTTGAATCCCAAGACATCCACTGTGGGTTTAGACCAAATCATTCTACAGAGACTTCCCTCATTGGGGTCACGGCGGGTCTTTATCAAGACAGGGGGGGGGACAGGGGGGTCTGGACTCACAGGAGGCAAATGTCACACCCTGGGGGGAAGGCCGGAAGGTCAATCCCGAGTCGAAGGAATTACGCTGCTTTCTCCGGACGAGCCGAGCACCGACTGTCATAGATTGCAGTTGCTCGAGCAACCGCCGTGACCACCAATCGGGGCACACTAGGGTCGAAACGTCGACGCACAATACTGGTCAAGAAACCTCCGGGAACGGGCACAGTAACCATCTGTCTCCTTGGAGCATTAACTTAGAACTCTGACCGCCAAACCAAAAATTTTCCCCCTTTTTCCCGTGTATAATACTGTATATATTTGTAAATAAGTGTCACTGAATTTGTTGCACCATTCACTTTGCTCACCAATAGTCACTCTTCACATGTTTTTGACATTCGTTTAAACTGAAATGGAATGAAGTAATTCCGGTGTTTTGTAAATGTGACTTTGTTTCCTATATAAAAGTTTTGAACTACATCTGTTTTCAGAGAGGTTTAATCGAATTTAATTGAACTTTATTTGTTATATTGTGTTATGAGCTAACTTAGCCTTTACTCAAAAGCAATTTATTCCGTCACCCGACAGAACCATTTTTGTCTTTAATCATACCTACCCAGGTTCTGAGGGACACAGGGTTACCCCTTTTTGTTAAAACAACTAGCTACCTGGTGGACAAGTTTATAGTCTACTGCCGAAACCGTCTACTTACATCTGAAGGTAAAGGGCTGCTAGTGGTCCCCCGCTTCAGGAAAATACGAACAGGCGGCAAAACTGTAGCCTACCTTGCCCCGAAATACTGGAACACCTTGCTGGAGGATTTGCGCAAATGCCCCCGTTTTCGGCGCGTCAGGAAACTCATGAAGACGGAATTATTCCAGGGCTGATCTTTGCATCTCCTGTACCCTCTCTATGATAGCGCGGAGATACCCCTACGGGGGTGATTCCAGCGCTTTACAAATCCCTTACATACATGCTAGGGTGACATGGTAGGGCTGATAGGGTGACATGGTAGGGCTGATAAGGGGACAAGGTAGGCCTGATAGGGGGACAAGGTAGGGCTGATAGGGTGACATGGTAGGGATGAAAGGGTGACAAGGTAGGGATGATAGGGTAACATGGTAGGGCTGACAGGGTGACAAGGTAGGGATGATAGGGTGAAATGGTAGGGCTGATAGGGTGACAAGGTAGGGCTGATAGGGTGACATGGTAGGGCTGATAGGGGGACAAGGTAGTGCTGATAGGGTGACATGGTAGGGATGAAAGGGTGACACGGTAGGGCTGATAGGGTGACATTGTAGGGCTGATAGGGTGTCTAGGTAGGCTGATAGGGTTACTAGGTAGGCTGATAGGGTGACAAGGTAGGTCTGATATGGTGACAAGGTGGGGCTGATAGGGTGACAAGGTAGGGCTGATAGGGTGTCTAGGTAGGCTGATAGGGTGACATGGTAGGGCTGATAGTGTGACAAGGTAGGGCTGACAGGGTGAGACGGTAGGGCTGATAGAGTGACATGGTAGGGCTGATAGGGTGACATGGTAGGGTTGATAGGGTGACATGGTAGGGCTGATAGGGTAGGGCTGATAGAGTGCTAAAAACAGAAACAGCAGCACATTGAAAACGATTAAAAGCGCTTTAACAGAATCACCGGAGCCAGGGAAGAAAGGCGTTTCTGTTTGCAGGCATTTATGCAATCTTGTTCGCCCCTCTGAAGGCGGCACCCTGGGCCCAACTCGCTCATGCAAAAGCTGGCCCTGTTAGCAGCGCTGTGTCAATTTTATCGTGATTTCTAATTGAAACTGTCATCAAGATTATCATATCCATGTTTGAACTCTGCCGATGAATCAGAACAGGTTGCCTGGGATAATTTCCTCTTCACTGTGAACGGTATGTTTTATTGCAATTTTTGGCATATATCCAAACCGCTTGCAAAACGCATAAGGTGTTTCAAAATCTCCTTGCACAATATTGAATTAGTCATGTAATGTTATTGATTAACACCAAAAAGGTTTGTTCCCTCAGCAAGGGTTGGATTATTAACTTTGGGGCATAATCATTCACCCACTGCCTTAAAGTGAATCTATATTTGACCTTCAAACTCTGAATAATAGCCAACACTACAGCGATCAAATCCAAAAAAAGACAAGAATATTTTGTCATTAAAATTTCCAGTTTGAAATCAAGAGTGGTCTGTGCGTGTGACTTTCAGACACACATAGTTCTCCTTCCAGAAACCGACATGCTCTCTGATTCGGTATCCAAGTGGAGATGTCTGAAAGTGCTGTTGTGGTGCCTTCCTGTGCTGTTGAACCAGGTCATGGGGAGATATGCCACCTCTCGTCTGTCTACATTGTTAATTTTTCGCTGCTATTCTAATCGAGTAATAGCATATATTCTGTGATAGGCTATTAAATTGATGGTTGTATTCTTCCGTTGTCCAGGTACAATATCTCATATTGTTAATGCAATCATGAGGTGTCTGATGCCAGAGAAAAGCGATAGGAAGACCTTTTATATCAAAGACGCTGCACAAAGTTGAACTGATAACGTGTGCGTTGATCTTTAGAACCATATTTTCCTTGGATAGTAAGACTGCAGCCAGCACCTTCACAGCCGTGGGAGAATGGGCAGCTCATTAATGTTTGACCGCTTTATCGACTCGTTCGTTTCAGATTTCTTCTAGTTCGGTTCATGTCTTCACAGTGGTGCTCACTAGCGTGTCGCTGCCACGATTATGTTAATACAGCATCAGGTGGGGGCCAACTCTAAGCTAACTCAATGTTAGTAGAAACTATGGGGCATATCATCAAGGGCCTTAATTCATGTGTTAGCGACTTTTTCCGGTTGCTAACGCATGAATTAATTATCGCCCTATTATCAATGCGTCGCTAACTCCGGTTAGCGACCCATTTCATGCGTTATTCATCGCCCCCACGTTGGAGACGATGAATAACGCTCTTGAGATGCAGGGTGGGCGTTCCCACGTCCAACCACATGTAAAATGTGGTTGGAGGTGGGATTGCCTTATTCACAAGGCAGGCCTTGGGAGAAGGAGACCTGCGATAAACGTGTCTATCGCAGGTCTCCCAACGCCTGCTTTTAGTATGTGTTAGGCATTGCTAACATGAGGGAGTGGATCATAAAGCTGAATCCACCCCCCCATATTATCAAGGCACACATTAGCGCGTGAAAACAGCGCTTGTTTTCACGCGCTAATGAGACCTATCGACGATTTCACATCGGCTGTTGGCTTTAGCGTTGAGAATCCGCTGCTAACAGGCGATGTGAAATCGGCGATAGATTTTTCCACGTTATCAACGTTGTGCAATATTTTTTGCACAGCGTTGATAATATGCCCCTATATTTATTTGAGTTGCTTACAATTTCAGCCTATATGTAATACCATGTGCTGTTAGTATTTAGTGATTTAAGATGCCACCATACCTTTGTCTTGTGTTCTCATTGTTAGAAATCGTATACTTTCTTCTAATGCTGTGCATTCTTTTTTTATGAAGGAGATAGATGCACTCATGGGCAGCATCCTTTATTGATACCTGAGGAAAGCGCTGAGAATCTAGGAATGTAGGGTCTCTTGTTGCAGGCGGACACTTTGGGCATCTTTTAATTGTGGGTTTCTAAAGCGCTAGAATCGACTCCCCAAGGAGTATCTCTGCGCTGTAGACCGCTGGGGAACCCATCCTGGCTTTCCCTGTGAGATGGTCCCTACTGGGTATCTCCAAGGTGAAACCAGGCATCCCCTGCGTATGTGGGGGGCCGCTGTGGAGATGAGGCAAGCTAATGCCCAGAGTTGCTGAGTGTGATCCCTGGTTAGAGTAGGCACCGAGGCGAGAATTATCGAGTCCGCTGATCCTGGTCCCCGACCCTGCCGCGTCGGGGATAGAACCCTGGTCCCGGGCCGTCCTCTGCTTCCGGGTCTGCCGCCTCTAACCAGTGAGCCACACCACACACTACTTTTAAACCCTGGCATTGGTAGAAAATAATTGTGAAGGATTTGTTGGCCTGTTTTACACGAGCTAGAGTTGAGCACAAATTGGGTTCTCTTTGTTTTGTGCCACACTTACTACCAGAAAGGTGGCACAGAATAAGGAAACATTTGCAGACATCATAGGCAAACATGGGCACAAATGCTGTTTGCTATGGGCCTCCAATGCTTTTTTTTAAAAAACAAAACACTGAGGACACCTGGCGCAGATGCAGTGCTGACTGAGGAGGTTGTTCACAAGGGTCTTAAATACCCCCTCTCTAAAAACACCTGCTCTGAATAGGTCTTCTGATCATTTTCTTTCCTGCTTGAATATCCATGGGTTAGAGCACTAAGTGCTGCTGATCCCACGTTTGTGCAAGAGCTGGGGAACCACACATCTGCTGCTGGAGGTCATTGTGCTTCTTGTTGTAGTTTTTTATGCTTCAGACTTCCGTGTTTTTCTGCTCTTCTGTTGAAGGATCTGAGGGGTTCCCAGTCGGTAAGGAAATGGCGTAAGCACCCCTCCAGTCCCCTGCAGAATAGGGAACTGGAGTTTGAGGTTGAATTACACCTGGTCTGCTTCCCTGCTGGTCACCTGCGTGAATTGTACATGCGAGGTGCATCTCTGCTGAGACGGGGTTTTCAACACTATTTGAGCGTGGCATGCAAATCTGCAGTTCTAGTGTTTAGGGCAGAACTCCGCCAAGAAAATTTAGGAATAAAATGGCAAAAATGGTGCATTTTACGTGACTTTTTTTTCATTATATATTCAATTGTATTATTTTTTCAAGCATAGTAAATGATGACCTTACAGTGCACCAGGATACGGCAATCTTTATTGGAGCTCTGCAATGATTCCTCACTATCACCCTCCAACAGTGCCCCTCATCTCTCCATAGCCCTTCTTTTACATGCATTTCTGTTGTTTTATAGCACCTCTCATACCAGTGTAGGGTGTCAGAGCACTTTACATATCACACACACACATATGCTCACACACACACACAGATAATGAATCAGATGTGTGTAAATCAGTCTATAGGAAATATTACTAAAGGCAAAAGGGACTAGAAGTTGTAGGATTCAAATGTATTCCATACTGTTAAGCTTTTTTTTAAGATTGGTAGGTCTGGGAAGCACAAACTCGGGATTCAGAATGTAACACAGTAATTAGGGTTGACTTTACTAATAAGAATTTCTTTCTACCCCTTTTAGCAAAATTAGGATAATGAAAGACAGGAAAAACCATAACTTTCAAACCCAGATTATGATTATAATTTATGAACTGCACAGTAACAAAAGGATCTCTGTGACAGAAGCGGTAAACCACCGAGCTTTGCACATAAACTACTGTTCTGTGATCTGCATATTACACACTGTTTGCAGCAGGCATGTTAATCCTCTGCGCTAACTTAGATGAGTGAAAGCTGCCAGCACACAAAAATCCCATCTCTCTCCAGCTGGTACATTAATCACCAGAGTTACCTTGACACTTTTATTGTTGCCTGAAAACTGTTGGATAAACAAGGCTTCCTGCATTGCTTTTAAAACTGCTGCATTGCCACAAAACTAGCCCCCACTAACAAAACCGGCCCACCACTGTCCAGCCTCCTGAGGAAAAGTCTGATGCCCAGGACGGCCATTCAGGCATTGAAACAACTTTTTTAAATTCTGCACTCTGCTTGTATATGACGCCATCGAATTGCTAGAAGCATGAAACACATGTAAAGCCGCTTCATACTTCCTCTATGTGGCTTTTAACAGTTTATATAACTGTCCTTGGTAAAAAGAGGATTTGAGAGCAGCAGTCAAATAAATCAGCAATTATCATTTTGTTTCCAATCCTATTGCTGTATAATCCAGTCGAATTAAGGTCCTCTGCAGATTGACTGATATCTGTTCGTTTAAGCTTAACTCGCTGCTGTGGGTGGCTGTATGAGCTCTAACCGACGAGGCAGATTATGGGAAGTGCAGTACACATTTAACAGCAGTACTAGTTTCAGGATCTTCTTAAGGATTTTGGGGGCCCCAAGCAAGAAACATGTTGGAGTCTCCTGTAAAGAACATTTTTTGAATTCTATTGCCAGTTTCCTCCTAATTTAAGCCACCTTAATTCCTTACAATGCTAAATGTGTAATCTTTCAGAATCTGGGTCACACAAAAATCGTTGAAATATGGCTTGTCCGTGACCCCAAAAGTTCTTAAAGTGACTCTGGGGAGAAGGAGACCGAGTCACAGATAGAGGTAAGCATAGAGGGAGAGGGATTTAGATGGAGAAATAGAATAGGTCACATAGACCGAAAATTCACTTTCTCATGCGGCCATTTGGAAGGCGTGGGCTTTGGGCAATAGCAAAAATATGTATTCTGTTGCACTCCAAAATAAAGAATGTTTTTTTCAAAGTGCTCGCTTTCAGGGCATGCCTCTTTAGCATGTTCTCTGTCTTGGAACACTCAACTGATCATGGTGTGGCGCTTCTCAAAACTTTGAGAAAAGTTAAATGGCGCACAACCAGCCACTAGCCTCATAGGCTTGTTTTTCCAAAGTAAATACAGTGATCAATGTTTCAACCAAATTTTGTTGATTTTTAACGAAATCAAAAGTAATAAATCATTCACACATTCCATGTCGCAAAAAACAAAAACAATTATAAAACGTTTCCATATTTCTTAATGTTTACACACATTTTTCATATGGGACATTCTTATCTCATCAACACGATAGTGGTTGTTGGCCCGAGTACTGAACATATCCCAAATGCATTTTGGCTTTTTAGGTCCTTCATCAGGGGAGATATACTGTACATAATTGAATATGATTTGGCCACGGAAACACATACTGACTGAAACAAATCATAGAAACAGGAGCAACTGTCACAGGAATGAAAGTACCAAAATATTAACACGAAATAATAACCTTCAAGTGTGGTAGCGCAACTTTCATATTGTACAAGTACTAATACCAATCTGCGTGAACCCGTGCTGACAAGTAAACTTCCAAGTCAACCTTGAAAATAATAGTCAAACATTGGTGGAAACACCCACTGGTGTGCTTCTCCAGTGTGTCTAATAGGCAGAAAATCACCTAAACACTATAAAGTAAATACTATCATTCCCAAGAGTGCCAAATCCACGTTTGACAAACATACAGTAGTGCCGTAAAATCAGATGAGCACACACTCCACAGCCACATGTGTAAATCCCTGTTATAGGTCAAACAGGCCAAGAAGTCTGAAGGGAACAGATGCTGCTCTCGTAGGCCAAAAGCCATCAATTTGTGCATGCTCTATTGGTATCATACTAGGAAAGAAGACAAGTGTTTACCGAGAGAAACAGCAAGCCTGTCCAATTTCAAACCTTGTCAGGTTCTGTTCATTACTCAAACACCTCCTGTTTCTCTTTTCATAAAAACTAACCGATCACGTGTTTAAACTGTGCTCCAATAAAGGCGCCATATTGGAAAATATTTGTTTCACCGCTATCCGTTACAGGTGCTGAAAAAGCTTTTGTAAATGTAGAGGTGGGAGAGCCAGCAAATTAACAGGGAGAATCGAGATGAGCCATGGTTCTCGCTCAGATCTCAGAGCACATGCACGAGCCGAGCCCTGTAAATACGTGCTATATAAATCAAACAAACAACTTAAAATATTATAAAGTCTTATCAAAGTTCAAAAAAGTTTCTTTCTTTAACACGTGGAAGCTTTGACATTATATGGGCTCATTATAAATCAAATACCAATACATAGACATAACAGCTTCGTCTAGAACCTAACCACAAATCATTTTGTACAGCTTTTGAAACGTGCTCTGCCCGTACTTCCTAGGTTTCTGACTCTCGGCTAGCGCTATGAGACCTACCTGTGATATATTTGCGTTTAATAAATACCAATACATAGACATATAGCACTCCACTGAGCAGTCTTTATTGAAAGTGATCATTTTGTACAACTGGTAGTCTGAACTTACGTATTCGAAAGTGCTTCCATAGGCGAAAATGAAGAAAAACGAGTTTTGGTGAAATAAAATATTTGCCTAAGACCACACAATTTAAGAGGGAAAGCTGCAATTCTTACAGGATTTCAGTTTTCCCTCTGTGCAAATCAGCCAGTAAATAGGTAACTATCTAACTGTCTTTCCCTATGATAAGAGTTGGTTTTACCTCGTAGTACATTCTTCTACCTAAAGGTATTGAAGTGCTTACATGAGCACTAGTTACATTACTCAAGGTCACTTGCATTGTTTATAGGTATGGGGAGATTCAGTTTTTCCCAGAATCACATGATATTAAGCCGAAGCCAAGGCTCGAACCTGGTTCTGAGGTCCATAGGCGGCCGCTCTGCCTGTAACACCACAACCTAGGTAAAAGGAGGGAGGCAGAGAGTCCACACGAAAGCTCGGCTCGTTATGAGCTCGAGGTTCCACAGGACCTTGAACTGAGGCAGAGCCAAGCTTCAGGCTCGAGTCTGACTCAATCTTTCAGTGTCTTGCCCACCTCAATGTAAGTGTGTTACATAGAATTAAAGAAGTAAAAGCTTACTCTGAGAATCAGCAGACCCACTCCGTGCCAGGTTTCATTCAATAACAAAAAGCCTCTTGGTTTTCTTTTCACAACAACTCAAGCAGGTCTCATGTTAAGATTGTAAGCCTGCACCACAATTTGCGCCACCTTGAATAGATTTATTTCGCCACTCTCGTGTGAATCCTGATGTTGGAAAGTCTTCTTTAAAGTGTTATGAGACACCAGAAACAGTGCCTACGTAAATGATGTTAATGTGTGATAAGTGCATGTGAAACAGTGTCCCTCAGTGTTAAACTGGTATTCACCCCCTACCTAAACAGATTAATAGACCTCGCCGAATATGGTGAAATAAATCTGGTTAGAAAACAATGCCCTTCATAATTCATAAATGTAACCACTCACAGCCAACATTACAAATAACACAGCAGTCGTTGGAAGTTCATAAAAAGAAAAGACTTCTCCAGAGAGAGATGGTATGGACCAAATTATTGGACACTTCACAGCCTGTGAGACTAAATGCCATGCCGCAAATGTGTTATTTGTGATGTTGTCCTTAGGTGATAGTCGTTATCTACTGAGACCTTTAATGTGTCTAGTGATCAGTATGAAAAACTGCATGAAAGTACAGTTTTAATCTACTAAAGTCTAGCCTCAAACAGTTATGATTTTATTATTTTTTACCCGTGTTCTGTGGCACTGTTTTTTAAAAATTAAAAACCTATAAAAAGTTTAATGTCTTTCCTAAATATTAACAAAAAATCATTGGAGCAGAAAGCATGTTGGCGAAAGTGTTCCTGCTTCAGGTTCATTCCCAGAAGCATTTGTAAAGGGTACGTGCTCCCACAAATTACTTTGATGAAACCCTTTGCCCTAGAGCCGGACCAAATGTGGAAAATTTTACAGCCATATCATGTCTCTGGCACAAGGAAGCGCTTGGCTCCATCCGGCTCCTGCTTAAAAATAAAAGGCAAAGGTGTGCACCAACCAGCGGCGGCCAGCACAGGTAAGCGCAGGGCTGTGGAGCAGGGCGCGGCAGGGGGGGCATCCGACAGACGACGGAATAGGTATTATTTATTTATATAATTATACCTATTCCATCGTCTGTCGACTCCCCCGCTGTTCCGCCCCACCACCGCACCACGTTTACCTGTGCTGGCCGCCGCTGGCACTAACAAGCAGGGTCAGAAGGCATCGCATTGTCACTCCTGGCGCAGCAGCCTTGTTCTCTTGATCCCTGGCGCAACTCACAGTGCATGAACATTACAGCATCGACTTCACCATCTCAGGACCCACCAATCTGGCTCAGTGCCCCACCCTCGATCCACTTGCAGGGACTGGAAAAATATATCAGAAGACCAGTGAGACAACACTCTCTGTTCACACCTCCCAGACTCTACACCAGACCCAGAACAAGCAGCAAAAAACTTTACCCAGTGGATCACAGAATGCGCAGACACTATTGCTCCTACCAAGACAGCCAAGTCCAAAAGACCAACCAAAGAGCCAGCTGGTTCACCAAGGAACTGCAATTTACCTAGTGCAACTGCTGGAAACTAGAAAGTAATTGGCACATTAACAAAAAGACAGAGAACCACACCGCCTTCAGGACAGTAATCAACCAGTACCACTGCCTCCTGAAAGAAACCAAGAAAGATGCCCTAGTCGACCACATCGAAGCCGGCACCAACCACAGCAAGGAACTCTTTGCCATGGTAAAGGAGTTCTCCAATCCCGCCACCACGAGAACAGCATTACACTCCCCCCACCCCAGGAACTGTGCGACAACCTTGGTGACTTCTTAGATCACGGTCATCTACGAAAACTTCGAACGACAACCCTCCGCCACTCACTAGCTCACACCCATGAATACCAACCCCGAATACCTGCTCACCCACTGGAACCTCTTCACCGCGCAAGGCACTATCTCCAACATGAATTCTGTGCGCTTGGGAGCACCCATAGACCTCTGCCCCCACCACATCTTCAACCTCGTAAGAAAATTGTCAGCGAGCTCAGAAAAGTCCTAAACACCTCCATCAACTCAGCCTCCTCCCTTAAGGACTGGAAACTACTTCAGAAAAAACCATCTGCCAACCCAGCCGAACTGAAGAACTACTGACCCATCTCTCTTCTCCCATATTCAGCAAAGGTACTCGAGAAAATGATCAACCAGCAACTCACCCAACACCTGGAATGCCACAACCTCCTAAACCCCTCCCAATCTAGATTTCAAACCAATTACATCACCGAGACAACCCTGATTGCAGCCACTGATGACATCAGGGCCCTCCTGGACCGCGGAGAAACAGCAGCCCTTATCCTCCTGAACCTTTCAGCCGCATCTTACACCGTCTCCCATCACATCCTGATCAACAGATTTCACCACATCGGGATCCATGGAGACGCTCTGAACTGTGAATTGCATCATACGTCGCTGGCTGGATGAAGGTCAATGACCTCAAACTCAACTCAGACAAGTCGGACGTCCTCATCTTCGGGAACAACACCTCGACATGGAACAATGCATGGAGGCCTGCTCAACTCGGCTCACCTCCCGCCCCAACAGACCACACCCGCAACCTTGACATCATCCTAGACAGCAGGCTATCTATGAAGAAACAAGTGCATACAGGCTCCACTGCCTGCTTCCACACCCTTCGCGTGCTCTGCAGGATCTTTCGGTGGCTCCCATTCAATACCATAAGGACTGTCACTCAGGCCCTCATCACCAGCAGACTGGATTACTGAAACATACTCTGTAGGACTTACTGTACGCCTCCATATGATAAAAAAAACTCAGTGGCTAAACTCACCCTCGACTCACATCACATCACACCCCACCTCAAGAAACAACACTGCCTCCCGATCCAGAAGAGAGGACAGTTCAAGATGCTGACCCAAGCCTACAAGGCCCTACATAATGAGGGACCAGCATACATCAACAAACGCCTCACCTTCCACCAAACGACCAGACACCTTCAATCTGCTTCCCATTCCCTTGCAAAAATCCCACTGATCCTCCTAAGCAACAGCGGAGGACGCTCCTTCTCACACGTTGCATCTATGGCATGGAACAACATTCCCCTACACCTCAGGACTGCACTGTCACTTCAACAATTCAGGAGAGAACTCAAAGCCCGGATGTTCGAATGAACAACCCACCCCGCAGCAGCAAACATTTCCAGCGCTTCGAGAACCTCACAGCCGATTTGCCGTGCTCTATAAATGCTGAATTATTGATTGATTCTGTAAGTTGGAAGGCAATGTAAAAACAGTTTTTACCATTATTTTCCAGCTGCGATACATTGCAGAATAGTTTACATTATCTTTCAGATCTCTCACCACGCCGTACAGTTTTTACCTCGTGACTGTTACATCAGCCTGCTATCTGAACCTAAACAGACATAACCAGTAGGTTTACATCCGACAGAAGGTAACCTGTGCCACGGTAGAAGATCTGTGCACCCAATATCTCTGACGCGCTATGCCATTTTGCTGACAAGTCTGTTCTGCCCCTTTTGGGACCTCGTAGATTGCCAAATAGTTGTTATCTCAAGTATTGAAGTGACGGCGAACACCAGTTTATCACAGGTCATTTAGTGTTCTCGATTACTGATTGCAATCTTTATGGCTATCAGGCAAGTGGGTTGGTAGATTTGGTTCTCGGATGACATCGGAAACCTTTGCCCATTCTGGGCAACCTTTCCTTTCACTGGCATGTTCTGCTCTGATCTGTTGCATAGCTGTCATGTGTCAGGGTTTCCAAACTGACGAGAGAAGCGTGATTAATGGCTACACAAACTCCTGAGATGGCCCAAGCCGTTAGATCTGTTTTCTGCTCTACGTCTCTCTACAGATCTGCACAGCGCCGGGACACTCTGCTTGAGTAGCCGCGCGCTATATAAACCACATAAAAAAAAAAATAAAAAAAAATCTGTCCTACTATTCCACGGGGCTGCTCCACGTTGGTTTGTACAAATATAGGGGTATATTATCAAGGGGGTTTATCTCCGCTTTTTTGGCTTTAAAAGCCAAGAAAGCGGAGATAAAATTATCTCCCTATTACCAAGCTGTCGCTAACACCAGTTAGTGACAGCTAATAGGAGATAGCGACCATCTTGGGCCCCGCTTTGCATGTCAGTGATATTTATCACTAATGACATGCAAAGTGGGCGTGCCAAGATGTTAGCGACTGGAAACAGTCGCTAACATCGCTATCTCCTATTACCAACTTTTGGAGATATTCGCGCTAAGCGCGAATATCTCCAAAAGCTAACACCTGCCCTGAGCAGTTCTTCACCATGTTATCCAATGAGAGGTGGATAACATGGCTAAGAGCATTTGCTCGATAATGCATGAATATCGCTGACTTTTCAGCGATATTCATGCATTGCGGCCGTTTTTTATCGCATTTGCGATAAACCTTGCTAATAGCAAGGTTTATCTGCGATAAAAATCGCCGATGTGCGGCGATAATTTTTGTCTCTAAACAAGTTAGAGACAAAAATTATCGCTAGTTGTTGGTAATATGCCCCATAGTACCTTACACTGGTGTGAACACATTTTGCACGATTCACACCTCGACTATTGAACTTAAAACCCTTCATATAGCAGGAGCTTCCATAGGTTCCTAGTCCCCCATAGTCAAGGAAGGTTATTTTCAATTTGCCTTTTTCTGTATTACATTAAGTTTGGGTGAATGTGATTCTCAGGACCACGGTCACCTTATTGTAACTGATTAGGGATAGAGGGCCACATGTGTGACTGCCAGGTTTTGCGACTCGCAAATTGCGATTCTTAGCGACTCGCAATTTTGCAAGTCGCAAAACCTAATGTACAACAGTATCTCAGACACTGCTTGTGGTACCCAAATGGGTCGCTAGGGACCTTCCTCATTATATTTCATGAAGCAGGTTGCAAATTGCGACCCTTTGGGAATGATCAGAACTCACAGGGATTGAAGAAAATAGGATGCATTTCAAAAAAAAAAATACAAAGTTTTCTTTTCACTTTTTTGAAGTGCTGCCTGCTCTGAAAAAATGTTGGGACCCCCATTCACAAAACGGAAGGGGTCTGGAGCCCTCCCCATTTGCAAATGCCTTACCACCAATTTGAAATTGGTGGTAATCTGCAAATGTTTGCGACCGCATTCCCGATGGCAAAACATTCATACATACCAGTGCGACTCTCTATTAGGAAGGGATGTTCTCTACACTCCCCTTCCTAATAGGGATTCGCAAACCCTATTTTGTAAGTCGGTAATAGGTTACAGACTTGCAGAATAGGGTTGGTACATAGGAAAGTGCATTTTACCGGCCTGGGCCGATGGGCCGTTTGCGACCAGTATAAATGCGTTGTACATCTGGCTCATAATTGTGTGCTGGTAAACTTCATCTTTATTGAGAACCCAAGCAAAAGCAGGCCATTGATACACAAGTTATGTGGGTGACATTCCTCTGTGACTTGCAGTATACTTATAATGTATGGAAACGGGTACTTTATCTGATAAGTCATAGTAGGTCGCTCCCCATTATTCTGATTTATATGATGTACAGTGCTTGAACCCACACTTCAAGTAACTTCTTTCAGCCAATTAGCATCCCCTAAGATTTCATTCACGGCTGATGAAAAAGAGTGGGTCATTTGAACGGTAGTCAGTAATTTTCCCCTCTCCTCTTTGTCTTTCCCACGTTACTTGGAAGGGTATTTCATTTGCCCACTGTTTGGTGAAATGTTTTACTGTTCTTTCATATTTTATGTATGTTATGCAAATAGGGAGGCATGCAGGAGAAAGGTGAGATTTGGTCATGGTTGGTACAGACTAATTTAACAGCCACTGGTGAATTTGTTTTCGTTGGTTAAGAGTGATTACTTGGTTTTCTGTGGTAATTTTGCCATAACCATACTTACGATACAGTTTTTTTTTGTTTATGCACAATGCTGTGTGCTGTTCAACAGCCTTAATTCCAAACCATTTTTGGCAACTCTTGATTATGGTTTTCATTAATTTTCATAGTAGCTGTAATGAAGTATAGTTTTATACATAAAAAGTATGCTTTCGAGATCAGACATAATTGAGTCAGTGTGTGAATGGATTGCTTTACTGGTATAACCCAGCTCTGTATGCAAGAACCACTGTGTAAAATGAATGCATATCGTGCATTCAGCAGACACATGTTCAAAGGAGTAGTAAAAAAGTACAGATTTGTACATGATATGAATAGCAGATTGTGAATTGATTAAGTGGCAAACATTCAGTGCTACATGCAAAAAGCATTGTATAAACCATGTGTGCCATGTATTTGGGAGGTGCATGCAGTCGTGGCCGGCATTACTCGTGGGTGGGAGGTTGCAGGGGGAGATGGTCGTGCGGTGGTGTGTGTAAATTTTAAATAGAAACTTACCACTGGCGGTCTGGTAGCGTTGCGTCGTCCTACCAGGAAGTAGCCGCAAGTAGCCTCCCTCCCCTCCCCAAAGCCAATCACAATGCGGTGATTGGCCGGGACGCCAACCGCACAGGCGTCTATGGGGAGAAAAGGGAGAGCGTGCATGACTGGTTTGGTCGGCCCTGGGGTCGACCAACCAGTTAGCGCCCACAACATTGGGCTACTCACCCCTCCCCTGCCCTCGAGCAGGACCACCCACCCGCGCGCCCCCAACCAAACCCTTCCTCTGCTTTCTCGCAGTGCAAGAAGCAAAAACATAAAATGGTATTCATACCATTTTATGTTTCTGCCTCTCGCATTGCGAGAAAGCAGTGGGGCAACACTCCTCCACCCACACGGAGAAGCCGCCCGTGGGTGCATGTGCTTTGGTAAAGAAATGTAGAATTGTACATGAATACTATAGCTTTACAGAACTTACATATTTAAGTCAAATGCATTAGTAAAGAATAGATGTATTCATTGGCACAATTTAGCCCAGTATGCACAACCCACCTGTCAAATACATGCATGTCCTGTATTTTATAGGTACATGTTTCTGTTTGCCAACCCATGAAGAATCATCTGCACTGGAATAAGTTATAATTACGTTCACATGAATTTAAAACAAGGGTTTTTTACAAATAGATATTTAACTGCACCGGGACTTGTGACAATTGATTTAGGACTTCCTGGACAGGTTTGCTTTATTACTGTTTACCTGAAATTGTTCTACGTATGTTTCATCATTTGGTATTTTACTTTTAAATGGTGTTTTCGTGCACATAATGTTAAAACTGTGTCAGGAGAAGTTAAGATGTTTAAGCAATTAGTAAATAGCTGTAGATTTACTTGAGTGAGTAAAGTTAGAATTTGATACTAATCACTTTGGGCCTGATTCACAAAGGTAAATATGCATGTGTGCTTCTGCTCATTTGTAGATCGACTCCTACACCTGGGCTCAAATCTTAACTTGTTTGATGTTCTCCATTTGTGATTGGAGATTTTCACCTAGATGAACCTTGAGACTCTACGCCTCTCATGTGGAGGGTGGCGACTACTACAACTGAATTTACAAGTGTAAAGTTATTATTCTCATACTACTACCTGTTTGTAGAAAACAGGAAACCGGGGTGTAGATCTCCATGATGAACACTATATTAGAACATTGGAATGTTGGGACCTCCATTGCAGACAATGGAGTGCTCCCTGCTTCTACGGGCCGGTAAAGGCCCGCAGAGCAACATTCCAATGTTCTACAAAGGCTTCTCGAAGTTCGAGGGGATTTATATCCCCTCGAGCTTTGAGAACCCTTTGTTTAATTTGTTAGAACATTCTGCCCTCTAGTGGCAGAATGTTCTAATAGCCTTATAGCCCTTCGTAGCAGGACTATACGGCTAT
The DNA here is from genome assembly GCF_964261635.1 of Lissotriton helveticus. Taxonomy (NCBI): domain Eukaryota; kingdom Metazoa; phylum Chordata; class Amphibia; order Caudata; family Salamandridae; genus Lissotriton; species Lissotriton helveticus. The sequence continues at coordinate 200,397,403 of NC_136063.1, read as the reverse complement.
TAAAGTCCCGCTGTTTCGTTAAAGTCCCTCGCATTCGGCTCGGGCCTTTAACGATTCAGCGGGCCTTTAATAGCCGGTATAGCCCGCTACGGCGGGCTATAAGGCTATAATAAAATTTATTAAAGATATTCTTTATTACAAATATAATATTGAGAGACAAAAATATATTATTTTTTTTAAATATTATTTTTTAAACATTTTGTCATTTAAATCTGCCACCCTCCATACATTTTTATGTTTTCCTAATTTGTAACAAATGTGATTTTAAGTTAGGGCTTTAATGAACTTAAAAAAATATTTACACTTTTAAACTTTTAAAGTTAAAATATAATTTACTTTATTTTAAATGTAAGTATATCACTAAATTAAGCAAAATAATAAAATATAATCTAAATTGTATTTAATTGTTTTCAGTTGATTCTCTCCATCTATATTGAGAGACAGAACAGAAACAAAATGATGAAATGTCATCTTAATTATATTTAATTATTTTCAGTTCTATCTCTCTCCATCTATATGTAGAGAGAGAGACCTGAAAATAAATAAATATAATTAAGATTACAATGTATTATTTTGTTTAATTTAGTAATACACATAATTTAGTAATGCACACAGATATATAAATCTATATCTATCTATCTATCATCTATCTATCTATCTATCTATCTATCTATCTATCTATCTATCTAAACTATTATTATTATTAGAAATAATGTATTTCACATTGTTTCCTATGGGGTTTTATAATGTTATAGCTTGCATCATTGTTTTCAATGGGAGTGTGTTGTAGTACTAATAAGTGGTTGACTATGTGTTTTGCTAGACTTAATCCAAGGCTGGTCTGGGGTGTGTTTATGCCTGTTTTATCACTATTAGGGCTATAGAAGAATTAGTAGTGCATTTACTGAACTTCAGATGTCTTACGCTTATGTGGGAGTGTTTTTTGTATTGGCATGTTCGTTCCTAAACACATTCCTAAATTTCCTTACAGCTCTCCCATTTAGTAGAAACTATTGCTCATCTTCCAATAGCTCCCCCCTTTGCCTCCCTCATTTACTACTGTAATGCATACTTATGTGTGGGGAGAGGTGGAGGTGGAGATCTCCAGACGTACCTTTGTGAATTGCTTATTTGGTAAGTAATACTATTGGAGTAGCACTTTACATCTTCCAAAATGTCTTTTGTGAATCTGGCTCTTTATGATAAGTCATATCTAGCTAAGCTTGGAATACAAATGTGTCCAAGTTAAAACTAATTGACACAAAACCTTCGGTTAAGGTTGCACATTTCATTGAATTGAATCGGGATAAAACTAGCATGTTCCCTTGATGTCGTTAACTGTTGTCTGCAGCATTGCACCCCTGAGAGTAAGTAGCTACCAGATTGTATACTGAGGGGTGGGAAAGTAGGTTTCAAAATATTTCTCACACATTTTAATTGTTTCCTTTGTTTCCTGTAACTGCCTTTTGTAGATAAATCAGCCACTCGATGGGGATTAACAGTGGAGCACCTCTTTGTGTCGCCTTTGCAAGCCGCTGCAGCCAGACCAACAACTTTACCACTTCTTCTATAGAAATTATGAAACTTGTATTAACTGAATGGCAATTATGGATTTTTAACTCTAATTCACAGTAAACCGTCAAGCCATATGTTGGAATTTCTACCAAATATAATTGTTTTGCTGGCACATTTCGTACTTGCTTGAGAAGTTGCGGAAAATTTACTTGATTAAAGAGGAAAATAAGTATTACGTGCTCGAGGAACACGACGCAAGAAGCTGAAAAGAAGAGATCATTATTTATCTTTCAAGATATATGATAGTGTTATTATTTATATAGATAATATAGGAAGATATATTTTTGTGGTAATGAAAATGGCTCCCCAGAATGCTGACTCGGAATCTATGCAAGTTCAAGAGCTACCTGTGACACACGTAAAGAAAGAGGCGAATAAGGAAAATGAGAGTCGCGATGAGACCATAAGCGAAAGTTCCATTGACCGGATCCCGATTCGCCTATGGGTGATGCATGGCGCTGTCATGTTCGGCAGAGAGTTTTGCTATGCTATGGAGACAGCCTTAGTTACACCTGTATTGTTGCAAATAGGTAAGTGAGACAAAATTATGCTTCTTTATGTTTTAATCGGACCTAATGATGCAAACTGCTTTCACTGATTGTAAGGATATAAATAGCAATGGGGTTGAGTGATTCTGACTGTTGCATTTTGGGAGATTTGTGACTGGGTTTGATGTCCGTTTTACCGCTGCCTATTGTTTCCTGTTTGTGGGTTACCTCTCCTGTGGTGGAGGCTTCAACTGCTCAAAAATGAATCCCCTGGCCTTCTGGGGACATGCACTTGTTGGGATGTCTCCAGCTGCAAAACCTGGATTCCTGTAGTACCAGATGGCCTATCCAAACCTTATTGAGCCACGGAGGTGTGTTTCTGCCTTGAAAAAACACAGTCAGGGTTAGACCAATCTGGGGTTCTAAGGCTCCTCGAGTTGGCTTCCCCTCCTCCAGAGTCCTGGACATGTTGGTTTTGGTGTTGTCTTGGTCCTGTGCTGTACCTGACTTTGCAGTCGACCTGTAGTCTTAACACGATAGGTCCCAGTCTCACCTCCTGTTCTCTGTCCGAGATCAAGCAATGGCTTTTCCCGAGGCGTTGATGCCATTCAGTACATTTGTACGAGGTGTCAAGAGCAGGAGACAGGATTCTGATGCAAAATTAGCCCATGCTTGTGAATGCTAAGATATCTTCCTAGATAACCAAAGTTCATTTTAAGTCTCGATTGTGGAAGACCTTTGTAGACTAAAACGGACAATGGACTTAGAGCCTACGTATTGCTTCAATGCATTGGCTTTATTGTCACTCTTAGTTCTTTGCTTCTTAGCAGATGAATTGTCTTTTTCTTCTGCTTGTTTTTATCTCTCTTCTGGAACAAAGCCTCTTTACCATCCTTTTGCCTGTCTGACTTGTTCCATTTCACTGTTCACATTTAGGGAGCTACCCTTTTCTTTGTCTTTCAGCATTCCAAGAGAGTGCTTGTTTTCTAGCTCTCTCCTTCTTGTGCTTCTTCTTCCCTAAATACATGTGCTCCCCCTCCCTCCACGTTCTCCCTTGTGTGCTGTTTTTTTTTAATATTAGGTGCCTGCCAAAAATCCATATGCTCTGTTCTTCCCCTCCCCAGCTTTTTTAATGTTAAACCCCCTCACAGCCTAAAGGACAGCCATTACTCCCATCGCCTACTCCCCTTAGCTTCCCCACCGCCGTCCCCCCTCAGCCTGCTACTTCGTTGCCCCCCACTTCTCACGTCCTTGAAATGATTTTTTTACTTTTTAGGGACAGCCAAAAGCTTCCATGCGCTGCTGGACACTCTGCTTTAAAGAAATGTACTTCTGGGCACCTGAAAATGTATTTGTTCATTTACTGCTGTCAGCCATTTGGATTGGTAAACAAAAAACTGTTATAGTGGCCAGTGTTATTCTGTAGGCGTGTGATCGCATTGTGACGCATGCGTGCCCATGCTTCATAACACGCACCTACTGAATGACGCAGCACCATGATGTCATTAAGTGAAACCACTCATAGGCATGCCATGTTGTGTATTTTTTTTTGCAGATGCTGAAAAGCATCGGCAAAAAGTATTGCCAAAGTCAGTGGGTCACAAACACGAAACCTATTGGCTCTGCCAATGCTTGTTGCTGTATTCTCTTGGTGTCTAACAGGAGTAGCATGTAAAGGAGCTCGAAGAATGGTACAACTGGGAGTCGGACACCTTCCCTAAAATGTGTCTTGGCACGGTTAATGTCCTCCATACAGTAACTGCATTGTCACTATTCTTGTTCCAAATTTCCATGTAAGTGGTGCTTGGGTCAATTTAAATATGATCCTTTTGTACTCCCATTTTTGTTTATCCCCTTTTTATCCCACCATTAAAAACAAACTTTAAGTTCAAAGTACACTCAGACCTGCTGATTACTGCCCCTTTAAAATGAACAAAAAAATTCTGAGATGTGAGAAATTCCAGCTATGAAACACCTTTATTGTTTTACCGCCCAAGCAAAAGCTGCAAGTTATGTTTTAATCCAAAAATAATGAGTCATGCGGTCCAAGAGCTGAGTTCAGCATATGCACGTTTGCAGTAGCAACTGTTACGAAATAACTGGCTGGTGGAAATTTCCATAAAAAGAGTTTGCTTAAATGATCAAACTCTGCTTATGTTCTCACTGGCAAATGTGAACTGTTTTATCAAGCAGCAGAGATGCGAGTGTTCAGCACGAGTGCCGCCGTGGAAGGGACTTTCAACAATCGCGCCCTTCCGACTCGCCACAGGGCTACATAGCTTTCATGGCTCTCTGTTGCCTTTTTAAACACACTAAAGAATACAGTTCTTTGTATTTGTAGCAAATGTAGCTCAATCTGACCAAGAAAAATCCTGTGTATTTCCTGGACCTTGGGAATTCGAAGGACTGGCCTTTCCTCCTGAAAGCATTCAGGGTAGTGAAGGCGAGTCCCTGAGACAAACATAAAGGCTTATTTAGAGTTTGGCCGATGCTGGGCGTCTACCAGGGAGTACAGGCTGTCCCGACCGCCGTATTTAAAGGGCCCGCTTCACAAAGGTAAACTTAAATGTTTGGTCTAAGAACAGAGGGGCATATTTTCAAGGACCGGTGTTAAAATTATCACCGTTTTATCGGCAGGAAACTGCCGATAAAACGGCGATAATGTGCTCGATAATACGCCCTTGTTAATTCCCATAGAAGCCCATGTTAACACAAGAACATGGGCTTCTATGGCAATTAACAAGGGCGTATTATCAAGCCCATTATCGCCGTTTTATCAGCAGATTCCTGCCGATAAAACGGCGATAATTTTAATACCGTTCCTTGATAATATGCCCCAGAGTGTCTAGCAAAAGGGCAGGCAGGACTACAGCAGTCTTTCCGCCAGACTTTAAGGAAGGCCATTACCCTGTAAACTAACTGCATCACCGAGTGGCCTTGTACATGGTAAGTAATCACTTGCAAGAAGCACCTAACAGATTGACTCTTGTAGGTGTGTGTAACATGACTTACTCAGCCATTCCATGCACAGGGTTACAGGCACAACCCCCTCCCAGCCCCCCCCCCCCCCCCCGGCTGGCCATTCCATGGTATTAGAAGTAGTGGTAAACGTGCTGGGCGGAAAGGTACCGTAAACCACGATGGACTTCCCTTTTGTATCCCACAATGGTAAGTAGCAGGGGTAAAAACACAAGGTGGAATTGACAGGGGCCGGGAGGGGCAACAACTACGCTATGATCCACTAACAGGGGCTGCATAGGGGGACTTTTCAAAATATTGGGCAGAGTTAGAGTTTGGTGCAAGAGAAGGAAGAGGAAGACCTGTCTGTATCAGGGAGGAATGAGAGGCAACTACGCAAATCAACCACCAAACCAGTTTTATTTCAAAATAACTTATTGTCGGGTCAAGGACAAAGCATTATAGTCAATGCTGCTCCTTCTGTTTGAGGTTCACTTACTCGAGAAATTATGTACAAATCTGTAAAAATACATTTATACCTCTGACAAAAACACGAGTAGAGGAGAATTGCTGTATGTACGTTTTGTGAATTTCCATAGGTAAATCATCTGCAACATTTATAAACCTAGAGATACAATAAAGAGTGACTCTTAATCTCAACTCTGTAGGTTTATAAATGTTGCAGATGATTTACCTATGGAAATTCACAAAACGTACATACAGCAATTCTCCTCTACTCGTGTTTTTGTCAGAGGTATAAATGTATTTTTACAGATTTGTACATAATTTCTCGAGTAAGTGAACCTCAAACAGAAGGAGCAGCATTGACTATAATGCTTTGTCCTTGACCCGACAATAAGTTATTTTGAAATAAAACTGGTTTGGGGGTTGATTTGCGTAGTTGCCTCTCATTCCTCCCTGATACAGACAGGTCTTCCTCTTCCTTCTCTTGCACCAAACTCTAACTCTGCCCAATATTTTGAAAAGTCCCCCTATGCAGCCCCTGTTAGTGGATCATAGCGTAGTTGTTGCCCCTCCCGGCCCCTGTCAATTCCACCTTGTGTTTTTACCCCTGCTACCTATTCTGCCCGCCCTCCTTACCAGAGGAAGGGACACTGAGCTATCATGACACATCTGTCCTTTGGAGCTCAGAGAGGTTGCAGAGTGCTGCTTGACGTGCAGACTCCACACTCCCGAATGAAGCATGCTTGGCACTGAGCTATCATGACACATCTGTCCTTTGGAGCTCAGAGGGGTTGCAGAGTGCTGCTTGAGCGTGCAGACTCCACACTCCCGAATGAAGGATGCTTGGCACTGAGCTATCATGACACATCTGTCCTTTGGAGCTCAGAGAGGTTGCAGAGTGCTGCTTGAGCGTGCAGACTCCACACTCCCGAATGAAGGATGCTTGGCACTGAGCTATCATGACACATCTGTCCTTTGGAGCTCAGAGAGGTTGCAGAGTGCTGCTTGAGCGTGCAGACTCCACACTCCCGAATGAAGGATGCTTGGCACTGAGCTATCATGCCACATCTGTCCTTTGGAGCTCAGAGGGGTTGCAGAGTGCTGCTTGACCTGCAGACTCCACACTCCCGAATGAAGCATGCTTGGCACTGAGCTATCATGACACATCTGTCCTTTGGAGCTCAGAGGGGTTGCAGAGTGCTGCTTGAGCGTGCAGACTCCACACTCCCGAATGAAGGATGCTTGGCACTGAGCTATCATGACACATCTGTCCTTTGGAGCTCAGAGAGGTTGCAGAGTGCTGCTTGAGCGTGCAGACTCCACACTCCCGAATGAAGGATGCTTGGCACTGAGCTATCATGACACATCTGTCCTTTGGAGCTCAGAGAGGTTGCAGAGTGCTGCTTGAGCGTGCAGACTCCACACTCCCGAATGAAGGATGCTTGGCACTGAGCTATCATGCCACATCTGTCCTTTGGAGCTCAGAGGGGTTGCAGAGGGCTGCTTGACGTGCACACTCCACACTCCCGAATGAAGGATGCTTGGCACTGAGCTATCATGACACATCTGTCCTTTGGAGCTCAGAGGAGTAGCAGAGTGCTGCTTGACGTGCACACTCCACACTCCCGAATGAAGGATGCTTGGCACTGAGCTATCATGACACGTCTGTCCTTTAGAGCTCAGAGAGGTTGCAGAGTGCTGCTTGAGCGTGCAGACTCCACACTCCCGAATGAAGGATGCTTGGCACTGAGCTATCATGCCACATCTGTCCTTTGGAGCTCAGAGGGGTTGCAGAGTGCTGCTTGACGTGCAGACTCCACACTCCCGAATGAAGGATGCTTGGCACTGAGCTATCATGACACATCTGTCCTTTGGAGCTCAGAGGGGTTGCAGAGTGCTGCTTGACGTGCACACTCCACACTCCCGAAGGAAGGATGCTTGGCACTGAGCTATCATGACACATCTGTCCTTTGGAGCTCAGAGGGGTTGCAGAGTGCTGCTTGAGCGTGCACACTCCACACTCCCGAATGAAGGATGCTTGGCACTGAGCTATCATGCCACATCTGTCCTTTGGAGCTCAGAGGGGTTGCAGAGGGCTGCTTGACGTGCACACTCCACACTCCCGAATGAAGGATGCTTGGCACTGAGCTATCATGCCACATCTGTCCTTTGGAGCTCAGAGGGGTTGCAGAGGGCTGCTTGACGTGCACACTCCACACTCCCGAATGAAGGATGCTTGGCACTGAGCTATCATGACACATCTGTCCTTTGGATCTCAGAGGGGTTGCAGAGTGCTGCTTGACGTGCACACTCCACACTCCCGAATGAAGGATGCTTGGCACTGAGCTATCATGCCACATCTGTCCTTTGGAGCTCAGAGGGGTTGCAGAGGGCTGCTTGACGTGCACACTCCACACTCCCGAATGAAGGATGCTTGGCACTGAGCTATCATGACACATCTATCCTTTGGAGCTCAGAGGGGTTGCAGAGTGCTGCTTGACGTGCAGACTCCACACTCCCGAATGAAGGATGCTTGGCACTGAGCTATCATGACACATCTGTCCTTTGGAGCTCAGAGAGGTTGCAGAGTGCTGCTTGAGCGTGCAGACTCCACACTCCCGAATGAAGGATGCTTGGCACTGAGCTATCATGCCACATCTGTCCTTTGGAGCTCAGAGGGGTTGCAGAGTGCTGCTTGACGTGCACACTCCACACTCCCGAATGAAGGATGCTTGGCACTGAGCTATCATGCCACATCTGTCCTTTGGAGCTCAGAGGGGTTGCAGAGTGCTGCTTGACGTGCACACTCCACACTCCCGAATGAAGGATGCTTGGCACTGAGCTATCATGCCACATCTGTCCTTTGGAGCTCAGAGGGGTTGCAGAGTGCTGCTTGACGTGCAGACTCCACACTCCCGAATGAAGGATGCTTGGCACTGAGCTATCATGACACATCTGTCCTTTGGAGCTCAGAGAGGTTGCAGAGTGCTGCTTGAGCGTGCAGACTCCACACTCCCGAATGAAGGATGCTTGGCACTGAGCTATCATGACACATCTGTCCTGTGGAGCTCAGAGAGGTTGCAGAGGGCTGCTTGACGTGCAGACTCCACACTCCCGAATGAAGGATGCTTGGCACTGAGATATCATGACACATCTGTCCTTTGGAGCTCAGAGGGGTTGCAGAGTGCTGCTTGACGTGCACACTCCACACTCCCGAATGAAGGATGCTTGGCACTGAGCTATCATGCCACATCTGTCCTTTGGAGCTCAGAGGGGTTGCAGAGGGCTGCTTGACGTGCACACTCCACACTCCCGAATGAAGGATGCTTGGCACTGAGCTATCATGACACATCTGTCCTTTGGAGCTCAGAGAGGTTGCAGAGTGCTGCTTGACGTGCAGACTCCACACTCCCGAATGAAGGATGCTTGGCACTGAGCTATCATGACACATCTGTCCTTTGGAGCTCAGAGAGGTTGCAGAGTGCTGCTTGAGCGTGCAGACTCCACACTCCCGAATGAAGGATGCTTGGCACTGAGCTATCATGCCACATCTGTCCTTTGGAGCTCAGAGGGGTTGCAGAGTGCTGCTTGACGTGCACACTCCACACTCCCGAATGAAGGATGCTTGGCACTGAGCTATCATGCCACATCTGTCCTTTGGAGCTCAGAGGGGTTGCAGAGGGCTGCTTGACGTGCACACTCCACACTCCCGAATGAAGGATGCTTGGCACTGAGCTATCATGACACATCTGTCCTTTGGAGCTCAGAGAGGTTGCAGAGTGCTGCTTGAGCGTGCAGACTCCACACTCCCGAATGAAGGATGCTTGGCACTGAGCTATCATGACACATCTGTCCTTTGGAGCTCAGAGGGGTTGCAGAGTGCTGCTTGACGTGCAGACTCCACACTCCCGAATGAAGCATGCTTGGCACTGAGCTATCATGACACATCTGTCCTTTGGAGCTCAGAGGGGTTGCAGAGTGCTGCTTGAGCGTGCAGACTCCACACTCCCGAATGAAGGATGCTTGGCACTGAGCTATCATGACACATCTGTCCTTTGGAGCTCAGAGAGGTTGCAGAGTGCTGCTTGAGCGTGCAGACTCCACACTCCCGAATGAAGGATGCTTGGCACTGAGCTATCATGACACATCTGTCCTTTGGAGCTCAGAGGGGTTGCAGAGTGCTGCTTGAGCGTGCAGACTCCACACTCCCGAATGAAGGATGCTTGGCACTGAGCTATCATGCCACATCTGTCCTTTGGAGCTCAGAGGGGTTGCAGAGTGCTGCTTGAGCGTGCAGACTCCACACTCCCGAATGAAGGATGCTTGGCACTGAGCTATCATGCCACATCTGTCCTTTGGAGCTCAGAGGGGTTGCAGAGGGCTGCTTGACGTGCACACTCCACACTCCCGAATGAAGGATGCTTGGCACTGAGCTATCATGACACATCTGTCCTTTGGAGCTCAGAGAGGTTGCAGAGGGCTGCTTGACGTGCACACTCCACACTCCCGAATGAAGGATGCTTGGCACTGAGCTATCATGACACATCTGTCCTTTGGAGCTCAGAGAGGTTGCAGAGTGCTGCTTGAGCGTGCAGACTCCACACTCCCGAATGAAGGATGCTTGGCACTGAGCTATCATGACACATCTGTCCTTTGGAGCTCAGAGGGGTTGCAGAGTGCTGCTTGAGCGTGCAGACTCCACACTCCCGAATGAAGGATGCTTGGCACTGAGCTATCATGCCACATCTGTCCTTTGGAGCTCAGAGGGGTTGCAGAGGGCTGCTTGACGTGCACACTCCACACTCCCGAATGAAGGATGCTTGGCACTGAGCTATCATGACACATCTGTCCTTTGGAGCTCAGAGAGGTTGCAGAGTGCTGCTTGAGCGTGCAGACTCCACACTCCCGAATGAAGGATGCTTGGCACTGAGCTATCATGACACATCTGTCCTTTGGAGCTCAGAGGGGTTGCAGAGTGCTGCTTGAGCGTGCAGACTCCACACTCCCGAATGAAGGATGCTTGGCACTGAGCTATCATGCCACATCTGTCCTTTGGAGCTCAGAGAGGTTGCAGAGTGCTGCTTGACGTGCAGACTCCACACTCCCGAATGAAGGATGCTTGGCACTGAGCTATCATGCCACATCTGTCCTTTGGAGCTCAGAGGGGTTGCAGAGGGCTGCTTGACGTGCAGACTCCACACTCCCGAATGAAGGATGCTTGGCACTGAGCTATCATGCCACATCTGTCCTTTGGAGCTCAGAGGGGTTGCAGAGTGCTGCTTGACGTGCACACTCCACACTCCCGAATGAAGGATGCTTGGCACTGAGCTATCATGCCACATCTGTCCTTTGGAGCTCAGATAGGTTGCAGAGTGCTGCTTGATGTGCAGACTCCACACTCCCGAATGAAGGATGCTTGGCACTGAGCTATCATGACACATCTGTCCTTTGGAGCTCAGAGAGGTTGCAGAGTGCTGCTTGACGTGCAGACTCCACACTCCCGAATGAAGGATGCTTGGCACTGAGCTATCATGACACATCTGTCCTTTGGAGCTCAGAGGGGTTGCAGAGGGCTGCTTGACGTGCAGACTCCACACTCCCGAATGAAGGATGCTTGGCACTGAGCTATCATGCCACATCTGTCCTTTGGAGCTCAGAGAGGTTGCAGAGTGCTGCTTGAGCGTGCAGACTCCACACTCCCGAATGAAGGATGCTTGGCATTTCAGGGTGTAATTCGCGCTTTGTACATGTAATGTAAATTGCCTGCTGAGCGAGCACGTTGAAAGCACAAGCACATATTCAGTAATAGCCGACGGTGGAAGCTTTTACTGGAAGTGCGCCTTTGCCTTCAGAGTGCCCCTGGTTTTGCTGAAGCACTTCATCTCTTGTAAATGCGGGAGCTCCTCTGATGATGGCTTCAAAGCAAGGCCCCCGTACACATGGACTTCCTACATGCCATTGCCTGCTCACAGTGCATTTGAATCACCCATTTATTCACCACCAATTAGGGAGAAGGGCAGACAAATGCAATAAAATGCAGGTTAGAGAGTCCTTCATCTAAGTACTGTCAGGTTACAGTTAAGGAAACAGGCTCAGCGTTACAAGGCTATGATTTTACTCTGCTCCTTTTTTAAAGCTAACTTAAAGAAACAGCTCAGACGTCTAGTAAGGGTAAAAGTGTTAATGTTTTTGTATCAGTGACTGAGCTGTGAATGACACGTGTATTATTTCTTTTAAACCTGGACTTCAGTATATTAAAAACAGAATAATCACATAAAACAAGCAGGACTTGCTTTATAGGTTCACACAAAAGTACCCACCTGATAAATGTGATTCTAAAATAACTGCTGGTGGCTCTCCCTGGAAATGGTCTGGTAACACTCTCTGCATATATCAAAGAATACAATTCTACAGTGACATCACTTGAAATGTTTTTAGAGAGGGCACACAAGAGGTGAATGATGGGACAACAATTGTGGTCAACACCTTTACAATATCCCCAGATGCTAGACTTGATACAGAGAACTTTCTCAGCAACGATAGTTGGAGCCAGCTGGCCCCACAAGGACTCTACTTCTCCAGAAGTGACTGATAGGAGCTGCATGCACTTAAGTGTCACCCATGTACGCTGTGGTCAGTCGTTTCTACACAAATCTGGAGCTTTGTTCCCAACTTTGACAATTGCAGGATGACTTCAAAATTACATAAAACAATGGTCCAGGAATGCTGTGTCTCCCAAAAGCAACAGGTTTGAAGCCGTGCCATGACTGCCGGAAACAGATTTCGCTTACAGTCCTGCACAAAATTTGACTGGTTCGTCCACTCCAGTCACAACTGGAAGTTGTGTGATATATGAGCTCTCATGCACCTGAAGTGTCCAGAAGCATAAATGAAGCTCTGTGCTGACCGAGAGAAGACCATGTCTGCACGCAGCACAGGAGCATGAGGCATAGAGCTTTGAAATTGAATAGTAAAGTATAGCTCTGCGTTAGCATGGATTGCATGTCATTGGTACATGACTAGTACAATTATGGCGATGCTTGTGTGACTCAAAAAAATACAAACCCTTTTTTCAGTCAAGTTATGCCAAAGCTGTGCTACCTTGTTGTCTGGTTGGGTGCCAGATATGGTGAGATGGCCACAGTGGACTGATTTGTAGATAATGCAGCAGGTCTTGTATGTGAGGTTGACAGACAGTGGAAACCACTGAAGTTCTCTGGGAGTTATTGATGAGTCATTGGCAGTTACCCACTGCCTCTTTTACCTATGTTCAACCATCGTATAGACATGCACTGCCATAATATGTTCAGGTGCAAGCGTAAATGCCCATGTCCCATGATCATATGTTATTAGCAGCTCGTGTACCCAGGTTCAATCACACACACCTATGTAAGGCTTCATGTAGTATTATAGTGACATCAGTTGTCAAGGACAGTTTTATAGGCCCAATTTTCTCTTTCTTATATCCATATAAAGGGTCATTGACCATGTCCCAATGTCCTTCATTTCTGGAGATGTAGCTTCAAATGCTCGTGTTCAGCCTCAAAGAACCACGTAACGAATCCAGTGCTCATGCACCATCATTGTATACCCAGGTTCTCCAATTAATGGCCATTTATTTATTAATTTATCTGTGTGTTTTGTAAAGCGCGCAGCTGCCCCAACGAGGCGTCCCGGCGCTAATAGAACAAGTAACAGAAGGGCATACACTAGGACCTATGCGCCAAAAAGGTAGGTCTTAAGAGATTTGCGGAACTCAAATTACGAACGGCTCGAGCATAGGTACAACGGAAGCTTATTCCGGCGCTTGGAGGCACAAACTTGAAAAGTTTTACCTCCCGCTCGGCTTTTTTTAAATCGGGGAGTCACCAGCAGAAGTTGGGAATTGGATCTCAGTGTTCTAGAGTTACAATAGGGACGAAGACTAGCTTTGAGATGAGCAGGTCCTTTGCCTTTCATGACTCTATAGGCCAATGTCAATGCTTTAAACTCGCATCTTTTCGCGATAGGAAGCCAGTGTAATTTGCGGAGATGCGGAGAGATGTGATGTCTAGGAGGAATGCCCTCTACCAGGCGCGCCGCTGCATTTTGGACAGTCTGAAGCTTATGGCACAGACCCACTGTAAGGCCCAGGTATAATGCATTTACAGCATCAAAAGCCACAGCACTGGTCTCTGGACTAATGTCCCACTGCAAGGGCCTGTGGTTAACCCCATTACCATTTGATGCCATTGCGTATTATAAAGAGCTATGTATTTCCAGGTTACCCCTTGCATGCCTATCCACTGCCACAAACAAATGCAGTCACACACAGACTCACCTGTACGCACATACACACATACTGCTGTGTTTGTCCATTCTAGTGAATCTTTTGAGGTCCATTCCTGTAAATATTGAAGGACGGGGTTGGAGAACTCTGTCTGGAATCAGAAACACAAGGGGAAAGCCGATGCCTGCATACCTGTGTCCCTGAGCCCAGACGCTCAGTGGCTGCACCATCCAACCGGGCCAAAGAAAGATTAAATCTGGCCAGCAAGACAAGGCAGGTTTGAGGTCAGCATTTTTACTATCCATGGCCATCCACAGTAACGGTGTCTGAAAGTGATGAACCTCTCTTCCACCCATCAGGAGTTGTTTTTCAAAACGTTATGAACTTCGGAAACTGGTTAACATTGGAGAAGACCGAAAAATAAAGCCGGTGGAAAATACAGGAAAAGTATGTTTGTGGGTGAAAAAAGCAGCAACACTATTTTCTGAAGAATTCTTTGGCAAAGAATGTATGCAGCAAACGTTGCGCACAGGCAGAGTTGAGAAAAACTAGTGTGTTGTACGACTTTGTAGTTCTCCAGTATTTGGGGTGTCTTTCATAGATTCACATGCCTGAATCATTCCCCGTCGTCGGAGTAGGAGTCCCACGGTATATAAAAAAGCAGTAATAAGCCATTTGTACATAGCAAGTCAAGTCATTATACTTTTATTCGACACATGTATCATAAAAAGTACAAACATACAATACAAACATAATTATAAAAGCAGTTCATTATTTACAAAAATACATCTAAGAATTATGTGGAAAAATTGACTTGATGAGCATTTTTTAAAATCTTAGTCCTAATAATCCAGGCACATGATAAAAACTTTGCAACCCCACAGACAACAACCATGGAAGAGGTGTCAGAGCTAAGAATACGCAAAGCTAATTTATAATCTCTAATACCAAGATTCTTTAGCACTGGTTTCAACCATTTCTTCCTAGGTAGGATGTATGCCTTACAGGCAAAAAGAAAGTGGCCCAATGATTCCTTGGGATTTATACAACCTGGACACATTGTATCCTCTTCCCTCCTATTGTTCCATCTAGATGTAACAGTTTTGAGGGGCAATGTTCCATGTCTAAATTTAAGATATAAAGTCCTTTCTCGAGGGATCTGAATAAAATCCAAAAACAATTCCAATTTTTGGGTGCATTTATGGGACAAAAAAGTCTCAGTCAAATGTCCCCAATTTGGGTTCTGTAGCGCCTTGGCCTCTATCCAATCCCAATATAATTTTTTCACCACTTGTTTTGGTGGAGGTGATTGGGATACCCAAGCGTCGCTTAAACCCACGCTTATTACAAGATTTTTTAAAGCATTTAGCCACTTTATTTTGCCTGCAGTATTTAATTTTAGCATTTCATCTAACACTAGGGCATAATTACCTAATTCGGGGGTCCTCCTCAAACGGACCCAATATAAAAGGGGACGGAGCTGAAGGAAGTCCCGAATAGACTTTCTGCCTAGGTCTAAGAATAAAGGTTTGAGTGGGGTAGAGGATGGAAGCGACACCAAGTCCCTCATAAACTTATTCTCTGATCGGACGTGGTCGTTGGTATTCTCGTTGCCCCACAGTTCCGAGCCATAAACAGCTGCGGCAATTGCTTTCCCCTCATAAACTGATAAGGCAGGTGCAACTGGCCTACTTACAGAGAGACGTTGGTTTTTTAAAATAGTGCCGGAAACCCTTTTAAGATTTAAAACCATTTTACATATATGGGGTTCCCATTTCAAATGATTATTAATCCTAACACCCAGGTAATCAAACTCATCGACCACCTCTAAAGGAGATCCATTCAAGGACAAATGGATATTCCTGTATTTCTTCTTGGCGGTCATAACCATTAGTTTAGTTTTAGTTGTGTTTATTGTAAGTCCCCGTTCCTGACAAAAAACACTAAACTGATCAAGAAGGGTTTGAAGGCCTGTGGGGGTTTTAGATAAGAGAAGGGTGTCATCGGCAAAGAGGAGGGATGGCGTTTTCTCCCCGGCCACAATGGGGGCGTCGGCCGCTGTCTCATTCAGATGTTTCACCACCCCATTTATAAAAAGGGAGAATAAAGTAGGGGCCATCACACATCCCTGCCGCACCCCTCTATTAACAGGTATACTCTTAGTGAGTTGTCCCTGTGCCCCCCATCGTATCTTCGCATAAGTGCCCTCATGGAGTTTAATGATAAGATTTAGCAGATAGGAAGGGAACCCCATATCCCGTAGAACACTCCAAAGTTTAGCACGGGGTATTACGTCAAAAGCAGTTTTAAGGTCAATAAAAGCCAGGTAAAGGCTCCCTCTGGCTATTGACACTGTTTTCCAAAAAACTGCACAAAATCTGAAAACTTGATCAATGGCCCCAACATTGCTTCTGAATCCAGCTTGGAAGTGGGACAAAATATTTTCTTCCATAAGCCAGCCCTCAATCCTATTTACAATTACCCTACCAACTACTTTTTGAATAACATCAATTAAACTAATTGGTCTGTAGTTGGCAGGGTCCTCTCTTTCACCCTTTTTAAAAACAGTAACAACTTCAGCACCCTTCCATGAATCCGGTACTTGCTGGCCTAACTGGATGAGGTTCAAAACATTTACAATAAAAACAGCCCAAACCAATGGATTAGACTTCAACAAATCACCCGGTATTCCATCCGGTCCAGGTGCCTTACCCGGTTTTATTTTAAGGATAGCCTCCTGTACCTCACGAGGCGAAAACAATACGTCTATAGAGTCCTCATACTGATGGGCCAAACAATTGGTACCTATTAAAGGGGATGCTGGCGCAGCTTCTAAGGAGCCTACGCCGTATAGATTCGAAAAGTGGGAATACCATTGGGACTCAGTTATATGGTTTGGGATAGGCTCAGCGCCTCGTCTATCGATGACGTTGATCAGTTTCCAAAAAACCATGGCATTTTTCCCAAGAGCCGCTTCTTTTAAAGCCTGCCAATGTTCCTCTTCCCAATCTTTTTTAGCTTTCCTAATACTAATGCGATAGTCATTTCTAGCTAGTCTAGCGGCTGGGGCATCCTTGTTTTTAATAGCTAGCGAGATTTCTTTTCTTTTCCCTCTACAGGAGGCAGTATACCAGGGGTTCCCCTTTTTTCCATGCATTTTAACTAGTGGAATCCCTTGTTTTTTTTTCGAAAAAAACATACTGATCTCCCCTATTAGGTCTTTATACTTAGTTGCCAGCACTGACCCCTGATGCTGAGATGAAATTTGATTCATTGGCACCAGGGCGGATGAAGCAGCCGAAACTAGAACCCTGATATTCTCTAGTGTCTCCTCATTACACCTAACCACATCCCATTTAATCCTACGATTACAGTTAGAAGGGACTAGGTCTTTAGTAATCAACTCATTTTGGACCTCCTCACCAATATTTTCTCCCCAGAACATACCCATGCAGAGGGGATTATGGTCGCTATCAATCCTCTGTCTGACCTCCATATCAACCAGATTGGCCCATGACCATACATCCAAAAGGATGTAGTCAATCCTAGACGGGCAGCCAATTCGATTGAAGGTCATGGCGCCCATGCGATCAGATGTAGTGCGGCCATTTAAGGCACATAGATCATATGCAGACACCAGGGCATTCAACTGAATGGCTCGAGCCGACCACTTCTTAATTGGGGCCAAAGATAAGGATGGAATTGACTGGTTTCCTAACTTGTTAAAAGAGCCCAAGAATTCATCCTCATCAAGAGGCTCAAATGTACAATTAAAATCACCTCCCACTAATACTGAGGATTTAGAGGGGAGGGCTGAAAGCCTGTTGTCTAACAGCTCCAATGTTGGAGACAGTTGTCCCCCTGGGAGCCCCCTGGCATAAACACAAAAAATTTCAAAAGCATTCCTGGCTGACTGCCTTTTAACAGTTATATGGAGAATATCCTTACAGGGGACATAATTAACAGTAGTCTTACAGTTCAAAGCTATCCTGATCCATATAATTAAGCCCCCCGATGGGCGCCCCCTCCCAGACTGCGTAGCAGGGACAAAGAATGTAGAATAGCCCTGTTTATGTTCTGGCTCTAAACACCACGTTTCCTGAAACATACAGATATGGAAATCTTCTACAAAATTATTCCATTCCGGATCGGGCAAGTTTTTCTTTAAGCCAGCTATGTTCCAGGACAAAATTTTAACAGGTGAGGAGTACCGCATAGATGTATCCAGGGCGGCCTGAGTATCAACACCCCCTGACAAGGGATCTGGAATAATACTATCCTGGACAGGGACTTCCTCTCTTTTAGCAACAATAGAATCACACTCTACGGGAGAAGGTACCCCACAGTCCCTGTCATCTTCAATACACTGGGATGGTGGTCAATCCACTTCTTCCAGCCCACTAAATCGATTATAACATGGGAATAAGGGGTAATTGAGTTGTGGGCCCCACCCTTCTCCATTGAACTGTCTTTCCCCCTTCCACTGGTGCCCCCTCCTCCTGTCGACTAAGTTCCATCCTTCCTCTACAGGCATTCCCCATTGTTGCAGATTCTGGTGTGTTCCACCTCTACCCATTCCTTTCCTAGCAGGCCTCATCCAACTCCATCTAGCATCCTCATAGCCATCTTGCATATAAAAAAAGGACAGGGGCTTGGCTGACACCACAGACTTGCTATCACAGGGAGGAGTAGAACAAATAAATTCTACCAGTCGTGGGTCCTCAAACGTGATAGCGACACAATCACCCTTTATACTTTTCTTCTTCCCACCTACCCATGGTGCCCGTTCTACCATAAGTATGTTCTTGTTTAGGTTGGGTGGTGGAGGGTAATTTTTGTCGAGCCAGTGGCATATTTTATTTTTAATCGCCCAAAAAGGCTCAGAGGTGGACATCGGCAGCTCAGGAATCCCTGTCAGAACAACCACATACGGACAAGCATCTGGTGGTAGATTGATGTTACGTCGCAGAGTGGTTTTTCTGGGCTGTGACTGGGGAATAATGGGAGCTGGGTTTTTAGGGATCTTTTTGCTAACTACATTTCTATTCGCTGCACTCGAACATGTAGCAGTGGAGGGTTTAATATTATTCACTGTGTTAGTTGCCGGTAAAGAGGAAGCTGGAGGGATAATTGTGGGAGCCGGTATGCTTCCCATAGTTTGATTGGAAACAACAATCCCAGTATTAGTAACAGGCGGTGAGACCACCGGAATAGGGGGGCCAGGGGTAGTCAGCCTAGGATCTTGTAACGCAAGAATAGTAGCTAATTGATGTTCTATATTAGAGAGCCTATTCTCCAGAGGCGAAAGCAGGGATTTTAATAAACTGGACATAGACTCCATTAAGGAGTCAAGCCCGTCTCCTGAATTAGTTGATGAATCATTGCTTCCGCTAGTATCCAGAATACTTGCCAGGCTGCTATCATGGGTTATATCGCCTGGAACCCCTAGGGATAATAAATGAGGGGTGGAATCTAAAGGGTCAGACTCAATATAATCAATGGGTGTCTGGAGAATCCCATCATTTACTGTCGCCGCACCTATATTGTCCCCCCCGGAATTAGAACCCATAGACCCTTGAAAAGTTATAGCGGAATTGTCTATAGGAAAATTTGTTGGGTTCACGACATTTGAAGTTGACATAATAGTGTCGGACCCAACCGTCATTGATGAATCAATAACATCATGATTAACTGTCACGGGAGCATGGGGAATATTAGGGGGTAGTGTAGTCATAGCGGGGGCGTTAGTAAGAGATAGTGATTGGCAATTAGCGGGAATAGTATCATTATCTGGATTCCCAGCAGAGGTAACAACAAGATTAGTCATACTTTGCGGCGGTGAATGTATCATTGCAATGTTGCCCAGTGAAGATCTTTTTGCGTGTGCAAGATCCAATGATACCCTCCTTTCCATTAAAGAAATGCCCTGGTCTATCAAAGAGTTTGTTCGGGAAATAAAATTATCTAAGGTACCAATTACTTTTTTAGTTTTAACGTTTCCAGCTCTCTGGCTCCTAGTTTTACGTGTGGACATCTCTAGCAGGATATATAAATAGGAAAAACAGAAAATACTAAAATAGCACAACAGATGTCCCAAGGATAACAGAGAACACAAGGCAAACAAATGGGCTACCCAGAGAAAAAATAACCCCAAATAACTTCAATCAGGAAATAACTGTAGCAATAAATACGAGGCTATAATACAAAGTACTAAATAGGGTGCGCCCAGACCAGGCACTGCAGGCCACGGAGGGCCACAGAGGGCCCGCCCTTTGCCCGGGCTTAGCCCCGGGCGCTCCCGCGCGCTCCCGCGCAGCGAGGTGCTTCCAAATTTATAGTCCCAAACCTATAGGGCGGGGTGGGGCGGGGCGGTCAGGGAGAGCGGGGCCAGGTGACTCGGCCGGAGACCCAGGGACTCCTGGGAAAGCGAGTCCCGGGTCGCGCTCGCAGCCCTGCCGCCTCACCGCCTCTCAGAACCCCACAGGAGCAGCTAGATACAGGAACCACCGCAGAGTCAGGCAGGTAAGCAGCGAAGCGGGACCCGCGGAGCGGGTACCGCGAGGCGTGGGTGAAAGAGCCTGGGATAAAACAGAAACGCCGTCTTCAGGTCAGGGTTCAGCAAAGGAGTGTTCCCATGACTATCAGGCCCAATTACTACTGGACTCACTGTGGGAGGGTGGAGGAGCAGCATTCACTCACTACTTGTGGTGAAAACGCTTCTTAAACATGACTATCAGGCCTAATTAATACTGGACTCACCAGGGGAGGGCAGAGTAGAAATATAAACTTACTACTTGTTAAAAGGCTTCTTAAACATGACTATCAGGCCTAATTAATACTGGACTCACTGGGGTAGGGCGGAGGAGCAGCATTCACTTACTACTTGTAGTGAAAACGCTGCGTAAAGATTACTATCAGGCCTAATTAAAAGTGGACTCCTTAATTACTACTTGTGAAAACACTTCTTAAACATTACTATCAGGCATTAACGTATCGTTAAATTTAAGAATTGCATTCTAAGTGTTCGACACAAAGTCGTTTTGTTGTTAGAATTGTATTCTAACCAGAATAAAAACATCGAAGGGATGAGAGGTAGTCTAATTAGAGAGGGTAAGTACCCATGGAGGATACTCTTCGTTCGTGGCACCTGGCTAGTGGAGGATATGGAATAGAAGGTGTGTCTGAAAATCTTGAATCGCAAGTAATTGGAGTCAAATACCACAAACTGCTTATGTGCTCACCCATCACCCTATACGTGTGGGACCGCCTATCTTCCTGGCAATTACCTCTCACTCTAAGGGACACTAATGCTAGACAGCCACCCATGGTGCCATTAAGTAGGAGAACAGAAATCCACAAGCAACTACGTTAGCCACAGTGTCAGGTGATGTGGATGGGGGGCTGCAGAAGAAAACTTACCATTATGGGAGATGTGTGAAGATGACAAAAGAACAATAGTTACTTACCTGTAATCTGTGGTTCTCCAGTATTGGTGTCTTTCATAGATTCACATGCCTGAATCATTCCCCGTCGTCGGAGTAGGAGTCCCACGGTATATAAAAAAGCAGTAATAAGCCATTTGTACATAGCAAATAACAGTTACAATAAACCAGGAAGTGAAGTAGCCTCAGCTACCAATGAAAAAACTTCCACATTAGTGACCATCCAAGTCATTATGTTAGACCAAACTGTAGCCAATCAGGCCACAGCTCCCACCTAGGTATTCTCCCCAGAGACCCAGGCTGTCAGATTTTTTACCGCACGTCGTGTGATAGGGAGTCTCTCTGAGCTCTGCTCAGTTTATTCTTCTACTTTGAAAGTTTGAAAGTTTTTCTTCTTTCCAACATGTCCACATCTAAATCCCTTTTCAGGGCTTGTGACTCTTGTGGCAAGGCAAGGCTCTTCAAGGAAGACCCTCATTCTCTCTGCATATATTGCTTGTATCCAGACCATCAGGCTAAGGAATGCAAGATTTGTCGCACCTTTCCAACAAAAACCCTCAGGGACAGAGAGGGTCGCCTCCTACTATGGATACAACGGAATAAGGACAAGGACTTACCACTCTCTGAGGTAGGAAGTTTGGCCTCTATGTCTTCTATGGGATCTAGGAAGAGAATAGCTGAGGGTACAGTAACTACCCCTAAGGCTAAGGTGGCGAAACAGGCCCAGCACACGCTCGCTGCTGAGGAACCTTCGACTTCTAAGGTGAAGAAAGCCTGTCAAAAATCTGTCAAACAGCCTGTCATTAAAAAGACTGTCCCTTTAATGTCACCTCAGAGGCCTACAACCAAGGCAGCAGCTTCTCTGCCGGTTTCCTGTCAGACTGCCACTACAGTGACTTCTACTGTGACCTATTCCTCACCAAAACCCTCTTTGGTGGTGTCCTCGGTGTCCTCACCTACTTATGTGCATGTTCAAATTCGTCCCATCTCGTCGACGAAGAAAGTTTCACCTACCGTCGACGAGCCTCCGTCGACGAAGCCCTCCTCAGCGTCGAAAAATCCCTTCCCGTCGACGACGACACTACCGTCGACGAAGAAGGCCTTGCCGTCGACTGCTTCACCGTCGCCGAAGCACCCGTCGACGGACTCATCGTCGACGAGGAAGACTCCGTCAACGATCCAACCGTCGACGAAGAAGACACCGTCGACGGCCCCGTCGACGAAGTCGTCGACGACGGCCTCGTCGACGAAGAAGATAACGCCGTCGACGGCCCCGTCGACGGCCCCGTCGACGAAGAAAACTGTTCCGTCGACGACGAAAGGTGTTCCGTCGACGACGACGACTACGTCGTCGACATCGAAAAATGGATCGTCGACGAGACCTCTCCAGCCACAGTCGTCGACGACGGCGAGTTCGTCCCTCACTGCAAAGTCAATGCCACAGGACTTCTCGGTGGCCCAAGGGAATCCAATGACGCCAAAACTGTCAACTTGCACAGATCTTCAAGTATGGTCTGCAAAGAGCAACCCCATATCGTTGCCTTCTCCAGCCACCACTGCGGCGATTCTACAACGCCCATCACAGTCTGCATGTATGTCACCACTCACGATGCCAGACAGGCTTTTGGATTCCGATGAGGACTCTGGTGGAGACTTATTTCCGGCAGCTACGAGTCCATCTGACTTGCTCATACACGTTAAGGAACAGGAGGAAGAGGAGCAGGTGACGCAACACACAGGGTTGGATCCTGCACCCCCATCAGGGACACAAATGCCCATGGAATTGTTTAGAAATTTAATGTCCATGTTGGATGATTACTATCAACGTTTTCCGCCCTCGGAATCGGGCGAATCACACATCACTTCCCCCCCGCCTAGAGGAACTCCGCATTCAGTCCCTCCTAACATGGAAGAATCGGTACATGCCCCATCCATACCGATACCATCTACTCAACCGGTGGATGACAATTCTGAAGAGGAGGCTCATGAAGAAGGGGAATTGGATGACTCAGATTCGTCGGAGTATGAGGATTATCAGGCTGACTCCCCTGCTCCAGATGAACAGCCGAAGGCTGAATCACCACCGGTGGATATTGCAAATTTCCATAGGATTATGGATAACGCTACCAAACGATTTCTCATTACCATGGAGACAAAACAGGATGATTGTTTCCTGTATGATTTCAAAAATCTATCCCAAAGACAGAGCTGGTCAATACCGATCATAGAGTTTATTTGGAAAGAAGGTCTAAAGATCATGGCCACTCCAAACTCTTTACCTCCAGTTTTGCCACGAGTGGATAAAAAATACAGAGCGCCTGCTTCTTCACCGGCTTGCCTGATTGGACAGGCCAAGACAGACTCAGTCATTGCGCAAGCAGCTCAAAAAAGGGCGAAAAACCCATCATCTCAAATCTCCACGCCTACAGACAGAGACGGAAGACGACTCGATACCATTGGCAAAAAAGTTTCCACGATTGCAGCAACCACAGTAAGGGTTGCTAATTCTATGGCGATTCTTGGCCGATACGATAGGCAAATGTGGTCTGACATTTCGCCTTATATTAAGAAACTGCCTGAACCGGACCGGTCTGAGGCTATAAAAATTTTACAAGAAGGGGAGTGTGCGTCGTCAGAGATCATTGACGCTGCAGTGGATGTAGCAGCAACAGGCTTCAGACAATTGGCAGGAGCCGCAGTCCTTCGGCGAGAGGGATGGTTGAAATCTACATCCTTTAGACATGAAGTACAGTCCAAGGTCTTAAATATGCCTTATGATGGCGAGTTCCTATTCGGCTCGCACGTGGATGAGGCTTTGCAGGCCATCAAAAAGGATACTGAAACTGCACGATCTTTGGGCACTCTGCAGTTTCGTAAATCTTCCTTTCGTGGCGCAAGAGGAAGGGGAAATTTCTCCAATAGGGGAGGATATTACCAACAGCGCAACTACACCACTTCTCAAAACACACAGAGGTACCAGCCATATAAGCAACAGCCTTATGGCCAAAGACGTAACTCTTACACACAGCCCCGAGGAAAACCAACATATCGCGGAAGAGATAACACCAACAAGAAGTGAGGTTCACTTCCTGCCGCCAAAGTGTCCCCGCCAAAAACGAATTGGAGGAAGAATATCCCAACATTACTCAAAATGGTCCAAGATTACTACAGACAAATGGGTGCTGGATGTGGTATCCAAGGGACACATTTTAGAATTTGTAAAAACCCCTCCAAATTCTCCTCCAAAAGGGCCGCCCCCAGCACATCTCAAGGAGCTCTTCATCCAAATCAATTCCATGATTCGAAAAGGGGCAATCGAGAGAGTACCTCGACACCAGAGAGGGACAGGTTTTTACTCTCGTTTTTTCTTGATACGCAAAAAATCAGGGGAATGGCGCCCAATCCTCGATTTGCGTGCCCTGAACAAATTCATCAAAAAATTGACGTTCAGAATGTTAACACTCCAGGAGATCCTACAGTTTTTGGCAGAAGGGGACCACTTGGCAACACTCGACCTTCAGGATGCCTACTTCCACGTCCCTATCTTCCCCAGACACAGGAAGTTCCTAAGGTTCAGAGTGGCTGGCAGGGATTTCCAATTCAAGGTGCTTCCCTTTGGACTACGTTCAGACCCGAGGGTATTCACGAAAATGCTAGCACCCGTAGCGGCGCACCTACGATTGCAGGGAATTCAAATATACCCTTATCTGGACGATTGCCTTATCAAGGCCAATTCCTACGCCACAGCAAACGACCATGTCCAAAAATGCCTTTGCCTGTTTCAAAGCCTGGGGTTTTCAGTGAACTTCGAGAAATCAGATCTAATTCCATCTCAAAGAAAGTCCTTCTTAGGAGCAACGCTGGATTCCAAGCTCGCCCAGGTCTTCATTTCAAACGAAAGGCAGAAAAAGATCAGAACGATGGCAACCACACTCCTCAGAAAAGAGTACGTTTCTGTTCGGAGATTCAAATCTTTCCTAGGGATGATCTCTTCGTGCATCCCTCTCACTCCAAACTGTCGTCTGAGGATGAGACCATTACAAGAGGAACTCAGTCACCAATGGATGCAGATATCGGGGTCCTTCGAGGATCTCATTACACTGACGCCTCGAATGAAGGACACAATCCTGTGGTGGAGTCAGGCACGCAACCTACAAATCGGCTGTGCCTTCTTCGCAGAAGTCCCAAGGTTCATATTGACCACGGATGCCTCCCTAGAAGGTTGGGGCGCTCACCTTCAAGGGATGACGATCAGCGGCAAATGGGACGCTCAACAGAAGAAATGGCACATCAATCTGCTGGAGTTACGAGCCATTTTCCTCGGCCTAAAATCCTTTCTGGCAATCCTACAAGGCTCCACAGTGTTGATTCGAACAGACAACACAACGAGCATGCATTACCTGAACAAGCAGGGGGGCACAAGATCAGCCCGGTTGTCTCAACAGGCTCAAGAGATCTGGACTTGGGCTCTGGATCACGACATCAACTTGTCAGCGGTGCATGTTCCGGGAGTAGCCAATGTACTGGCAGATTCGCTGAGCAGATCCAAGAACAGCACTCACGAATGGGAACTGCATCAGCCAGCGCTGGATCGGATCTTCCAGAGGTGGGGTCTCCCCGATCTGGACCTGTTTGCAACTTATCAGAACAAGAAATGTACTCACTTTGCGAGCTGGATTCCCCACAGGGACTCTTGCGGGGACGCTCTATCACTCAATTGGGAACGGATCTTTGCCTACGCCTTCCCGCCAATTCCGCTAATACCCAAGGTCATCAACAAAATGAGAAAGCAACCGTGTCGAATTATCCTGATTGCTCCACGGTGGCCACGACAATATTGGTTCACGCAGCTTCTCCTTCTATCAGAATGCGAGCCAATTCAACTGCCCCGAATTCCACACCTTCTAACAATCCAAGAAGGCAAGGTGTTTCATCCAGACCCTCAATCTCTGAAATTATCGGCTTGGCTCCTCAACACCACGAGTTTGCGCACTTGAACATTCCACAAGACTGTCAGGAAGTCCTGGCCAATGCTAGGGCGCCTTCCACAAACAAAACTTACAAACTAAAGTGGAAACGTTTCTGTGTTTGGTGCCAAACTATGAATTTGCATCCAATGACTGCGGAGCCAGAAGCGATATTGCCCTTCTTTTTGCAGCTCGCTAAATCAGGTTTGGCGCACTCAACACTTAAAGTGTTCTTAGCCGCCATATCACGATACCGTCAGGACGGTAAGACTTCTCTATACTCCTCAAGGATAATACAACAATTCTTTAAAGGCTTATTTCGTATGTTTCCACCTGTACGCCGGCCACCTCCATCTTGGCATTTAAATATAGTCCTAGCACAGCTTCTTCGCCATCCCTTTGAGCCTATTCATAAGGTTGATCTCAAGTTCATCACTTGGAAGGTTGCATTACTGCTGGCACTAACATCAGCCAGACGAGTGAGTGACATGCAAGCATTCACCATTAAGCCACCATTCTTGCAATTCACACCTGACTCTGTGATACTACGCACCAACCCAAAGTACATGCCCAAAGTACCATCTGATTTTCATCTCAATGAGCCTGTGATACTTAAGACATTTTTTCCCAATCCGCAGTCACCAGCTGAGCGGACTTTACACACATTAGACATTAAGAGATGCCTTAAATTTTATCTTTCAAGAACAGCTGCCATCAGGAAGACGGATCAGCTATTTGTGGCATATGGCAGACCAAGACAAGGCTGTGCTGTTACAAAACAGACTATCGCCAGGTGGGTCTCATCCACGATAGGGCTCTGCCATCAACAAGCAGGTAAACCCTTACAGACCTTACCTAGAGCCCATTCTACAAGAGCAGTCTCCTCTTCAACTGCGTTGTTTGCTGGTGTGCCTCTCCCGCATATTTGCAGAGCAGCAACATGGTCCAGCAGGCACACATTCACGAGGCATTACTGTCTGGATTCTTCAAGCGACACCGATGCCTCGGTGGGGAGAGCAGTCCTGCGAAATCTGTTTCAGTAAGGTGAGCCTCTGGTGTTCTCTCCCACCTCCTTTACACTCTTTACGCTTTCTTATGATGTTGCATTGCTTTCTTTTTATGCATGATAACTATGTTTTGGCGTATAAGAGCGAGATATTGTATTACTGCTAACTACTCGGATTCAGGCATGTGAATCTATGAAAGACACCCCAAATACTGGAGAAGAACAATAGTTACTTACCTGTAATCTGTGGTTCTCCAGTATTGGTGTCTTTCATAGATTCACATGCACCCACCCACCTCCCCTCAGAGTCTCACCCAGACTGGTATGATATAGCTGTATATACTCTGGTACACTCCAGTGCTACAAAAATCTGACAGCCTGGGTCTCTGGGGAGAATACCTAGGTGGGAGCTGTGGCCTGATTGGCTACAGTTTGGTCTAACATAATGACTTGGATGGTCACTAATGTGGAAGTTTTTTCATTGGTAGCTGAGGCTACTTCACTTCCTGGTTTATTGTAACTGTTATTTGCTATGTACAAATGGCTTATTACTGCTTTTTTATATACCGTGGGACTCCTACTCCGACGACGGGGAATGATTCAGGCATGTGAATCTATGAAAGACACCAATACTGGAGAACCACAGATTACAGGTAAGTAACTATTGTTCTTTTGTCATCTTCACACATCTCCCATAATGGTAAGTTTTCTTCTGCAGCCCCCCATCCACATCACCTGACACTGTGGCTAACGTAGTTGCTTGTGGATTTCTGTTCTCCTACTTAATGGCACCATGGGTGGCTGTCTAGCATTAGTGTCCCTTAGAGTGAGAGGTAATTGCCAGGAAGATAGGCGGTCCCACACGTATAGGGTGATGGGTGAGCACATAAGCAGTTTGTGGTATTTGACTCCAATTACTTGCGATTCAAGATTTTCAGACACACCTTCTATTCCATATCCTCCACTAGCCAGGTGCCACGAACGAAGAGTATCCTCCATGGGTACTTACCCTCTCTAATTAGACTACCTCTCATCCCTTCGATGTTTTTATTCTGGTTAGAATACAATTCTAACAACAAAACGACTTTGTGTCGAACACTTAGAATGCAATTCTTAAATTTAACGATACGTTAATGCCTGATAGTAATGTTTAAGAAGTGTTTTCACAAGTAGTAATTAAGGAGTCCACTTTTAATTAGGCCTGATAGTAATCTTTACGCAGCGTTTTCACTACAAGTAGTAAGTGAATGCTGCTCCTCCGCCCTACCCCAGTGAGTCCAGTATTAATTAGGCCTGATAGTCATGTTTAAGAAGCCTTTTAACAAGTAGTAAGTTTATATTTCTACTCTGCCCTCCCCTGGTGAGTCCAGTATTAATTAGGCCTGATAGTCATGTTTAAGAAGCGTTTTCACCACAAGTAGTGAGTGAATGCTGCTCCTCCACCCTCCCACAGTGAGTCCAGTAGTAATTGGGCCTGATAGTCATGTTTAACCCCTTCTATGCTGGTGATGGAACCACTCCGTCACCAGCCACGGGTGGGCTGTGCTAATGACGGAGTGGTTCCGTCACGGCCCGGCCGCCGCGCCTGCACGGCGTTGATTTCGCGCCTGCGCTGCGCGTTCTATTAGGCGGGCGGGGCTGTGGCGGAACCACTCCGTCATTAGCACAGCCCACCCGTGGCTGGTGACGGAGTGGTTCCGTCACCAGCATGTCGGCGCCGCGTGGACCCCTCCCCCCCAGCGCCGCGGCAGAATTACCGCCGCGGCCAAGGGGTTAAGGAGCCTTTTAACAAGTAGTAAGTGAATGCTGCTCCTGCGCCCTCCTCCAGTGAATCCAGTATTAATTAGGCCACGCTCCCCCAGTGAGACCAGTATTAATTAGGCCTGATAGTCATGTTTAAGGAGCCTTTTAACAAGTAGTAAGTGAATGCTGCTCCTGCCCCCTCCCCCAGTGAGTCCAGTATTAATTACGCCACGCTCCCCCAGTAAGACCAGTATTAATTAGGCCTGATAGTCATGTTTCAGGAGCGTTTTCACCACAAGCAGTGAGTGACTACTGCTCCTCCGCCCTCCCCCAGTGAGTCCAGTATTAATTAGGCCACGCTCCCCCAGTGAGACCAGTATTAATTAGGCCTGATAGTCATGTTTAAGGAGCGTTTTCACCACGAGCAGTGATTGAATACTGCTCCTCCGCCCTCCCCCAGTGAGTCCAGTATTAATTAGGCCACGCTCCCCCAGTGAGACCAGTATTAATTAGGCCTGATAGTCATGTTTAAGGAGCGTTTTCACCACAAGCAGTGAGTGAATACTGCTCCTCCACCCTCCCCCAGTGAGTCCAGTATTAATTAGGCCATGCTCCCCCAGTCAGTCCAGTATTAAATAGGCCCGATAGTCATGTTTAAGGAGCGTTTTCACCACAACTTGTGAGTGTATGCTGCTCCTCCGCCCTCCCTCAGTGAGTCCAGTATTAATTAGGCCACGCTCCCCCAGTGAGACCAGTATTAATTAGGCCTGATAGTCATGTTTAAGGAGCGTTTTCACCACAAGCAATGAGTGAATACTGCTCCTCCGCCCTCCCCCAGTGAGTCCAGTATTAATTAGGCCACGCTTCCACCGTCAGTCCAGTATTAATTAGGCCTGATAGTCATGTTTAAGGAGCGTTTTCACCACAAGCAGTGAGTGAATACTGCTCCTCCGCCCTCTGCCAGTGAGTCCAGTATTAATTAGGTCACGCTCCCCCAGTGAGACTAGTATTAATTAGGCCTGATAGTCATGTTTAAGGAGCGTTTTCTCCACAAGCAGTGAGTGAATACTGCTCCTCCGCCCTCCCCCAGTGAGTCCAGTATTAATTAGGTCACGCTCCCCCAGTGAGACTAGTATTAATTAGGCCTGATAGTCATGTTTAAGGAGCGTTTTCTCCACAAGCAGTGTGAATACTGCTCCTCCGCCCTCCCCCAGTCAGTCCAGTATTAATTAGGCCACGCTCCCCCAGTGAGACCAGTATTAATTAGGCCTGATAGTCATGTTTAAGGAGCGTTTTCACCACAAGCAGTGAGTGAATACTGCTCCTCCGCCCTCCCTCAGTGAGTCCAGTATTAATTAGGCCACGCTCCCCCAGTGAGACCAGTATTAATTAGACCTGATAGTCATGTTTAAGGAGCGTTTTCACCACTAGTAGAGTGAATGCTGTTCCTCCGCCCTCCCCGGTGTGTCCAGTATTAATTAGGACTGATAGTCGTGTTTAAGGAGCGTTTTCACCGCAAGTAGAGTGAATGCTGCTCCTCCGCCCTCCCCCAGTGAGTCCAGTATTAATTAGGGCACACTGCCCCAGTGAGTCCATTGTTATTTAGGCCTGATAGTAATGTTTGAGAAGAGTTTTCACAAGTAGTGAGTAAATGCTGCTCCTCCACCCTCCCCCAGTGAGTCCAGTATTAATTAGGGCGCACTGCCCCAGTGAGTCCAGTGTTAATTAGGCCTGATAGTAATGTTTGAGAAGAGTTTTCACAAGTAGTGAGTGAATGCTGCTCCTCCACCCTCCCCAGTGAGCCCAGTATTAATTAGGGCACACTGCCCCAGTGAGCCCAGTGTTAATTAGGCCTGATAGTAATGTTTGAGAAGAGTTTTCACAAGTAGTTAGTAAATGCTGCTCCGCCACCCTCCCCCAGTGAGCCCAGTATTAATTAGGGCCCACTGCCCCAGTGAGTCCAGTGTTAATTAGGCCTGATAGTAATGTTTGAGAAGAGTTTTCACAAGTAGTGGGTGAATGCTGCTCCTCCGCCCTCCCCCAGTGAGCCCAGTATTAATTAGGCCTGATAGTCATGTTTAAGAAGCCTTTTAACAAGTAGTGAGTTAATATTTCTACTCTGCCGTCCCCTAGTGAGCCCAGTATTGATTAAGCCTGATAGTAATGTTTAAGAAGCCTTTTAACAAGTAGTGAGTTAATATTTCTACTCTGCCGTCCCCTAGTGAGCCCAGTATTGATTAGGCCTGATAGTAATGTTTAAGAAGCCTTTTAACAAGTAGCAAGTTTATATTTCTACTCTGCCCTCTCCTGGTGAGTCCAGTATTAATTAGGCCCGATAGTCATGTTTAAGAAGCCTTTTAACAAGTAGTGAGTTAATATTTCTACTCTGCCGTCCCCTAGTGAGCCCAGTATTGATTAAGCCTGATAGTAATGTTTAAGAAGCCTTTTAACAAGTAGTGAGTTAATATTTCGACTCTGCCGTCCCCTAGTGAGCCCAGTATTGATTAGGCCTGATAGTAATGTTTAAGAAGCCTTTTAACAAGTAGCAAGTTTATATTTCTACTCTGCCCTCCCCTGGTGAGTCCAGTATTAATTAGGCCCGATAGTCATGTTTAGGAAGCCTTTTAACAAGTAGTGAGTTAATACTACTACTCTACCCTCCCTTAGGCACCCGCGTTGTTTTCTGCGGTAATACCGTGCTTTCGGCGCTCTGCGTGACCAGTCAGAGCAGCGCGCATCCAAATAAAGATCTGAACTCACTCGCCTGAGCTCATGGGATTGTTGCCCCCTTGATGTTGCTGAATGTTCGGCTTTAGCGCTGATAAAGGGGTGCTCCGTGGAAAGATATGCTCCTTTTTTGCAGCTTAGTATCCATTTCACCCTAAGTCCCTGTTTTGTCCTTTACAATGGACATTTGTTGAAAGGGATTGTTGGGACGTTGGAATGCGGGACGCTGCAAATATTTGTCATTTTTAAATCGTGAATATTTTTCGAGTGAGAGAAAGGGTTTGCTGGGGCATTCTCTAGTGCGTCAGGAGCTCTCGCTTTTAACATAATCAGGTGATGGGTGTTTGCTCTTAGTCATAGCGTACTTTAGGCAACTGCAGGCTTTCAGGGGTTTTGCATTTGCGGGCGATATTTTCGTTTCTGTTGTTCTAAATTATGCCAAGTGTATCAGTTTTTAGAGGGAGTAGTTCATTCTCTTCACAGTTTTCCATTCCTGCTTTGAGGATGGACTGTGGTAACAACATCCCAAATGGGGAAACATGTCTTTGTCGACAGACTGCATAACGAAGTCAACTCCAAAATAGTAGTACAGCATAAACCATCATTTGGGTATAGGTCCACGCAGGAATCTAAAATACACAAAGAATTCATCTACTAAATCATTTAAAAAAAGAAATGTGTACAGGCTCTGAGAAGGATAACTATGACAGTAACATTAGTACACATGATGTCACGGAAGCAATCTGCCCATGGTTTGAATTATGCCATGGTGGGAAAGAGAGAATTGCATAGCAAGGCCTGGGGGATGTGACAATAGAGGACACAAGACTGTAATGGAACATAGAGAGGGAATATAAGATGCGATTGACCTGTAGCAGCAATACTGAGAGACGTGGGTCTTATTGATTTATTTTTTTATCAATGATAGCGCTGGATTCTATGTCAGGACCGGAGGCTTCAGATTATGCTTTTCCTTCTTCGCTGTTTATTACCAATACAAAACCACAGCAGCCCAGAAAAGCACTGAAAATAGAAAAACGACTGAAAAATCTCCAAACAAGAGATTAAGAACATGTAATGTCACAATCCAGGAATAGAAAACTCCATTTCCCATCAAGTCCATGGATAAACCACATAACCATAGTCCTTCCACAGTGTCCATCGCACGAAGATAGGGCGTCCATCTTGTGTTGCCTTCCTCTTTCTTCGCTGCTTCGCAGCCAGTTAAGTCCCTTGCTTTCTTCCTCTTGCGTTGTGACTGTGGTGCGGGGGTTTGATTGCATATTTGGGACTCGGAATGTAATTATGTGCTAAGTGGGTAACTATGTGAGGGCTCGGTGGGCGATATTGTGCCTTTTCTTTCCTCAGAGCCCTGGTTTTTAGCTTCGCGGGGACGTTTTCGCCCCTCACGCGATGTCCCCGTTTTCTGTTGATGCGGCGCATCTGCGGCCGCTAGGGGGAGCCGCCGCGTCTCGTTCTCCCTAGCGCGGTTACTCTCACTGACGGAGACCGCGCTGAGGAGGGAGAGCCGCGCCGGAGCCTCGCCTTTGTTGCCGCCTCACCCGGACGCCCGATCTCGGGTTGTATTTGCCCCACATTGTGTTGAACGCCCCAGAGGGGGTCTGTACGGCGGGTTACCGCCCTGAACGCCTGCGGGCCGTATATTAGCACCTGAGCGGTTCTCGCCGCATATCCTGGCACGTTGGCGGTTTTCTCACCGCATACTTCTGTTTGTGCCTTCTGTTGGGCCGATTACGGCCGTTTTTGTTAGCGCGCAAGGGGGGGCGGCATAGACCCGGTCCTTGAGAGGGTCTGCGCGCTTGGAGGCGGGTGCTGCCTCGATTGGCCTGGTCCCCAGTCCCCCAAACTTTACTAGCCTCTGGCTGGGCCTTACCTAGGTACTGCGATTACCTATTCGCCCCGTGCTTTGCTTCCTGCTGATCTCTGGCAAGGTAGTGCATCATGGCAGAGGGGTACTATGTGGAAGAAGAAGAGTCTCATCAATACCTCAATGATGATGAGTTCTATGACGCGGTTGACAATTCTATTTACCGCTGCGTACAGGAGATTGTAGGCCCCATGGAAGACAGGCTTTCCTCACGCATTGTGGAAGAATGTGCGAAGTTGGCGCAGGCGCATTTGGGAGCGCCTGGAGGCGCCTCTGCGGATGCTGAGGGGGTACCCCCAGCTCCTAAAAAACATTGTAAGGACGGAGCTACGGGGTCCACGCAGGGTGTAGACAGGGGTGCCTTTGAGCGCCTGCGTGACGCTTTTTTGGCAAAGGCAACCGATCCTGCCCCTGCGTCGACCCCGGCCCCGGGAACTTCGGGGCAGTCTCTAACAGCCCCTTCCTCCCCAGGTGGGTTCTCCCCGGCTGACACTGACGACGATGATGAGTCGGTGCGCTCGTGGCGGCCGTCAGGCTCCGCGACGGAACTTCCGCAGGACAGCTCGGGCATGCTGGACCCGGACGAGATTGTTCATCCGCGGTCGGCGGCCTGGGTGCCTGGGGAGAAGGTTGCGAAGTTTGTGGCGGCCCGCCTACGCAAACCGCTGGAGAAGGAAGCT
Source organism: Lissotriton helveticus (assembly GCF_964261635.1). Lineage (NCBI taxonomy): Eukaryota > Metazoa > Chordata > Amphibia > Caudata > Salamandridae > Lissotriton > Lissotriton helveticus. The sequence continues at coordinate 200,363,195 of NC_136063.1, read as the reverse complement.
CGCAGTTGTCTGCGGGGAGAATGCCCGCGTCCTACCCTGGAGGGTAAGGTCGCCATGACCCCTGAGTTAGATGGGAAAATGGCCACATTCATGGCGAAATTTGTCAAAGACCCCCGTAAAGGGATTGACCGATCCTGGCGGTCCTGTCAGGATAAGCTGCTAGACGCCATTGGCCCCATTACGAAAATCCTGGACATGGCCGAGGAGGCCAAAGTTTCTGGCACTCCTATATCCCCTGACGTGCTCTCCAGCTGGGCGCAGAGAGTAGTCATCTTTCTGGGAAACGCCAACTGCGCCCTATCAACGGAGCGCCGTCGGTCACTGTTGATTAAACTCGACCCTAAGTTAGGTGACCTGGCCTCCTCGGAGGCGGGCGCGGTGGCGCAGGGTGGTTTGTTTGGTGACCCCTTTATCAAGGAGCTGGGCAAATTCGTTAATACGTTTACATCTTTGGATAGGGCCCAGTCCAGCATAAAGAGGGTCTTCCACCAGCGTTTTTCCCGAGGGGCCGGTCGCGGTAGGGGCCACGCGACCGGCCGTGGCGGTCAAAATTTACCCAACAAAGGGCAAGGCTCCGGCAGAGGCCAATACAACACGTCGGCAAACTACACCAACTTCTACCCGACTAGAGGCCAGCGCTTCAAGGGGCGCGGAGGAGGTTTCCGGAACGACGCCGGTGGTAACAGTTCCCACGGTAAGTGTGATACCTGCGGCTCAGGTGAGAATTGGGGGACGACTGGCGGTTTTTCCAGCCGCTTGGGCCGCGATTACGGCGGACGCATGGGTACTGCAGACGGTGCGGGGATTCCGCTTGGATTTTTACGATCAACCCTATCAGTCGAGGGCTCCATACCCTCTGGTCTTCTCGCACGCAGATGCGGCCTTAATAGACGAGGAGATCTCTGCACTCTTACGGAAGGGAGCTATCTGCCGGACGGCGAGGCATCCCTTCGGTTTCCTCAGCAACCTCTTCTTAGTCGAGAAGACGGATGGAGGACAGAGACCTGTGATCAATCTCAGGGAATTCAACGGGTGGCTAGTGTACCATCATTTCAAGATGGAGGGGATCCACCTACTCCGGGACGTGCTGCTCCCGAACGACTGGATGGTCCGTTTGGACCTCAAGGATGCTTATCTGGTCGTCCCTATCCACCCTCCACACCGTCGGTTCCTTCAATTTCTCTGGAAGGACCAAGTCTTCGAATTCACCGCCCTTCCGTTCGGGCTTTCCTCTGCCCCTTGGTGCTTCACCAAACTGCTACACCCGGCAGTGGAGGCCCTTCGGAGTCAAGGGATACGTATGATCGTCTATCTGGACGACATCCTACTGATGGACCAATGCCCCAACAGGTTACTCCTCCAGCTCAATCGAACGATTTCCTTGTTACAAGGCCTAGGGTTCATTATCAACGAGGACAAGTCGGTCTTTTCACCTTCTCAGACGATGACATTCTTAGGTTTCGTAGTGGACTCGGTACAAGCCTCCCTCAGCCTTCCCTCGAGGAAGATTGCCAAGATCCGTCATCTGCTGAAACAGACGATCGCAAAGTCTCACACCTCCCTGCGGCAGATTGCCAGAGTGGTAGGACTTCTGTCCTCCTCCATTCAGGCAATCTTCCCGGGTCCCCTGCACTATCGTGCCATGCAGCGCCTCAAAGCGCATCATCTCAGGAAAGGGTTGTCCTACGACCAACTGGTTCCCCTCTCCCAAGAGGTGAAAGGGGAGATGGCTTGGTGGCTCTCTCATATGGAGGCGTGGAACGGCCGAGCAATCTTCGGGTCCGTTCCGGATTTGATCATCGAATCGGACGCCAGCAGGTCCGGATGGGGCGCCCGTTGCGGCGATTTCTCTACCGGCGGCGTTTGGTCGTCCGAGGAACAAAGGCTCCACATCAATTGTCTGGAGCTGTTGGCAGGCTCTTTTGCGATCCGCTGTTGGACCAGAGACGTGGTGAAATCATGCGTCCTTTTGCGCATGGACAATGTGTCGGCGGTTCGTTACGTGAACCACCTAGGCGGTCCCCGATCCCGTGCGCTTGCAGATCTGGCGACGGACTTTTGGGACTATTGTCTCTCTCATCGGGTCTCGGTGACGGCGGAGTATCTTCCGGGCCGGGACAATCAGGTGGCAGATTGGCATTCCAGGTACCTGCGGGATTCCAGCCTTTGGAAATTGGACACCCGGGTTTTCCAGTGGCTGAACAACCTGTGGGGTCCGTTCTCGGTGGACCTGTTTGCGTCCCGACTGGATTTCCAGCTTCAGAGATTCTACAGTTGGAGACCAGACCCGCTGGCGGAGGCTACGGATGCGTTCCTCCAGGAGTGGAGTCAGGGAAATCTCTATGCGTTTCCTCCTTTCTCGATGATACTGAGGGCGGCGGCTCAGTTGCGCCGCCAGAGGGCGGAGGTGACTTTGGTGTCTCCGGTTTGGAGGTCTCAAGTTTGGTTTCCAGTTCTTCTGGAACTTTCCTGGGATTCTCCAATCCTACTACCCCGGCTCCCTCATCTCCTTCTCAATCCGAGCGGGGAGCCACACCCCCTCGTCCAGCAGGATTCTCTCCGCCTCATGGCGTGGCGGCTTTCCGGCGACGTTGGTCGCTCCCAGGCCTTTCGGACCCGGCTCAGGACCTTTTGTCTAAGGCCTGGGCCGGCAGTACTACCAAGAGGTACCGGTCAGCTTGGGCCAGGTGGGTTCGTTGGTGTGTTCAACGACATCTGGATCCCCTGGTCGCAGGAGTTGTTCCCATCTTGAATTTCTTGGCCGAACTGGCCGGGGAGGGCCTGGCTTACCGCACTATTAACGCAATGCGGTCGGCAATTTCAGCGGCTCACGAGCCTGTGGACGGGGCTCCGGTGGGCGAACACCCTCTGGTGTGTAGGCTCCTGCGGGGAGTCAGGCTTTCTTTACCCCCGGAGCCACGCTATTCCGTCCTGTGGGACGTCAACGTAGTACTGAATCTTTTTCTTTCCTGGCAACATAACAGGTATCTGTCCCTCAAAGAGTTATCTGCCAAATTGGCTATGCTTCTGTGTTTGGTATCGTGTCGCAGGGTCTCCGATGTCAGGGCATTGGACATTTCCGCGAGAATTTTCTCCCCAGAAGGAGTGACGTTTACCTTGGGTCGTCGCACAAAGTCGGCGACGAGATCGATCTCTTATCCAGCCTTTGTAGACGTCCCCAAGCTATGTGTGGTTCAGTGTTTAAAGACTTATGAGGATGTCACTCTTGAACTTCGCCCTCCGGGCGAGAGACAATTGCTCATAGCCCTGCGTAAGCCACACAAGGCGGTTTCTTCCCCCACCATAGCCAGATGGGTGCGGTGGGTGCTGCAGGAGGCTGGCATTGATACTAGTGTGTTTGGCGCTCACTCGGCTAGAGGGGCCATGGCCTCGAAAGCTTTCTCTTTAGGTGCTCGCCTGGAGGACTTGATGCGTGCGGCGGACTGGTCCTCGGATTCCACCTTTAAACAGTTCTATTTTAAGCCGGTGGTGGATATTGCGCATTTGGTAGTGAGTAAGCTTTGAACGAGCATAATCTGAAGCCTCCGGTCCTGACATAGAATCGAAATTTGCCTAGCTTTGTAACGGTAAGTTTCAATTCTATTAAGGACACGGAGGCGAGGATTATCCCTCCCGATCCTTCGGAGGAGATCCCACCCGTATGGCTGTAAGTAACCAGTTTTGCTTATAAGGCTATTTTGACGTATTGCATTGTGCCTTTGTAAATAACCAGTCTTGCTTCTAAGGCTATTTTGATGTATTGCATTGTGCCTTTGTGGTTAGTGGAGTTTTCTTTCTCCTTGGCCCTTTACTGGTACAACGCTTACGCTGTTGTTCTTGTACTCTACTAGGTGCTGAAGGGTCGAAGCAGGACCGTTGAGGATTCGGCGTGACTCGCGCGAAGAAAGAGGAAGGCAACACAAGATGGACGCCCTATCTTCGTGCGATGGACACTGTGGAAGGACTATGGTTATGTGGTTTATCCATGGACTTGATGGGAAATGTAGTTTTCTATTCCTGGATTGTGACATTACATGTTCTTAATCTCTTGTTTGGAGATTTTTCAGTCGTTTTTCTATTTTCAGTGCTTTTCTGGGCTGCTGTGGTTTTGTATTGGTAATAAACAGCGAAGAAGGAAAAGCATAATCCTCGCCTCCGTGTCCTTAATAGAATTGAAACTTACCGTTACAAAGCTAGGCAAATTTCGATTCCACCCACATCTTTTGAACTCTTTGCAAGTAGGTGCAACACTTTCTGGGATTGGCCATTTCATTAGCTATGATGATCAAATAGAGAGGGTGACATGCTGACTGAGCTCATGTTTGTCTAAAACTGGGGCAAAGTCCCACTCCTACTCACTGCAGAAAAGGTACACTTTTTTTGTCAATCTTTTAATTGAGATTTTATCACGTCACAGGAATATTGCCATTACAATCCGGAAGAACACGTTATTTTACAGTATCATCTTACAGACACAGAGCAGGGACAACATGTTTATGTCAATCTTCCTAGTTCCATCCCAGGGTTTGTACTCAACCCAGGCATCCATGATATCTTACTCTCAACCCATTCAAGCTGGTGTATTATGTAGAGTCTGAGGAATCATGAATGACATTTCCACCCATTCGTCTGGTTCTTCTGTACCTTTATCATCTCTTTGTGTTATCGACATGTGCTGTTCATCTGCTAGAACCCACTCTAAGAAATCCTTCTTCCAACTTGCGAACCCCAGGGCATTCAGTGTATAGCAATTCGCTTTTTATGCCAGGACCGTTTCCAGTGCCCACATCCGCAATCTCATTTTGCAATACTTGTGATTTGGCCATATCCCAAGTAAACAGGTTTTCACAGATGTTACCATTAGTCATAACATTCATTCCATTCATTGTTGTCACCAACTCTCTCAAAAAACATTCCACCGTTGGACCCACGTCATGTGCAAGAATTCGGCTTTAGGCGCAACTCTTCTATCACACTTAGACTACTTACCACCTGGATAAATCAAGGCCATTTGGTGGCGGTGTGCTGTATGCTCATAATGGAATTGTATTAGTAAAAATGCATTGGGGGATATCTGCTTAACTAGTTTGCATGCTTTTCTCCACTCGGACGACAGTTCTTACAAGCATTCTAACGCTGGGCGGTCTCATGCTTTTTCTGTATTCCCGCATCCTGAACCAGTGTAGTGTATAACACGGTAATCAATCTCTGACACTCTGCTAAGTCCAGTAATCTGTGTAGACCACATGGTCTGCGGTGGCCTCAGGAAACAAGTTTCAAATTAGTGGAGAGGTGTGGCTCACTGGTTAGAGGCGGCAGACCTGCAAGCAGAGAACGGCCCGGGACCAGGGTTCAATTCCCGATGCGGCAGGGTCTTGGACCAGGGTCAATGGACTCGATAATTCTCGCCTCAGTGCCTACTCTAACCAGGAAACACACTCGGTAACTCTGGGCATTAAGCTTGCCTCATCTCTACAACGGCCCCTACAGACGCCGGGGATGCCTGGTTTCACCCTGGAGATACCCAGAAAGGGACCATCTCACAGGGAAAACCAGGACGGGTTCCCCAGCGGTCTACAGCGCCAGGACACTCGGGTAGAGTAACAGTGCGCTTTACAAGTATCCCACATTTACATTTACGTGTCTTATGTGCCACCAGGGCATTCTGTGAGAATTGTCACACTCCCAGCCCAAAGTATCCTGCACCTGTTCAAATGAAATAATTATATTGTTGAGGAACAAATCTCCGACTGCAGTGTATCCACTCTCCGGCAACTATGAAAGGACATGTCTCTCACCATATCTTCAAAGGGCTCAAAGGACCAGGTAGGAATAGCCATTGCAAACCGGGACCTCTTCATAACTTTAGCCTCCACCTTATGCCACAATTTTGCTCTCCGTCAGATCAGCTAAGAAGCGCCTCTTGGACTCTCAGCCCTTTCCTAAACCACCCTGTCATTCTGCAACTTTCATATGTACCTGTCAATAGAACCTTTTTCCAATTGGATCCATCATTAAATTAGTGAACCGCATACTGCAGTTGTGCCGCCGTATAATACAAAAATAAATCTGGGAGTCACAGTCCACCTTCCACCCATGGTAGTTACAATGTCTGGCTTTACTCAACCTTGCTTTCCAGCCCACACCAAGGTTGCGGACATTTATTCATCCTTTACCGTAAACCCTAGAGGGGAGAACAGGGAGGCAAGCCATCAAGCTAACAGTGGATATGCCACCTTCCCCTCCTTTCATCCAGTTACTATTGACGAGGTTAGCAGGCTCATCGCCACCACCAAGGCAGGCTCCCCTCTTGATCCCTGTCCCCCGATGGTGATGAACGCCATAAATGAGGCAATTTCTTCCCCTCTCACGGATATATGCAATGCCATGTTTCAAACTGGCATATATCCAGATGCCTGGAAGAATGCGGTTATAAAACCTCTGCTAAAAAAAACATCTCTGGACCCTGCAGTCTCGGCCAACTATAGACCAATTGCGGGTCTTCCTTTCCCGGCAAAAATCTGTGAAGCTTTAATGAACCAACAGCTCTCTGAGTTCGTCGATTCTCACAATCTTTTAGACGATACTCAGTTTGGGTTCAGAAAGGGCCATGGGACCGAGACTGCACTTATAAAAGCATCTGATGAAATTAGATCCATCATGGACCAAGGAGGAGCAGCAGTCCTTATTCTTTTGGACCTGTCCGCGGCCTTCGACACGGTCGATCATGCAATCTTGATCAACCGTGTCACAGCCCTAGGGATTGTCGACTTGGCGAGAGACCTTATCTCATCTTTTCTGAACAATCGTACGCAGACAGTGAGGTTAGGTAATTTTTACTCTCCTGTCTCCGCAATCCCTTGTGGGGTCCCCCAGGGCTCCTCGCTAAGTCCGACGCTGTTTAATATCTATGTAGCGGACTTAGCGAGGGTAATAAAAACTCATGGGTTGCGTCTGACGTCCTACGCAGACGACACCCAATTAGTCCTGGCGGTGCATAAAGATGGTCCAGTTGTGGCAGCAAAATTTCAAGAAGCAATGCTGGTCGTTTGCGCCTGGATGTCAACAAATTGTCTGAAACTTAATTCAGATAAGACCGAGGTCATGACCTTTGGCAACCTATCCCCGGAATGGTCACCCATCTGGTGGCCCAGCCAGATGGGTCCCCCACCTGTTCCAGTTGCCAAGGTCAGAAACCTGGGAGTCATCTTTGACAGTAAACTGGTTTTTAACCATCACGTAAACAAGGTAGTATCATCTGCTTTCTATGTCCTGAAGAAAATAAGGAAACTTATGCCCTATCTCCCAGCATCAGCAGGGAAAACCCTCATTACAACTTTGGTATTCTCGAAGATGTACTACGGGAATGCTCTCTTTCTGAATACTCAAAAACAAGTCCTAATGAAACTTCAGTCTATACAGAATGCGGCAGCCAGAATTCTGCTTGATATTCCTCGACGCCATCCGACAACCACAGCAATTCGACAGCTCCATTGGCTAAAAGTGGAAAACCGCATCAAATTCAAGGCATTATGTATTGCCTACAAAGCCATACATAATATAGGACCCAGGTTTCTGAGAGAGGCCTTCAAACTGTACATCCCAAAAAGACAGCTCAGATCCGCAAATATTTGCATGCTCCCAGTCCCTCGAACCAAAACAGTGACCTGGGGAGACAGGCGCTTTATGGTAGCTACACCTAAGCTATGGAACACCCTCCCTCTCATCATTAAAACCGCCCCCAACTTGGTAGGTTTCCGTAAGCTCCTTAAAACATGGTTATTCGACCAGTAAGCTGGTGTGTATTGGTCCTTATCTGATTAACCACATGCGCCGAGACACCCAAGGGTAATTGTCGCGCAATAAAAATCTCAAATAAATAAATAAATAAATAAAGTGCGTAACAAGCTATCTAGTCGACAAAATATGTCTATCGGGATAGGGCACAATGTATTCTGTGGCACATAGAAGCATTGAGGGAAATACATTTTCTTAGCCACATAAATCTGGCCTATAATCAAAAGGGGGTAGTGTTTTCAAAATAAATACTGAATGGCTCAGTCCGTCCACCACACTGTCCGCATTGAGTGAGTATTGTTAGTGGGCAATAGAATACCCACTCCTCTAAATATCTAAAACTATTCCTTTTCCAATCCCTATCGAGTTCCTCTATCCAATGGCCCGGACTCCGATAGTATTCCTCCTATATGTACTCTGGGCTCAATATATAATGGCTTAACCCAATTTATGTTTGCAGGGCCAAAGCCCATGCTTTGTAAAGCAGCCCACAAATATTGCCACTTGACGGTGTCCAAAGCACATTCCAGGTCCAGGGACGCCGATGTGAAGTCTTCTTCCTATGTCTCTAGCACCTGCATAACGTGTATTCGTCGCCTAATATTCAAACCAGTATTTCTGCCCAGGATGAACCCATCTGATCAACCGCAGTCAAAATAGCCTATCACCCAACAAGTTTATTTGCTAAGACTTTGCTCAACAACCTAATATCAGTGTTGAGCATCGCCAGGCGTCTGTATGATGGTAGCAAATCAGGGTCTCTACCTTGGACATCATCACTATCACAGCCTCTATATACAAAATTGGGAGATGCCCCGTTTACCTCGCTTACACACAAACCTCCAGCATGCATTCTAATAGAAGTGGGGCAATATTTGGTATAACCCCTTTGGAATGCCATCTGCTCCCAACACTTTGCCCTTTTACATACCTTCCAGAGCCTCCTTCAGCTCCTACAAACCGGTTGGGCTCTCCCAAAGCAGCCACTGCACATCTGTCAGGAGCAGCATATCCACCTCCTGCAATTACCCCGGGGAAATGTGCAAAATCTGGGTATGACTATCCTTTGAGTATGCACTACACTCCTCATTAATACGGTCCATTGAAATAATATCCAGACACCCTTCACATCTTAAAGTATGAGTGTTTGTGGTCTCTTTCTCTTTAATAACCAGGCCAACATTCTCCCAGATGTATCCCCTTCTCTGAATAACCTCTGTCTATATTGTGTGTGTGTATATTTATCAAGTCTCGTCCAGGTGTCTTTTATCTGCTGGGCATCCGCAGGATCTACTGCCATCTGCATGCCCAAATACGCCTGCATCGTTTCTATTCCAACTCTTGTTTAACCCTCAAACACTGGGGGCATGCACTCCCCTCTGAGAGCAACTTAATATGCTTCCCACTCCATGGCTCGATGCTCAATGGATTCATGATTATGTTGAAAAAACAGTATCATGTATTTCTTCATGTGGCCCCCAAACGCCGCATCTATCAGAACCTCTGTGTGCGTTGTCAACATCGTTATGTGAGCCCTCGTCCATAAGTAGAAGCATATTTGACTTGATATGATCTGCCTAAAGCTGTATCTCCAAAATGTTTGGAACCAAGATTAAGGAGATTTTCCATCAGTTTGAGACTCCTGGGGCTTCTCTTACGAATATATTTGGGATGCTGTAATACATCAGAGGACTGTTTGTTCTCCCTATGTCATTTAGATGCACAAGAGTTAGTCTTGATATGCTCTGCATTCTTGTAGGGGTGTCATTTTTATTAACATAAAATGTTTTAGCTTCCAATCTATGCACAGTGGCGGAAGTCTTGTATGTAATTTATTCTTCAGCATCAGTTACAAATTGTTTTCGTATTTACATATTTTTAAGCGTTTTATTGAATGTTTAGTTTGATTTTACTCTTGATTTATTGTAATGCAGTTTTGTATACTTTTGTTTAAAAGTATGAATCAATACTAACTATAAAAAAAATCTTTAAAACTTGTAACTGAAAGAAGAGAAAGAAGGGGTGTGATCCCCAACAGCTCTGAATTTGAGGGGTCAAAGGTGGTGCATCCTGGGGTGGATTTTACGCCATGCCAGAGCCTCAATCCCAATAAGTTCTGTCCATCCTGTGCCTTGCTCATGGGAGTAGTGCAAGGGAGAGCTGCATTTCAGAGCAGCAGCACAAGAGCTTCACTTGCATTACAAACAAGGGCTGCATCAGGATGTCTCAGCAGAACACTGAGCTTTACGGTGGTCTCAGGTTCTGTCTGCTTCACAGCCTGGGCCAGAATGAGTGCTCAGAAGGTGATCCATGAAATGTCCAAGAAGGTCCAGTCTCCAGGCACTCAAGGTGGATTTATGAAGAGGCGGCTGCTGTGACAGGGCGTGTGATATGGGTGCTGTTTCTATAGATCTGCGGTTATAATAGACAAGTGATGTGCCCATGTTAACCGGGTATGCTATTTAAGAAACACATTGCTGTGCCACTCTGGTGGTTTGAGATATGAGCAAAGACAGCAAGAGCAAATCCAAACATAACAAAATGGAGTTTTGGAGTCTAATGCGCCATCGCAAAGCTACCTGTTATCATTACGGCGCACATATAGCAGGGCCCGCGGCACTAGAGCTGACAATATGTGAATTCCTGCACTGGTAGTAGCCAAGGAGTTACACAAAACCTCACAGATCATTTAGTCATGGGAGCTAGGTAGTAGTCACCCACACTAGAATGCAGAGGAATGGGAAAAGAGTGCATAGTTTTTTAGTACACAAATGGCTCCCAAAACGATGGGCATGGACAAAATCTTTCGGACAGTTCTATAATGACACAGGGACAAAAGGTTGAGAAGCTGGACAATGCACGTAGGGCCTCCGTTTACAGATTTTTGTGTTTTCAGGTTTTTTTTTATACAAAGAACGCCTGGGAGGGGCAGAGGAATATGAGGGAGAGTTTGGGACGTAAAAAAATAATATTTTGAGAAATAAAAGCTAGAATTTTCTGAATGTAAGTATACACACACATTTGAAGAGGCTGAGATGCTAATAACTAACTGTAACTATCTAGTTGGTATTTGGAAATTGAGACCAGCGTCTTGCATCTGCTAGATTTAGACTTAGTTTCGAAGCATATTTATTTATTGTGTACGTTAATATAACTAGAACCTACCTTAAACATAAGAAGTGATATAATAACCTTAAGTTGATGTTATGGTGAATGGTGTATTTTTACTTACTTTCTCGTGTTACTTCTTATGTGCAGTGGCGTGGTTTGTATGAGAGACGGTCTCTAGTGGTCAGGTGGAGAGAGTAGACTGTATCTGATTCTGTTTATACGAGTAGGATATGGGCTCAGGTTAATGTGCCTCGTTGTGATATCTGTGTGGAATGGGTCCACTATGCGTAAAGGAGTATCTCCTTAGAGTGTCCGAATACATGGTTGGGAGTGTTCTGTGTGTGAAAGGGACTTCCCTGTGAGCAGTTGAAGGCGCGCTGAGTTGAGCTATGAAGTCCATAGCTCCTTGGAAAAGAGGGTACGCATGTGAGTTTGTGTAGCCTATAGTTGGTAAGCCTCATTGATGTGTAATTGATAACTTGTGGGACATTTTCTTTATGTTCTTGTTCTGTTTTTCCACTACTCTTCTGACAACTTTGATGAACACAAGTTACAGAACAGTTTAGAACATGAGAGGTTCATTTAGGAAAAATCATTTTAGGTTGCTAGCTTTGTATGTGAACATTTTGCGTATTAGACATTGCCTGCGTGCAATTTTCATCTGTCTGTGCAATAAAACGTTTGTTCTAATACTAACCACTGGTAATACTCTGGGTGCATGCCTTACATTTGCTCTCTGTAGAATTACAGAAGCAGATCAACCTCCTGCAGGTCAGTCACCTGCCCGAGCTCCAATAGGAACAGTCCAGCCCAAACTGCCATACCACGCCCCCTCTCTGTGGTTGAGTCCCACCTAGCACAGTTTCATTGATGTTGGATCTCTCCAGTGAGGTTCTATTGGAGTCCTAAGGACCTCGCAGTCAGCATGGACCCTCATTTGAGCACGCTCACCACACTTATGCTGAATCACATTGCAAAACAATGATGGGTGGAAATGCTTGAATCCATCTGAATAATGTATTATTACTTTAGGTGCATTCCACAAATTCGTTTTTTAGCTTGTCAGCTAATATTGAAGGTGCTCAATGAACACGCAAATTAGCCTTGGTCCTGATCTTATGGGAATAGCCTAGCTTGAAATGCTGTCCCGCATTCCCAGTGAACTGGAGCACATCACCATCAGACCAGTTTTATCCGTATTGGACCTATTCATTGAGATGTAGATCAGCTCCCTAAGGCATGGAAAGTAAAGATCCACGCCTGAGTAAACCAAACAACTTATGGCCCTCTCTTAGAAAGCAAAAAAGTAATGGATGGAATTACTTGAATTCATGTGTTGAACTGGTAACTACGCTGGGGGCATTTCCTACCATTTCTCTTAAGCTTGTCAATGCAATTGCACAAAGGCAAAGTTGCAATCTAAGCAGTCTCGAGACTAGTGCAGCATGAATAGTTTAGCTCAAATTGTTAAGCCACTTCCTATCTGCACAAGAACACAATCAACAGCAGACCTGTTTTGGACTTGCTGAGCATGGGACCCATGTCTGGTCATACCCACGTGAGTTCTTTCCCACTTCCCTTTCAAACTATAGCTTTAGTTCTCTGTGAAACCTAATACAGTCTTCCGGTCTTATTTCCTTAAGTTATGCAAATGAAACACATTTCCTTAGTAAGCTTCAGAGCCTCAACAACACCTTAAAGTCAACGCTTGCACCTTACTTAAGCACTGTGAAAAGTTTGATAACCTCCTTAAACTTAATCTGTGAAAAGCAGAATTCCTCCTGTTTAGCATACTCTGTCCTTCCTGTAGAACTAGGAGAGGCAGACCCTCCAACTGACACTGTCAAATGTTCTTATATAGCGCCTTATCACCACAAGTTCTCAAGGCTCTTGCTTTGGGAACCCGTCCAGGCTTTTCCCTGTGAGATAACCCCTACTGGGCATCCCCAAGGTGAAAGCCAGGCATCCCGCCGCGGGGGGCCATAGTGGAGATTAAGCAAGCTATTGCCCAGAGTTGCAGAGTGTGAACCCGTGATTCAAGTAGGCACCGAAGCGAGAATTATCGAGTCCGTGGACATTTTGGGCTCAAGACCCTGCCGCGTCGGGAATTGAACCCTGGTCCCGGGTCTGACCTCTGCTTCAGGGTCTGCCTCCTCTAACCAGTGAGCCACACTTCTCCACTGTAAAAAATATGCCTAATTTTCTCACACGTAGGTGTATCTAAGAGTATAAGCCCTAGTTGTCCTCGAAGTTGGGAGCAGGATCACATTATCATGAAGAATGCCCCAACAAATGTTGCACCACCTACACACTGGCATTGCTGTTGGGGACCTCCATAGCAATGGGATTTTCACCCAGCATTATGAGAAGCTGGTAACTCCTGCCAGGCGTTTGATCCTCTTGACCAACATGCCCTGTTTGTAATGAGCCTTTTATGTTTTGTGTGACTAGGTGAGGGCGTTAATAGCAACACCTTGGGGATCTGCGTTATGTTATGTTATATGTTGTGTTATGTACGTCCTCCCGTTCTCCTTCTATGGTTGCAGGTGTGTGCGAGTGAGACTGGTGCTAAGCTCCGATGTCTGGTGGGTTGGTGGAAGTGTAGGTGGTGGTTGAGGTATGTGGGTTCCATGCTGAGCAGTGCTTTAAATGCATGTGTGAGAAGTTTGTATTATCAGTGTTTCTGGATGGGGGGGCAGTGCAGATCTGTGAGGTGTGGGAGTGGTGTGGTGTGGAAGGTCAATGTTGAGTCTGGCACTGCCATTCTGGATGGTTTATAGTCTGTGGATTAGGAATGTAGGGAAACCTGCATAGAATGTGTTGCCATAGTCTGGTCTGCTCATGTTGAGGGAATGGGTGATGGTGCGTGTGGAGTTCAACGGGAGCCACTTGAATATCTTCCACAGCATACCCAGGATGCGGAAGCAGGAGAAGGTGACAGCATTGGCCTGGGATGCCATTTCTTGCATGGTCTGTCGGGGTTGGTGTGGGTCCAAGCTCCGTAGGCCACCAGAAGTTGTCTCAGGGTGAACTTTTGTTCCAGAAGATCAGCACTTCTGTCTTGTTGGTGTGGAAAGTCAGGCAGTTCTTACGCCTCCAGTTGGCCAGGCTGGTCCTGCAGTTGGTGAAGTTGGTCCTGGTGGTGGTGGTGGTGTCGCCTGTTGGGATAGGGTGAGCTGAGTGTTGTCGGTATAGGAGACGATGCTGACTCTGTGTGCCCAGGTGAAGTTTATATGTTGAAGAGAGTGAAGCTGAGAGAGGATGCTTGTGGGACTGCGCATATGAGTTCCTTAAACTCCAAGCTGTACAGTGGGAGTCCTACTTGTTAGCTACTTCCTGTGAGGATTGAGGAAATCCACCTGAGTGCTGGTCCTTGTATTCCTCTGTCATGAAGTCTAGCTGTGAGTGTGTGGTGGGAAATAGTGTCAAAGGCCGCGGAGTTGCATTAATGCATTAATGTAAAGTTTGCAGAGGACAGATCAGATTTGTTTTTAATTGAAGAGCGACAGTGATGAAGCATTAGTAGAGTACGGCCACTGCTGGTCGCATGCACAGTCACAATTTACCTACAGTGAGACTTGCTTGACCCAAGTATCTCTCAAAAGCATTTTTTGAGAAATATTTTAAAGCATAACCCTTCCGTAGGTCCCGTTCTTCATTTGTTTCTCTGTTGCCAAATAATCTGTGATGGGATGTTTCAGTTCCTTGCCTCAAAGTGTGCATGTGCGCGCTTTCCACCGCACCTGGGCTGTACACCCACCTTCCTCCTGATATTCGAATTGTTGGTGAAAACACATCACATGGCGTCACCGTGAACGTGAACGTGCGGCGTAAACAAAAGCAGGCTAAGGAAAAAACAGTCTCGCAGTTGCGCGAGGCGGCGGAAGGGTTAAGCACTGCAACGTTACGTAATGCGGAGGGAATACAAGCAGGCGTCATGTGCAGTTTATGCATTTTAAATGGCATTCACTGGAGGGGAGGGGAACAGATTAGACTGCAGCAAAGCAGCCGTTCATCGACCGGCCGCCCCACGTATGGATCATTGCCGTGCTAGTCGTGCACTTTGGTACCCGCTCACCCCCCCCCCCCCCCCCCGCCCCCCGCCCCCTCGGGTTTCACTTGGGTATCTTCCGCTTTTAAAACCCTCCAGCGAGGCCTGTTATCTGTCCGGGGTCTGTTGGAGATCGTGTAATGGCAGACGTCCAAGGGACACGGCATAACATGTGACATCCATTAGAGACAACATGGAGATGTTTCATTGTGTTCACACACTGTTGAGACTCCCAGCCCCATGGGCCTCTCATTTAGGGGTGGTCAGAAGGTGCAATTTCAGCCTTTTGCTGGCTGCAGGGTTATGGACGGATCTTTAACCTTTGTGAATATTCAATCATACTGGTGATGTTTTTTTTTTAAGCATTCTTTTTTGCACACTTTACTGGCTGTGCGTTATCGGTCTTATTGTAACACTAGGCGGTGTCGAGTTTTCATTAAACATTGTGTAAAAAGGCACACTGGAGGTGGGGTTATCAAACCCCTGCGTAGGCGAGTCTTACACGAGCTCTGGTGGGGCTCAGCATTAGAGGCTGAATGCTGCTGTAGATGGTCTGTAGAAGCACAGGGAAGAAAAGTATCCCTGTACTTGAAGCAGAGGGTTTGTTGGAGAAAACCTTTTCGAGTGGTCCAGCCCCCCTCCACGAAGACCCAAGAAATCAAGGGCTTTGGGACCGTGGTCAACACAGCGTAGCTCCAAGATGCACTCTGGATTCTTTGCACAGTTTCCATTGCATTTCTACAGCCCTTAAAAGTGGTGGTGTGTATGTAGGCTCCCCTTCTAAACAGCGAGGGGGTCCCTGCCACTGATCTATCTGGTGGATAGCTTTGACTCCAGCGGCGAACCGTTGGTATATGATTACCCTCCCTAGTGCATCCACATAAAGCTGGAGGTGCATGGCCGCAGTAAGGATCCCGGGATCCAACCCGACAGGATGGGTGTTGCAGGTGTTTTTTAATCCATAACCATGTTTGCACCAAGCGGTGAGCCCTCATTATGCAAGTGGTGCGATGGTGTGCATACCCTTTTACTTATAGAGCGGTGTCTCGGATTTCATCTGCTGTTGTCAAAGAAAAATAAAGACAAAGCCCCTAGAAACAAGTCAGAGTTCTTTTGCTCGAGACAGGCCTCTGTCAGGGCGCCGGTGAAGACTATGTCGATTCATTGAGTGTTTGTGTGCCAGCATAGACCAGAAGATACTCAAAGTAGAGGCTTTAGGAAAGTTGGGCACTATGGCGCAAAGCCTTCAGGCAATAATGACCAACTTGAGGTGGGTATGGAGACCCTGAAAATAAGGCTTGGACATATTGCTGGGATTTCTGAGGAAAGATGTGCTCTGGAGTATTGCAACCGGCATTGACCGAGCAGCCACAGGAGAGACGAGTCTTCACCTAGACTTTCGTCTGAACGCTACATTGTTGGCAACCCTCGTGTACGGCCATTGTTGCCTACACTTCAAAATCTGTACCCCGCTCTCACGTTGAGCGGAGTAAGTGCTGCCATCGGATGCAGTTGGAAACGAACTACGAATTGTACCTGTAATTCTCTAACTAACAATTCGTCTGGACCCCCTAAAAAGACCTCCACGACATCTAACTACGTGCACGACCGCTTCGGCCAAAATCTTGAAGTGAAGTACACCTCCCATGTGAGGCTTCTTACCTTGATTTACTGAGGCTTTTTCTCATTCAGGCATGCTTTGTTCATTATAAAAGTCCTGATGATGATCCCATGTATCTAGTTGAGCAATAGGGATCGAAACGTCGACACCCATGAGTGGGTTTACACTTACAATATTGTCAAATGAGATTGTGTATACTCCACTCCAGGCGACACTGTTAGTGATTTTTGACTTATTTACAGTGCCCTGTCCTTGCTCTCTTCCTTTGCCTGAAAGACACCCCTTTCACCCTAATCCTATCTTTCCTTTTCCTCTTTTTGGTACGGCACAGGCTTGTGTCTTGTTATTTCGTTTGTATTGAAAGATTGGACATTGTTTCTTAAAAATAAACTCCTTTCCCGGCTGGGTTTGGAAACCTTAAATCGTATAGCTTTCCATTGTGTTCCTATACTGTATTGTTTTTGATTCTCAAATAAGCTAAGGACCTTTGTTCATTATAACGCTGGAGTAATAGAGATACATCTCTGAAAACCTGCAAAGTGAAAGCAGGCATTGATCTGAGAGTTCCAGATGCAGGCGGTAACACTGTGAACTTGCGTGAATATTTTCAGACTGAGTCAATTACCCGTGTTCAGCAAATCAGATGAGCCAAACTTTGTTTTCAATACTGCAAGACTTGAGGCAAGAAAGTGCCTCAAGTAGAAATCTGTTCACATTACCTTTTCATTGAAAAATAGGATTCTGTGATTTTGGTGAAATGATGCCAAAACCTTTTTCTTTGTTTACCAATTAATTTTTATTTACTTTAATCATTTTCATTTCATAAAGATTTATGAAATGAAATTTACTTTAATCAATTTACAGGCGACATGCCTCTATCTATCTGAATTTGTGGTAGCTTCTCTTGACCAGATTCCTAGTTTTCTCTGGGATTCCTCTTAATACTACTCATTTTACCCCTACCTCAGTTACCTCTACCTCTTCTCATTTTATTTTATTCGAACCTCTCCAGAGTCCTCAGTGTCTGCAGTGGAAGCATGGAAGCATGAACTAGTCTAGTGCATTAGCGTCTCATGAGGACTCACTGCTTAAAGAATCTGCGTCTGTGTGGTTGATGATGTTGTTTTTTTCTCCATTGTCAATACATGTCAAAGTCTAAAAAAACAACTGTGCAATATGTGACGCTTCCCACTTCATCCAAGATAAGGCCACTGATTGCCTCGATGCTCCCAACACCTGGGAGATCAATGCCAGTTTATAAACAGCATGTCTTCGAAGCTGTCAAGCCTCAACTTCAGAATGGCCACCGTAGGGTCTGGTGTGATAGGGGTTTCCCACTCCCCTTAATACGTGGTTAAGGATTTCTTTCCAGAATGCTTGTATCATAGTGCATGACCTCCATATCTGAAGGAAGGTGCCGTTATACTCTTCACATCTCAAGTGGAGTGCAGAAGGTGTGGGTAATATGTGATGTTGGCATGTTCAGTGTCAAATACCATTGGTACATTATCTTGTATGCTGTTTCTCTTTGTGAGATATTTTTGAATGGTCTTTCTTGGGAGACTTTTGGTTGCTCCTTCACCTAGTACAACATTACTTACCTGTATGCTACCTCCCAGTTGTCAGACTGGATGTAGCCCGTTTATTCCCCCTTGTGTTCTATTATTACAAGCACTGGCTGGTACCTCCCTGATATGGGGCATTAACTTTATACCCTTTTTACGGGGGTCCAGTTCTTTCAGTTTCAATTGTCTTTGTTGTTTTGCTGTTTACCTGTTTGCTCTGTATGTGCAACCTCCCACCGGTAGTAGGGCGGTAGCACCCTGATAGTCCCCTGTTAGTGGTCTCCTCTTCGCTGGTTTCACCCTCACCCTTTTGCCCTGGCAGGACCAACAATTATCCGGTTCTTTTCTGTTAGGCTGCCCCTTTCTCTAATGTCGAGGGCTTTATGGGCTTGCATTGTTAATATTGCGATCCATTGCAAATCACAAGGTAGGGCCAGGCCACTTGCTTTAGTGGAATGAATGAATACTATAATAATGTTGTTCATTCATAAAACACGTTGACTAACTGCTAATATAGTGCAATAGGTAGGATGTCCACGGTGAGCTGTTTTTAATTTACAAATGGTCCATGCGGTAATATTTATAAGTTAGGCCTCTGTGCCGCTTACTGTGATACATATTGATTTCTTTGCTAGGTGCATATAGATTTGTGTAAATGGCCTCAGTTATAATATGCAGCTCAGAGTTTTCTGCCCTGTGGAATTGGTCCACAGAATTGATACACATGTCCCTAGATTCTTGGTGGAACATTCAGTGGCTCTGCTATTCCCTATTACCTCAATGGTCAAACTCTTATTTTATCATCCTAAAAAGTGATGGGGCTATTGCAACTTGTGTCTTGTTCAATAGAATCAGCCATTTCAACAGTCTCTTGTCTGCCAAGCAACTGAATTATCAGTAATAGTTATGGAAGAGAGTTACAATTCATGAATATTTTCAGCCTAATCTTCTGTTTGTAGATCCTGTATTCTCAAGACAGTTTGCACAGCATGCTTATGTGTTGTTGCCTTCTCCACTGGGCTTTTGTGCAGTTTCTATGGGGCGACGTGCCATGAGCAAGAGCTGGGAAATCTCAGTGTTGGAAAGACAACAAAATGAATGATCATTGTGAAGAAGAAAAAGGTCTCTGCTGGATCTGGCAGGTAGGGCGGCAGTTTATTTTGTAAGTAGAGGGGGCCGTTTCCAGGCAGAAACTTGTGAACTAGGCAAAGAAGTTTGAACAGGGAGCATTTTCTCACTTGCAGCCAGTGCAGGGATTTTAGAGTAGGCTTGCAAGTGGTGCTGGGAGGAAGTTTACCGAATAGATGGGGAGCCTTATTCTAAACTACCTGAAGTTTACATAAAAGAGACTCGTTTGCTACTACTATAAGAGCGCTACCATAGTCTAGGTGACATACAATCAGTGCTTGAGTGAGGGTTTTTCTGGTTTGAAGGGGCAACCATTGGAAAGCTTTCCTGATCAGGCGCATGATCCCAAAACAGGTACCATACATAGAGCCAACCTGTTCTTTCAAAGCAAGGTCCCATGGAGATGATCAATTGAGTGTCGTCTGTGTAAGAGATTATTTCAAAACTGCAGGATCTTTCCACTTTATCCAAGGGGGCCCTGTGAATATTAAAGTGTGTGGGGCTCAAGGAGGAGCACTGCCGCACACCCTTGTCTAGGACCATGGAACAGGAATTGAAGGGTTCTAGATGCTCAGTTTGAGTCTGGTTGCCAATAACGTTTTTTAAAGTTTTAAAGCCAGCTTTCCCCTGATGCCAGTCTCGAAGTCTCTGGGTCAAGATAGAGTTTGAGAAGGTATCTTATGTGGCAGATAAGTTAAGTAATACTCGCATAGCTGGGCCACCTTCATCAAGAGAGGGTCTGATGGTATCTAATACCGCCACCAGTGCAGTTTCTGTGCTGCAGGAGGCATGAAAACCTGACTGAGAGGAATCCAAAAGAGAGTGGCTTTCCAGAAAAGATGTGAGCTGTTAGTTTACCAAAGTCTCTAAATTTTACTGAGAAATGGAAGCAGCGATATCGGCCTGCTGGGTTAGGGGATGGTAGTCACCAGGAGTATGTGGAGATCAGAATCCTCTGGTCATCTCCCGAAGGCCGGCTCCACAGTCACCTCCTGTAGCTGTGGGCAATCAGCTTAGTCTTCAAAGCCTACCTTCCGCCCATTAAAGAGAGGCTGGTAAACATTTTCATGGTCAACATCACTGCCATGTGACCATGAGGTGCAACAAGCAGGGTTTGAGTGGCGTTCTGGGTTTGTACCAGTAGGCTCGATGTCTTTCCAAGTGGCTGGAAAAACAGAATGTCTTCCTGGCCGCCAATTGCCTTGTATTATACTAGTATAATCCTTCAATGCGAGAGAAACTCAGTGACGCAGGGCAACCTTTGGTAGACCACGAGTGGGGTCTCCATAGTCAGATGGCACAGAGCGTCTTCAGTCAATAATGAGGTCCCTGATTAGACCAATTCATCACTGCCAGGAACGCACACTGTTGGCACGTTGTGCACTGGAATTCTCTCTTAAGGCTTTCGCTAGAAGTCACATTCTAGCTGGAATGGAGCTCTTGACTTCTGTGCGTGTTCCTACTGCTCCCTATCCTGCCTCGAGTGCTGAAGAAGATCAGGAAGCCCTGGCCCAAATCACCTTGATTTCTCCAAACTGGGCCAGGAAATTGAGATGCTTCTGAGCATCTTCCTTCAGATCAGGCCTCTCTCTACCTTGGGAGAACCTCCCGTTTCAGCAGCAGGATAGGATCCTGCATTAGAATCTCCACAACCTACTCCTCCATGCTTGGAGATTGAGTGGTAGCAGTTAAATCCATTTGGCCTGTCCACTGAAGTGATGGATGTCATTCTTACTGTCAGAAGCCCTTTTAAGTTTGTCTATACTGGGAGCTGGTTAAAGTTTGTTATCTGGTGTGGTCCCCAGAATAAAAAATCCTTTGGAGGCTATTGTATGCACTTTTGTTAGCCCAAATGGACCTTTCATTTATAATTATAAAAGGTTTCTATTGAGCCTTGTCGGCTTTTCTGTGTTTGCTGGCCAATTGTCTTTGTTCAAGTCACTAGTTATCATGTGTTTTGTAAATGGTTTGACTCATACGTTTACCCCCAAGCCATTTGTCATGGCTCAGTGGGACCTCACAGTGGTCTTGACTTTTTTGATATGCAAGCCCTTCGAAACTATTCACAGTCGCTCCTTGAGACTTGTGACTCTAAAAATGTTTTTTATTTATATTACATCAGCTCACCACATGATCGAACTGCAAGGGCTGTCGCCCATCCTCCTTATACCACCTTTTTTTCAAATAAGTTGGCCCTAAGATCCAGGGAGGCCTTCTTTTCAAAAGTTGTGACACTCCCATGTTGGGCAGTCAGTCACTTTACCATCTTTCTTTGCCCCACTTCATTCCTTGAAATTGGAATAAATGCTTCATTGCCTTGACTTGAAGTGACTTTTGCGTTTTTACTTAGATCGCATAAATGACTTGGAATAGTTGGACATCTTACAATGAGATCTATATCGGGTTTTCAGGAGAAAATAAAAGTAAGGCATTCGAGAAGAAGACCTTGTCAAGATAGATAGTCATCTGTATCAAAATATACACCGCCATGGGTAAAAGGAACCCCCTTAGGGTCTGAGTGCTTATTCCACCTGAGAAAATGTTACTAAGACAGCACTAATACGTTGTGTACCTTTTCTGCCAAGCTACAGCCTGGGCATCAATACCCATGTTCACAGAGCACTATCGCCTTGACACCCTTGTCCTGCTGGAAAGTCTCATTGCCTGCTTCATCTTGCAGGACTTTTTGATTTAAGCCCATCCACAGATCCTCTGCCTTTGGCAGTTACAGCTTTTGCATCTACTCAAAAGGTGAGGAATTTGTTATTAGAAATATCTATCAGAAGAACAGGTTTCCTACCTTAGGTAATGCTCTTCAGAGGGATACTCCGATTAACTGTAGATTTCCCACGGTCCACCTTCCACCCCATAATATTGAGTGGGCTGTTTAGCTTCTGAAAAGATTCCAAGTTAGAGATCAGCGCACTGTCACCGACACGTGATCTGTGCTCTGCGTTTAAGGGCTCAGAAGTGGAAAGAAATAAGAAACTAATATCAGCGTGCAGGTGTGGCACTTAGAGTTGGCCCTGCTCTCTCGTTTCCAGGTGGTTCAGAGCCGATGCCATGGCACTTAGCAGCAAACAGCAGCAGAGCTTTGAAGTTTTACGGATCCAGTCTGGTGCCTCGGAATGATTCAAATGGTGAAGAATATGAGGTTATGTAGAATGTCCACCAGAAAGAGCATTAACAGATAATGAAATTGTTCATAAGGTCCTGGATTATAGAAGTCCAATAGCAAACATTTGCCACTCTCCTCTCACCTCTTCACAAAACGATGTCATAGTAATAGTATAGCCTAAGCTACGGAGTAGGGAGTGAGTACTGTCATCCTGCTGTAAAAAGGTAATCATGTAAACAACTTTAATCGGAAGGCTTACAGCTGAGGGTTAAAAGGTCGGCCATAAACGATAGTAATTGCTGCCCCTTCGCTTTCATCATAGTAATGTTATTAAGGAATTCTGAAAGATAGACCTGGAGTAACCTTATGAAGATATGTTAGTGTAGCAGAATATGAAGAATGTCTTTGCACTGCAGAGTTCCTTCCCACTTCTGCTTTTGCGTCTGAGGTTTTGGAGCCCGTCTCACGAGACATGTGACTGGGGTGAGCTGTGCCTGCCCTGAAAGCACGTGCATTCATCGCTTACGTCTTGCTGTTGTCTATGTTGAAAACTCTCCGTTCCTTCTAAGTGAACTAACAACAAAGTTTTTTTTCACAAAAAATCGCATCTTATTCAGTTTTATTTATTTGTGGACTTACATAAAACCAGATGATGTCCAGATGCAAGTTGGTCTCTTTTCAAATCTGGAGCATCGTACTGCTAGAGATGACAAATATTAACATGTAGAAATGGTCTATAAGAGGGAGTGGTTGGAACATAATAATCACTGGTGGTGGAGGTTCATGTTGTCTGTCGCAAGTGTGATGTTGGTGCTCTCCCACCTCCCACCTCCCACTCCATTAATTGGTTCTTTTGGGATAATTGGAAATCTGGCTGGGTATCTACCCTTTGTCCCATAGCATTTGCCATGCCATAGCAGCCTGTGCAGGAGCAAGACAGAAATGCATAGATATTCCACCATTACACATCACATGTGTAGATATATACACACACATACATCACAAGAATATATATTGCATTGTATATATATATATATATATATATATATATATATATATATATATTTCAGTTCCACAAAGCACCCTCAGTATATATATGTTACTTTTCCTTGCCTTCATTGTTTTCGAATGGAGCATGTTGCAGTATCTATGAATGGCGAATGGCGTGTGTGGTGCTTGAACTGGAGTACATTTACACCCGTTTTAACACCTTTGTCGCTGTTGTAACTTTAGAAGTGTAATTTGTGAATAGGAATGGTCTTACTTGTGTGTGGGTATGTGTTTGTGTTAGCATGTCTGTCCGTAAACTCTTCCATAAAATTCCCTGGCCCACCTCCCATTTAGGAGTAAGTGATCCCTACTTTCCAGCCTCTTCACATTTATTACGTGTACAGTACCGGTGTATGCAGAGAGCTTCACCATATGGTGGGAATCTCTGCACCGAAAACAAATGAGAGGTGGAAGATGTTCCTCAAGGTGCCTACGAGCATGCTGCAAGTCGGGCCAGTTTCTTGTCTCCAGTACCTCGCCTGAGGTAGAGTCCTTCGTATTACCTTTAAGATGGTTTATTGGTGCGAAATCGAGGGAGGGACTGCCCACAACACAGGGCTACTACCAGTCACGCCTACAGGGTAACATTTCCACACTATTAGAACAGGGAGAGAGGTGGCCATAGGAAGTGTGTGGAAACAGCTCAGCGAAGACAGCCAGAGGCCCAGTGCCCCCCTCTCACCTCAAGCTCTGAGGATAAGAGTACCTCAAATGTAGAATGGGGAGGAATGTATCAGTGCTCATGCAAGACTAACTTATGCACTTCTGGATCAGCACAGGCATAGTCACATTGGTGGCTCTGTTGCCCCAGAATTTCTTCCAAGTCGATATTCTTTCCTGTTCCAATTCATGTTTGTCTCCACATTTCGGTCGTTATTTGCTGAGAAATACAGGTATTTGTGTTACTATTTCATCAAGTTGTTAGGTCTGGCTGCAGAACTCTTTAGCTGTTGTTTCCATTAGCTAACGAGCTTCCTACAGTACAGTTCCCCTATAGTACAGGGTCCGGTATATGCCTGAAAATGGCATGCAATTTACTTGCTATTAATTCGGTAGTGATATTATTATTGTTTAGTAATTTTCAGTTTAATAGTTTAGCATTCTTCTGCCACCAAGTGTCAACTGTTAGTAGTGCAGCCATGCATGCCAGATTGCTTTGGTATGTAGATACTTGTTCAACAATACAGCTGTGATGCGTCTTTGAGTCCTTTATGGTGTTGCTGAGTTTTCACAGGGCTAAGTGCCTATGGTTTCACATTGTTACGTCTGCTTGTTTGTACTAAAATGTATTTTTCTTGTTATCTTTACAATTCTCTTTTACTTATTAAGGAAGATTGAGTGATGTGGGTTTACATATTTGCCTATAGTCTGTTTAAGTATTTGTATTTGTAGAACAAAATACACATTCTCTTTGTAGCCCTTTTGCAAGTAACTTCTCAATTCAAAACATGCATCTGGTAAACATCTGAACTGCACCCCTCCGAATCTGTTTTCATAGCTTGGTCCTGAACCATAGCACACAAACCGGTAACACACCTCAAAATGACTGCTCCTGTATATAAACTTTAACCTATCTCTTGGCGAACTCAGCAGAATGTTCCCATACTCACTGATTTTCAAGTGAGGTATCCATTTGTCTCTGTACCTGCCAAACACAAGTCAAGCGATAGCTCTTGCATATTCAACCAACGCCATCAAGTATGTGCCTTAACCTAAACTGGTTAGGCTGCTCAGCCCTACCCCGTCAGCATATTTTTCATCTACCGATAAGTCACTTATTTGTCCGTGGGTACACTCTCCTGTTGTCCTAAGATGTTTCTATACCTCATAGTCATGAAACCCCTTTATGTGTGCAGCTGGATGTAAAACGACAGGGTTCCTTGGCTGAGAGGGACCCAGGTACACCCTTGTTTTTTTGTATCTCATCCCTAGTTTCTCCTTACCTCTGGTCACCACTTCTTCTACAGATAGTGGATCATTCCCTATGTCATAGTCCTGCTTGACTCTCATATCAAACAAGTTTATTAATTACTATCAAGGACTTTGGAGATTGAAGGATGAGTCGCTGTGGTCCCACGAACATTGTGTACAACTGTAAGAGTAGTAGCATGTTCACTCTTGGGGATTGTGTAACTTCACACATGCTCATGTTGGACTCATTCCAAAGCGGGTCACTATGCTTCATAGAGACTCTTCACCTGCAGGCAACCATGTGGTCACTTCAGTTATACATGGTGTGGATGTGTACCCTACAGGTAATGTTTTGACACACTGATATTCGTCAGCCAGTGGGGCAACCCCAAATTCATATGCCATCTTGCAACAACTACTGGGTCACCTTGGTAGACACAGACTCTATACTCCCCAAGACTACAGCCATGTGCTTCTGGTAAATTGTGACTCAACTTTGGCCAGGTTCTGCTTCACCGCCATCCACACTGTGCAGCAGTTCTTCAACTCCAAGGTGCCTCATCTTCCAAAGGATTCCAAAGATTGACCTCGGTATTATCTTGAGCATTGCTGCCTTGACAGACAGAGGGAGAGGGAAGCGGTCGCGGTCAGTAACCAGTCATTTAGGTTTAGTTTTGGGGTTGCTCAGTTATTCTTCACTTCAAGCTCTCGCCTCTACTCAAGCAGAGCTACTTAGATGCCCATCTGTGCCTCGGAAGCTGATTCCTGCTTGGGATTTTTCATCCAGTGTCTGTACCAGAGATGTAGACTGGCATCTTTTTGTATATGGCGTTTCTATTATTCTGTGCTTTTATTCTGATAGATACATCTGCCGTGTGGATTCCTCACCTTGTGAATATCCCCTTGCGTCAGCAACATTCGGAAATTCTTTTGTAGCTTTGCGCCGACGTGGATCCGGACGTCACAGAGGCACGGCATCGCACGCGACCTCGCTGACGTCACCGGCGCCTATAACAGGCCCACGCCGGCGTGATGACATCAGTTCCCTTTTTTCCGCGTCGTCGACGCTAACGGTTTTCAGGGATCATGTAGTAGCTTCCAGTAACTTTGTTACTATTTCTTCGTAATTGTGTCTTTATTACATTTTCTTCGAGATGTCGTCGAAGAAGACGGGATTTAAAGCCTGCGGTGAATGTGGCAAGACCATGTCAATCACCGACCCCCACGAATGCTGTGTATGGTGTTTGAGCTCGGACCACGATGTCGAGGACTGTTCCTGTTGTAAGAAGATGACTCCAAAAGCCTTAAGAGAGAGGGAGACAAAGCTCCTTATGGCGAAACTCAAGAGCAAAAAAGCTAAGAAGTCGTCAAAATCTCGATCTCGTCGGTCGAGGTCGAGATCGAGGTCGAGGTCTCGTTCGAGGTCACACTCGGAGTCATCATCAGCACACGCTTCGAAGTCTTCGAAGAAGAAACACAGAAGGAAGTCCCATGAGTCACGTCATCACTCTGGGAAGGACTCTAGCTCGAAACCAAAGTCCCAGATCAAGCTCGTGTGTAAAGAAGTGGAGGTTTCGGAGTCGGAACATGAAGAGGCTGTGCATCCAGTTTCACCCGAGCCTCAGGAACAGGTCCAATCTCCAATTCCATCAAATCCTTCTGGTCAGGAGGATGAAGGTGAGGAGCAGGGGGCTGGTGGAGCCGAAGTTCCGGCACCCGATGGTTCATCGACTCCGGCTCCGGCGCCCGAAGAAGAGGTCGACGTCGTATCGACTCCGCCTCCCCGGGAACATCCGAGAGGTCCGTATCCTGAGTTTCCGACTCCAGGTCAGGATCCTTCCCAGTTCCTGAACGCCATGTATGGTGTATATTCAAGGGCAATGTTCCCGTCTGGTGCACCTGTTGGTCCCACGGGTCCTATGGCCTTTAATCTAGGGGTTCCGCAGGCTTATGCCCCTGCACCCTTCATGCCCTTTATGCCGGCTCTACTGCCGCATTGGCATTTTCCGACACCACCGGTGTCGTCGACGCCGAAGCGCACGACGCCGGCTCCATCGACGCCGATACCCGTGACTCCGAGGCAGGATTCTGTCCGACCTCGTGTCGAGAAGCCTCGTCCGACGTCGGGCTCGACGCCGGCAGCGACCCCGTCGGAGTCGATTCCGAATCCTTTAACTTCGATTGTGAAAGAAAGGTCTCGGAGAAAGGCCCAGAGACTTTTAGAAGAGGAAAAATATGGGTCTTCTGACACTGAGGAAGGAGAATTACAGGATTCTGAGGATCCCTTTGATGAGTTAGGTGAAGCCAGTGGTCTTGAACTGTCACCTGAATGGGAGTTGGCTTCTGTATCGAATGCTCCATCTAAGGATGTGGTGCCTTACCATACTGTGATTAAGAAGGCAGCGAGTTTACTAAATATAACTCTGCCTACAGCTGATTATAAACCCAATATTTTAACTGAGGTACTTCATTCACCCTCATCTGTGATCGAGCCTATGTTACCATTCAACGAGGCGTTGTCTGAACCTGTCTATGAGGTCTGGAAGAAACCCTTGACTGCTCCAGCGGTTTCTAGAACGGTGGCAAGAAGATATAGAGCTGCACCGGATGACCCTGCATTTTTAACAACGCATCCTCTTCCTGAGAGTTTGGTAGTGCAGGCTGCCTGTTCTAAAAAATCTGCTGGGGCATTTCCACAGGTTCCTGGAGACAAGGAATCCAGGAAACAGGACCAAAATGCTAAAAAGGTTTTTTCATCAGCCAGCATGGCATTGAAGTCAACCAATGCTACGTGTTTGATGGGGAGATATATCCATGCTTTGATGGACTCTGTCAAACAACTCATTCCAAAGGTTCCTGAGGATGACAGGAAGGATTTTCAAGAAGTAATCTCGGACACCCAAGCAGCTGCGAGACAGGTCATCCAGAGTGGGTTGGACACTGCAGACTCGGTGGCAAGAGTCATGGGTTCCTCTGTGGCTACTAGGAGAGCTGCTTGGCTCAAATCTTCAGAGTTTTCTGCTGATGTCCAGTCTGCTTTAATGGACTTACCCTTTGATGGTTCAGGTCTGTTTGGAAAGAAGGCTGATACTGCCTTGGAACGTTTTAAGGACAGTAGGGCCACTGCAAAATCTTTAGGCCTTCAATCCAGAGGTACTACCGGAAGACGTTTCAGAGGATTTGGCCGATCTTCCTTTCGATCTTACAGATCATTCCAGCAGCAGCAGCAGCAGCAGAACACGCTGTACAAGTCGTACAGAGGCAGACAAAGACCCCGTCCTAGAGGTCGTCAAGCTTCCTCCTCCTCCTCCTCCTCCTCTCCTTCCCAACCCCCGGCCAACGCAGCAAAGCAGCCCTAGATCCGCCATTCCGGATCATGTGGGCCCAGTAGGGGGTCGGCTTACTCATTTTCTACAAGATTGGGAATTTATAACATCGGATCTTTGGGTTCTCAATCTTGTAGAGAATGGGTATGCTCTTCCTTTCCAGGAATTCCCTCCCAATTACCCTCCTTGCCAGGGTTATTGTTCAGAAGACCACCTGCTTCTCTTGCAGGAAGAAGTCCTGGCATTATTTCGAAAGGGTGCAATAGAGGTGGTTCCAGAGCAGGAAAGGGGTCAGGGGTGCTACTCCCGGTATTTCCTGATCCCCAAGAAAGATGGCAGACTTCGGCCAATCCTGGACCTCAGGATTTTGAACCTTTACCTGAAGCAGGAAAAGTTCAAAATGCTCACTCTTGCACAGGTTCTTCAGGCGCTGTTGGAAGAGGACTGGATGGTGTCGATCGACTTGCAAGATGCGTATTTTCATATTCCCATCTTGAAGTCTCACAGAAAGTATCTCCGTTTCACGGTTGGGTCACAGCATTACCAGTTTGTGGTCCTTCCGTTTGGCCTTACTACTGCACCTCGAGTCTTCACCAAGGTGATGGCAGTGGTGGCAGCTCATCTCAGGAGAACGGGGATTCATGTATTTCCGTATCTAGACGACTGGCTGATCAAAGCGGAGTCGCCAGAGAAGGTGCTCCATCATCTGCAAGAGACAACTCAGTTGTTGCACAGGTTGGGTTTTTCGATAAATGTACCCAAGTCTCACCTGGTGCCCTCACAGCGCAACCTGTTCATAGGTGCGGTACTGGACACAACCGTATGTCGTGCATTCCCTCCCCCTCAAAGAATTCGCGACATACGGGAGATGATTCCTTTATTTTACAATGGAGCGGTCGTTCCAGTCCTGAAGGTCCTTCGCCTACTCGGTCTGATGGCTTCATGCATTCTGTTGGTCAACCATGCACGCTGGCACATGAGGGCACTCCAGTGGTGCCTCCGCAGGCAGTGGTATCAGCACAACGGAGATCTCGGGGAGTCAGTGAGGATCTCCAGGGAAGCTGCAGCGGATCTGTCTTGGTGGAGCGTGGAAGGCAATCTGTCACAAGGAAAGCCTTTTCAACTTCCTCCAGCGGTGGCCACAGTGATAACGGATGCATCCACTCTCGGGTGGGGTGCTCATCTGGGAGACCTGGAGGTCAAGGGTCTTTGGTCTCCAGAGGAAAGGTTGCTTCACATCAACCTTCTAGAATTGCGGGCGATACGTTTGGCGCTCAAGGCCTTCCTCCCTTCCCTTCGCGGTCAGTCAGTCCAGGTCCTGACGGACAACACGACCGCGATGTGGTACATCAACAAGCAGGGAGGAGTGGGGTCGCAGTGTCTCTGCAGAGAGGCTCTGCGTCTCTGGTCCTGGGTTCAGGACCATCAGATTTGTCTGATGGCAAATCATCTGGCCGGGGTTCTGAACGTTCGTGCAGACAGTCTCAGTCGGCAGTTCTCTGCCGATCACGAGTGGAGGCTTCACCCGGAGGTGGTTCACGACATCTTTCAGATGTGGGGGACACCTCGGGTGGACCTGTTCGCCACTCACGAGAATGCTCACTGCCTGTCATTCTGCAGTCTCCAGTATCCGATGCAAGGAGCCTTGGGGGATGCGTTTCAGTTGAGTTGGGACTCGCAGCTCCTTTACGCGTTTCCTCCCATACCCTTGATTCCTCGGGTTCTGAGGAAGATTCGCCAAGACCGGGCCCAAGTCATATTGATCGCCCCGGATTGGCCAAGAAGGGTGTGGTATTCAGACCTTCTCCACCTCTCCTCTCACCCGCCGCTCCGTCTCCCTTACAGGGCAGATCTCCTCTCTCAGATGGAGGGGCAGGTTCTACACCCCCACCTCCAGACCTTACACCTTCATGCCTGGAGATTGAGCGGGGCAACCTGATTTCTTTTTCTCTCCCTCACGATGTGGTGGATGTCATTTTGTCGGCCAGGCGTGACTCCACTAAGTCCATCTATTCTTATAGGTGGTCTAAATTTGTTGTTTGGTGCAGGGAGAAGTCTATAGACCCTTTGAGGTCCCATTTATCTGATGTGCTCCAGTTTGCCCTTTCCCTGGCCCAGCAGGGGCTTGCTGTTGCCACGGTGAAGGGATATCTGTCTGCGCTGTCGGCATTTATCTGTATGCCTGACCAGCCTTCTCTTTTTAAGTCTCCCATTGTTT
The DNA here is from genome assembly GCF_964261635.1 of Lissotriton helveticus. Taxonomy (NCBI): domain Eukaryota; kingdom Metazoa; phylum Chordata; class Amphibia; order Caudata; family Salamandridae; genus Lissotriton; species Lissotriton helveticus. The sequence continues at coordinate 200,332,299 of NC_136063.1, read as the reverse complement.
TAAGGTTTCTGAAGGGCCTTACTAATAGGTTCCCTCCTACACCCTTTGTTGTGCCTCAGTGGGATTTGAACCTAGTTTTGACATTTTTGATGGGTGCTCCCTTTGAGCCTCTTCACAAGTGTCCCATGAGGCTTCTGACTTTGAAAACGGTTTTTCTCGTTGCAATAACCTCAGCAAGGAGGGTAAGTGAGCTTCAAGCTCTTAGTTCCAAGCCCCCATTCCTGACCATTCATGCTGAACGAATGGTTCTTAGGACCAGGGCTGCTTTTCTGCCTAAGGTGGTGACTCCTTTCCACCTTGGTCAATCCATTACCCTTCCTACCTTTTATCCTCCCCCTCACCCTTCCAAGGAGGAGGAGAGATTACACCGTCTTGACCCCAAGAGGGCGGTGTCTTTTTACTTGGACAGGACTAAAGACTGTCGAGTGGACGACCAGCTCTTCGTTGGCTTTGCTGGCTGCAAGAAAGGAAGAGCGGTCCATAAGAGGACTCTGTCGAGGTGGATCGTGCACTGCATTAAGATCTGCTACTCTTTGGCTGGTAAGGACCCTCCAGAGGGTATTAGAGCACATTCGACTAGAGCAAAGTCTGCATCATCTGCTTTGTCTAGAGGTGTACCTGTTGAGGACATTTGCAGAGCCGCGACTTGGGCCTCCCTCCACACTTTCGCGAAGCACTACTGCTTGGATACCGAGGTGAGGAGGGACGGCCACTTCGCGCGCTCTGTCCTCCAAGATTTCCTGGTATAGCAGAGTGGACACCCTCCTCCGGGAGTGGGGACTGCTGTAGGACTCTATTCACAAGGTGAGGAATCCACACGGCAGATGTATCTATCAGAAGAACAAGTTACTTACCTTCGGTAACGCTTTTTCTGGTAGATACTATATCTGCCTGTGGATTCCTCACTGACCCACCCGCCTCCCCGTTGTCCACTCTTCTATGCCAGAGTTTCTATGATGTGTTATTTTATTGTCATGGAAATGTTTATTTCAAATGTTGTTATTGCATTTGCTTCACACTGTGTGTGTTACCTTGTTTCTATACTACGTATACTGTGTATATTTCTACTATCATCGGTCCGTCCGTGTGCCTCGATGGCACGGAAAAAAGGGCGGAACTGATGTCATCACGCCGGCGTGGGCCTGTTATAGGCGCCGGTGACGTCAGCGAGGTCGCGTGCGATGCCGTGCCTCTGTGACGTCCGGATCCACGTCGGCGCGAAGCTACAAAAGAATTTCCGAATGTTGCTGACGCAAGGGGATATTCACAAGGTGAGGAATCCACAGGCAGATATAGTATCTACCAGAAAAAGCGTTACCGAAGGTAAGTAACTTGTTCTTTAGGTACAGTGGTATCCATGTGTATTATATGGATTAAAAAATAAAGTGAGGTTAGTCCAGAGGTGGCCGCTGTTGAATTACTGATCGATCAGTCAGAAAGACTGTGTTCTATCTTTCCAGATAAAGAACATGCCATTCTTATGTGATCGGTATAATGTTTATTCTTCCTAGGTAACAAAGTTATACTCTGAAATTGCGATAAAGTGGTTGAAATGCAGGTGCTGTGGAGAGTGCATCCAGCTCTGGCCAGTAGAGGACGTGCTAGAAACAGTGCTAATGCAGACAGGGACTGCTATGAATCGGATGTATGAAGTTACAACGCATACTTTTACCACGCATGCTTTTACAATGTGGTTTTTACATCGCATACCATTACAACGCATAGCGCTTTGGGGTGCTGGATAGTGAATAGTTTAATTTACTATTCCAACTCCAGTCCCCGTGGACACTAGGGAAGGTGTTGGATAGTAAATTAAATCTATTCCCTATCCTAGAGCGCCCCCCAGCGCAATGCGTTGTAATGGTTTTGCGTTGTAAAAGTTGCGTCGTAAAGGCTCTGCGTGGTAAAAGTTGTGTTGTAAAGGATGTTTCCCCTATGAATCTCCTCCCATCAGTAGCACATGCCGTAGACGATGCATTCAGCTTGTGCCAGTAGAGGACGCTCTAGAAACAGTGCAGATGCAGCTAGTAGTGACTGCTATGAATCTCCTCCCGCCAGTAACACAACCCGTAGAAGCTGTAGACGATGCAGTCTGCTCTGGCCTGTAGAGGACGCTCTAGAAACAGTGCGGATGCAGATAGTGACTGCTATGTATCTCTTCCAGTCAGTAGCATAAGCAGTAGAAGTTGGAAACGATGCAGTCAGCTCTGGCCAGTAGAGGACGCGCTAGAAACAGTGCCGCTGCAGATAGTGACAGCTATGAATCTCCTCCCGTCAGTAGCACAAGCTGTAGAAGCTGTAGACGATGCAGTCAGCTCTGGCCAGTAAAGGACACGCTAGAAACAGTCCTGTTGCTGATAGTGACTGCTGTGAATCTCCTCCCTTCAGTAGCACAAGCGGTAGAAGCTGTTGACAATGCATTCAGCTCTGGCTAGTAGAGGATGCTCTAGAAACACTGCAGACGCAGATATTGACTGCTATGAATCTGCTCCCGTCAGTAGCACAACCTGTAGAAGCTGAAGACGATGCAGTCTGCTCTGGCCAGTAGAGGACATATGAATCTCCTCTCGTCAGTAGCACAAGCCGTAGAAGCTGTAGACGATGCATTTAGCTCTGGTCAGTAGAGTACGCTCTAGAAACACTGCAGATGCAGATATTGACTGCTATGAATCTCCTCCCATCAGTAGCACAAGCGGTAGAAGCTGTAGACAATGCATTCAGCTCTGGCCAGTACAGGATGCTCTAGAAACACTGCAGACGCAGATATTGACTGCTATGAATCTGCTCGCGTCAGTAGCACAACCCGTCGAAGCTGAAGACGATGCAGTCTGCTCTGGCCAGTAGAGGACATATAAATCTCCTCTCGTCAGTAGCACAAGCCGTAGAAGCTGTAGACGATGCATTTAGCTCTGGTCAGTAGAGTACGCTCTAGAAACACTGCAGATGCAGATATTGACTGCTATGAATCTCCACCCATCAGTAGCAGAAGCTGTAAACGATGCAGTCAGCTCTGGCCAGTAGAGGACGCTCTAGAAAGAGTGCTGATGCAGATAGTGACTGCTATGAATCTCTTCCCAGCAGTAGCACAAGCAGTAGAAGCTGTACACAATGCAGTCAGCTCTGGCCAGTAGAGGACGCGCTAGAAACAGTGCCGTTGCAGATAGTGACTGCTATGAATCTCCTCCCGTCAGTAGCACAAGCCATAGAAGCCGTAGACGATGCAGTCAGCTCTGGCCAGTAAAGGACGCACTAGAAACAGTCCTGTTGCAGATAGTGACTGCTGCGAATCTCCTCCATGCCACTGAAATCAAGCTATCCTGGCTGAAGAGGGGTGAAACCCTGAAACGGGTCCTAGGATGCTTGTTTCCAGTCCAGGGAGAACCTGGCCTGGTAGTTCGGGCTGGACTGTTCCCATTGGGTGCAGGGTCAAGACTGATTTTCATATGGCTGGGTCCAAACTGGAATGGCATGGTGAGCAAAAAAACGATGGATTTAGGCCCAGATCTCTGTACTGGGGTGAATGTATGACATTGTTCTGCATTCTGTCCATCAATAGTTCTTTTTGCACATGAATCTCCTCCCTTCAAAAGCACAAGCGGTAGAAGCTGTAGACAATGCATTCAGCTATGGCCAATAGAGGACGACACTAGAAACAGTGCTGATGCAGATATTGACTGCTATGAATCTCCTCCCGTCAGTAGCACAAGCCGTAGAAGCTGTAAACGATGCAGTCAGCTCTGGCCAGTAGAGGACGCGCTAGAAACAGTGCGGATGCAGGTAGTGACTGCTATGAATCTCAACCCGTCAGTAGCACAAGCCGTAGAAGCTGTAAACGATTTAGTCAGCTCTTGCCAGTAGAGGACGCGCTAGAAACAGTTCTGATGCAGATAGTGAGAGTTATGAATCTTCTCCCGTCAGCAGCACAACCGGTAGAAGCTGTAGACAATGCATTCAGGTCTGACCAGTAGAGGAGGGTGCTAGAAACAGTGCTGATGCAGATAGTGACAGCTATGAATCTCCTCCCGTCAGTAGCACAAGCTTTAGAAACAGTAGACGAGGCATTCAGCTCTGGCCAGTAGTGACCATAGGATAACTGTCATTGTGAGAGGATTCACATTTCCCGCTATAGCTGAAAATCGTTGTTTCAGATTGATAGCAGGGCATGTCTTTCCTGGATCATGTGAGTTTATAGTTTAACTCAACTGTGACCTTTGTCAGATGGAATGCTGACTGCTCGAGATCAAGCAGTTTTAATTAAGAGCTCACATTCTCAAAGAATTCTTTGAATAGTCGATATAATTGAAAGATAATGGCCAAAATGTAAGTGTTATTGTGTGCAGCACATAGTATGTGCATCTCAACCAAACTCAAAAGACAACAATAAGGAGGATGTCGAAGGACATGTAACATTATATGCAGATCCCCTTAACCCGTTGGCTGCTGACGTCGGCCAACGGTCGTCGCGTGCACTACCTTGGTAGTGCTGCGCACGTCCGTTGGCCGACGCTGCCCCACCCGTTTTTCGAACGTTCAGCACTGGAGCTGAACGTTCGACGCAGCCAATGGGTTAAACGTAGGAACTGATATTTCTGTCCAAATTTACAAGAATCACTGTTTATCTGGGTCGGACTGGGAAAGAAAATAGCCCCGGCTCCATTATAAAAGTTCCCCCATTAGTGAATTAGATAGCTAAAAAAGTAGCCCATTTATGGAAAGTCGGGATGTTTTGAACTTGTAAACACACATCATATAAGCCTTTTGCAAGGTATGAGAGACTGCGTGGATTTGAGCTTGCTACAGGCAATGCTTGTTTTAATATCAGGGAAATCAACAGTAAAAACCGGCCCAGCAGACCAAACAACAGCCAAACAACCAGCCCACACACTGACTCTGGGCATTGCCTGAATGCCCTATAGGTCAGTCCAACCCTGCTGATTATGTATTTATTCATTTTAATAATTGCTTCTTTGTAGCACTCATATCACCTTAGAGTTGCTTTAGGATTTTGTCTTAAAATGGTAGTTTAATTATACTCACAGAGTTTGTGTTTTTGTGTGATAGTATATATTAAAAGCAGATGTGTGCAGGAGTCTTCAGTCAGAAGTATGACTGGGTAAGGACAGACTGGAGACATAGCACAGAAAGATCTAAGTTGAACCATACCGTAACTATTTCCTTTTTTTGTAGCAATTATTTTTATTGACAAGAAAAAAGCAGGAAAAACCAACAAAAAGCCTCAGTCTCGTCAATTGTTTCTTAAACTGAAGCCAGTGCAAGATCTGCAGCACAGCTTATGCTGGAGACCCTCTCCTGAATAAAAGAGGTGGGCCTGTCCCACCTCAACCAGTCCCACACTGATAGGGGGGGCTTACAACGAGCTACAGTTACCTCTCTCAAAACTATTATATTGTATCTCCCTTCATAAAGTGCCTGCTACTTCTGATGAGGCACTGATTTGCCTCATGGCAGCTACTCCTAAACCCAAGGTTAGTGGTTGGTCCAGTGTTATTGGCTTTTAGGATTAGTATGGTGATCTCAAGGAGACCATTCCATGATTTACTACAGTTCCTTGAGGAGATTAAATTGTAGGATTTAGATGCTATTATTAGTGTGAGTTCATGAAAATGTTTGGTGGGATGAACAGATAGGCTAGAGGAGGTCAGATATTGTAAGGTTTCAGGGATGTGGTTTCAAAGAAGTAGTGATCTATGAAATGAGGTGTGGCAGTTTGCAGAAGTACAATAATAGAAAGGTAGGTTGACAAGCATGCAATTTAGAGTAGGCTACACTCAGAATAAAACATACACAAGGAGATGATGGAGGTAGTGCTGAAATCCATTTTCGTTCTTTAGCTCACTTCGCCACCCCAGTTTGGAGCCAGTCATATGCAAATCATTCTTGACCCTATGCCTCATGGGAACAGTCCTGCCCAAACTGCCAAGCCATGTCTTCCCTGGACAGAAACAAGCATCCTGGGACCAGTTTCAGGGTAAAACCCCTCATCAGCCAGGCTAGCTTGAATCCAGTGTCAAAGTGAGAAAGAGACCCACGTCTGGGCATACCCTGCAAACTTAGGGCGAACAAAGCAAACACAAGGAGATGATGGACAGAGCGCTGAAACTTTTCAGACACTCACCCCAGTCACAGATCTGGGTTGAATCCATCATCTTTCTTTAGCTCGCTTCGCCACCCCGGTTCAGACCTAGCCATATGCAAATCAGTCTTGACCCTGTGCCTCATAGGAACAGTTCAGCCCAAACTGCCAAGCTAGGTCTTCCCTCTAATGTCATTAGAGAGGATGGACTCAAAGGCAAGCATGTTCTGATCCAGGATCTGAACCTCTCCTCTAGCGTATGTAGTAAAGATTTCACTAGAATGTAATATAGCACTATATTTCCTTAACATTCAAATAGGCATCCTAATACAAACAATGTATGCTTCTAGGGGTCACCCTTGTTAAAATTATGGTCTAGGCAAGAGTTCTGTAAACTTGGTGTATGTCTCTATATACTACATTGTTTAAAAGGTGGACTAAGCAGAGGTTTGAGTTAAAGCACTGTATATAAACTATGAAATATAGAATCATTTCATAACACCATGGACTACAAAGTGCATGGAGGGCTAGTAGTTGATAGCTAGAATTACAGACATTATCTGTCAAAGATTGGACATTTGCGGGGACACAAATGTGCTTGCAAAATCACCATATTCGAACGCAATGTGTAGAATACACAAAAAAGCATAGTAAAACATGTTGAACCCCCTTTTCGTCTCCACCTGAGTCCAACTGCATTGCCTCCAGGAGCTACAAAATTATTACCAGAAAGCTGGAATTAATCAACATTTACTATCTGAAGCTCCATTAGGCTCAGTCTTGCCTCCTCAGCTACCTTACTACGCCTTGCTAGGTCCACACTTCATCCTTGCAGCCTTCTTACCATCTCAGCCTGCTCTTATTCGACTAAATTCACAAAGCGTTCCACGTGAGTAGTGCCTTAGTCCCAGTTTAGGTGAATCTTACTCCTGATTTTCTTGAGGGAGGTGGGACACATTTCTGGAAAAAAGTGAGCCTGTTGTGCTTAGTCCCCCCCCTCTCATTCTCCATTTGGTAGCATTTAATAGAGCAAAGACCCACTTTGACGAAAAAGGGCAGTTCACACTCAGAGTGGATCAGCAACATTTAGAGCAGATGAATCGCAGAATTGAAGGTGGAGACCCAGCAGCTGGTGCGGGGCAGTGAAGGAGACCTAGTAGGACAAAAGGGGGTGGTGGCTGCATACACTGCATTAAAGATTCCCGAGGAAGTGGAGTAGGACGGAATGTGTGAGATGGAAGAGACTTCAGAACCCCTGCTTCGAGTGTGACTCACATCAGGTGCGAAATGCCCATAGGGCTCAAAGGGCTTCAGCCACCCCCCACCCCACTCCCTCGTCGTGTGTGGCAGCCTGGGCTGAGACAGCCTCCCGGGCACACACACAGACAGTTTTTGAGTACTTCACAAGTCTTTAAAAGACCATTTACTTGTTATCGAGGCTTTGTTATGTTTTCACCCCTTCCTAGAGCCCCTGCATCTCCACTCTGCCTATTGCTAGAAGAATTAGCCCCCTCCCCCCCCTTCCAAAATGTTGCTCTGGTTGCGTCTCTGACCTCTGACTCTCATGGTTGAGGGTGAAGATAGATAGAATAGGAAAGAATAAGAGTGAAAAGTGAGACGTGCTGCGCATCCGAACCAGTAGGACACTATTGGTATGGCATATATTTAAGGAAGAAAGAGTGCTTATGGGCATACAACTGAGTGGAACATGGGTGTATTTCAAGGATACATTATCCTGCAGACTTAGGGAAAGAGATTGGAAAGAAATTTATATCATTTTATAACTTGTATGTGACACGAGGAAGTGGAAGCAGATGCCAGATAGGTAGAGGAGTACAAAGTAGACCAGTGCAGTGGTACATACCACCAAACAGTACATAAGGTGCCTGTGCCATTTGTCTACAAATCAAGTCTACAGGAAGAAATCGAGGTAGCCGGAGAGAGCAAGAGTGGGGTTCAGGTGAGCAGCAGAAGCAGAGAAAGCTAGACTGCAGCATCAGTGTACTATATACGTCTGCGCCAAATCTTACACGTCGTTTTCTGCTGCTTGGATGGCGGTGGTCTACGCGCAGTGTGGGTAGATTTTAAATCTGTGGATGAAACCCCATCTGTCGCCACGCAGGGTGGTCTGTCATATTGATCATAGTGTTCTTTCAGAAAAGGATTTATTGCTGCTTGTGTGAAGTGGGGAGATCAAGACATGCAGACATAATGACTCAAGCTATTGTATTAGGGGTACTTGCCAAGATAATGCTTTGGGACTAACCCTCTCCCTGCTTCCAGTTTTAGGTGACCAGATTCAAATGATCTTATCTGAATCCAATTAGAGGATAGGTTTTGGACAGTGGGTAGACACAAAGTTTGTATGATGGAACAAGAAAGTGAAATTATACCCTTAGTTAGACAAAAGTGCCAGCTCAAAACAGTGAGACCTCATTTGACGCAAAAGAGTATCACGCGATGACGTAACACGCCGGCTAAAGAGGCAACTGAAACGCTGTCCAGGATAGGAAGGAATGCAGTCGCGGTGTGCCTGCGGGATAGTCGGGCACGAAAAGCCTAGGTTTCAGGTTCTTCTGTACTAGTCACACGTACAGCATGAGTTTGGTTTTGTATGTCTAGACTACAATCAACCAAGTGCCCTGAAAGCTTTCTTTCTTTGCTGAGAACTGGGGCCGTGTACCCTGTGCAGACTCTTTGTTCTGCTCTGACTAAACATGCTTTTTCCTCTGCGAGCAAACGCCGTCCGAGTGCGGCTGCAAGCGAGGGCGGCCCAGTCATGACTGGAAGCAGGCTGTTTTCCACCTTGCTCGTGACCTCATACAGCCCTCTGACTAGCGCTGACACAGTCAGCGTTTCCTGTGAACCGCGAGGCGCTCTGCTCTCACTATTGTTAAATGAAGCTGGTCTGAAGAGGGAAAAATAGGGAAATATTTACTACGGCGCAAACCAGTGTCCTGTTTGTTTGTAGATCGCTGGGAAATGCCAGCCCCGGCTAATCTCAGCGGCAGTCGGAACTGGTTGCAGAAACGGGTTCGTTCTCAGCGCCACCTCGGGACATCGGAAGTTTGCGCATTTCAGCCACGTGATCTGTCTGGCCCACCGGCCGGCGGCGCGCATTTCTCTTTTTACGCACAGACCTTTGTTTATTCCAACTGGTTTGTGTTTTTCTCCCATGGCTGATAAGCAGCGCTAGCGCCTTTTCTGAACAAGGGTCACCAGCAAGCATAGTTTTCAGCACAAAGAGCTGTTTTCCTGTTTTGCAGCTCTTTCTTGAGCGTGGGTCTTGTACGTGCCCCTTGACTTCAAGGGACCTGACCGAAGAGTACATAGCTGCCATTGCCAAGGTTTCAGATGGCTGTGTGACATGTTCATAATTTCAGTGAAATTATGAGTGACATTTTAATCACTATGAGTGACACTTTCTCGCGAGCAAAATCAAGCAATGAAGATGAGAGAAGCATATAAATATCAGAAATCGCACCCACTTGAGCAATGAAAAACTTTAAGAAGATCTTAAAACTGCTGCAATTGACCTATGGCTTTGTTGTTACTCAATATGTGACTGCTGTAATTTCTACTTTAATGCTCTTTGTCTATCGTAATGGCCCAAAACCATTTGTAGTATTATTTATATGCCTTACATCATCTATTTCATTTGTAAAGCACTTTGTGAGAGAGGGATTGAAAGATGTTATTCAATCCCTCTCTCACAAACCGTGCATTTGCTTTATAGTGCTACTCGTGCCAGTGCAGGGTGTCAGAGCACTTTACATCACACACACAATACTAAGACAGAATGAGTCATTTGTAGGTAATCCAGTCTAGAATTGATATTTGTAGCACATCCCCCCTGACAACAGCTAAAGTGTTTTCATAGGTAGTTAATCAATCCAGCAATAGTCTAGGATGAAACTGCAGCATGCCCAAGCATTCTGCATGGTGCACTGTAAGAACTTCAGCAGAAATATGGAATAAGTTACTGGGGGCCAAGGCCATCTGGATATTTGAAATTAAAAACATCCTGCAGTGTCACCTTAGAGTACTAACACCTGCAGGCATCGGCTGCAGCTGCCTGGTACAGCACAGGTGCATCTGAGACTTTAAGTTTATGCAGCACAAGGATGGGTTCACTGTGGCTTTCAGTAACTCCTGTTTTTTTTCAATTTTTTGTATAAATCGTTCCTATGACATGTTCACGGAAAATGAAAAAATAGATATTTAAAAAAATAAGCCAGACTCATAGTCAACCTCAAAAAGTGTGTCACTGATACAGTTCAGTTCAAATAACTTTATTCGATTCAAAAAGAATCATAAAAGTATACTAATAAAATTTATCAAATATCATACATTCAAATCACAAATGGTATTTCACAGATCATATTCACAATTCCAAAATTCACGGACAATAAACAATAAAGAACTATACTTTGATCGGGTAGATCGTTAAATAGTCCTGATTATAGTCTCTCACACTGACCCCCCATGGTCACCGAAAAAAGTCTACAGGGCAGTGCATTAAAATAAATTTCTCATCTACAGATCACTAATATTATTTCATATTCACACAATAGGATCATAGAAAAAAATACACAATGTACAAAATATCATGTTATAAAGACGTAAAATCAATAAAAAGGTTCATAATTCATAACGATTCCTAATCAAAAGTGCAGATTTAATAAAACTAAGCATAGAGCTACATATAGCAGCAGTTGACAATGATCTCAAGTACTCAAAGCCTTCCATATATGAACAAGGTCTAATATCCCTCAAAAGGGGTTTGATAAAGCGATCTCTTGGGGCTCTGTAAAGTGAACAGAAGACTACAAAGTGCACTGTGCATTGTTGGGCTACGTTATTACATGGGCAAGGGGGCAGCCTCTCACACCAACCCCCTTGCTTAGGAAAAGCAGCCAAAAAGTGCAATATTTTCAACCGAAATCTGGTCAAATAAAAACGTCATTGTATGTGTGTGGTAAAAGACAAATAAAACTGTTGTTGTGATGTAACCACTTGATTGGATGTTAATGTTTCTTGCCTATGCGATCCTACAACAGTGCAATATGCATTCTTGATTACCTTCTTCATGTTCAAATTAATAGAGGCCGGATTATCATAAGAACTTTCTAGCCCTATTTTATAGAAAGTTTCCTTCACATAACGTAGCCAAGGTATCAACATGGCCTTGTCGAGATTCATGCAATCCTTTAAAAATTCTTTTGAGAAAGACAAATCCTCAGAGATCTATATTTTTCCCCAAAGGAGCAAAGCGGACACATGAATTCTGTCCTTCACAGGTTTCAAGCCCACCTTTGTGTGGCAAAAAATATTTGGAGAACTATTGGGGATTGATAGTAGTCACTTTAAAAATGTATTCTCCATAATTTGAATCTGTTCACCGATACAAATCTGTAACATATAGATGATGAGCATACATCGCACAACCAATATCAGAATGTTGAGTAGGTTTGTACACCATGACAAATGTCTTGATGCGCTTTTCTAGATGAAACAAAGGTAGCAACGTCCACAGGCAAGCAGCAAGCTGAACTCATGCAGTGAGTTAAATCACCAACCAGATCGCAACATTTAGGGGAGAAGGATAAGGCGGAACAGAAATTAACTCTAGATAAGTTCACTTATGCAAAGAAGGTGGCTACGGACCCATCTCTGTTGTGTGGCATCCAAACCTGTGCGGTCTCCAGGCACGATTTTTAGCGAGGGCACAAAAGTAAAGGAGGCATCAAATTGCGAGGAATATTGAGACATAAAAAGGTTTTAAGTAAACAGCACTGTAACAGGTAAGAAGGGATTCGATTATAATATAAATTTCATAAAACCATGATGAATAATCGTTTTCCGAATTGCGGGTACCTGAGCTTAATAAATTGGATAACCCTCTTAGTTTCGCATTATGTTCAGGTTAAGGCAGGCTGTCTGACCAAAGTACTTACTTATGTTCTGTAGTCTGGCTGTCTGTCAGGCTGGTAGTCGCGACATTGCGTCCGTGCCAGCGCGGCACGCGTCGAGTCAGTCAGTGAGCCCACAGAGTCCTCTGGCACTGTCTACTCTGAGCGTGAGTTCGGTGCAGCGGCTGCGGTGAGCCACACCAGTCGCGGCTGCACAACACTGACTGCAGCTTCCCGCAACGCCCAAGGCCTCGACTCATGCACTGGCATTCCTGCGTCCTGTCAGGTCCAAAGCCCCGGTAATAAATATGCGCAGGCAGCAGCGCACTTATTATGCCGCATCGCTGGGACAGCACTCAGCGCACCACTCCACTCGAGTCGAGTCTCCCGCCCGCCGCTTCCTGAATCCGACCTCACTTCTGGACAACCGCGGGGGGGGGGGCAGGAATTTCTAAGGCCAGAGGCAGCAGGGCTAAAAGAAGTAACAATGTAGCAGGCAGCAGACAGTGTTCAAGATTATTAACTGTTTGCTGAACCTGCTGGCAAGTCCTTGCAGAGAGCAGCAGAGTCTGTGGCGCGCTAGCAGCCTGGTAACAAGTTTCAGCGCTGTTACAGCAAAGTGAGACAGTGGCATTTAAATGCGTGACAACACATTTCAGTGCAGTGATGCGGAACACCACACTGAAATGCGTTAGTGTCACACGTGAAGTGTGATACTTGGCAGGCATGAGAGTAGCCGGTCCTAATGGAGTTATTGCAACTGCGTCATAATCAAACATACAAGCTGCTCTGTAAGGTAATGGTTAGAAGGCTCATCTCTCCTTCACGAGTGGATTTCATTTGTGGTAATATCCCTTATCAGTGTTTGCTCATATATATTATTTTTAAAATCGCTTTACATCACATGCTTTTTACGTGGTTGAAACTGTTTTGTGCTTGAGAAAAAGTTTTTTCACTTACTGTCACCTGATTTCATGAGAAGTAACTGCTGCACAAGGATGTTTTTTTTTACCTCAGGTTACTTTAGATTTTGTAACCAGTTTTAGACAAAAGTTTTGGGCAAAGAAATAATAGCATGTTGGATCAAATTTAGGAATAAACACAGATTCACACATGTATTACTGCATTGCAGTGGTCACATTGCATGTCAATCAATCAATATAAACTTTTCTCGGCTTTGGAAATAAAAACCATAAAATTGCATGGTAACAAATCATTAAATATACATCAGTTAAAAAGCTGACCTACAAATGTTACAATAAATGTTAAGAAATAAAAACAAATATAAAAATGCCAATTTTACAAACCACCAATACAATTATGAAGAAAATTCCTAAATAAGGCATTACAAAAACAGGGGATAGCCTATACACCCTCAGCTGTTAATCACGCACAGTTCTAAGGCTGACTGCATCTTTTAAAAAACTAAACATTCAGTACAATATCTCCCAAAACATTTGTGAATAAATACAATTTTGATTATCTACTGCCTCCCACATTTCATTTTGTAAGCTCTTTACACAGGGAAACCATAATAAAGCCTCTTTTATAAGATTTTAATTAATTACACAGATTTAACTGATTTTGCTATTAAATAACAAGTTAGCAAGTTACATCCAGTAAAGGTATACCAGTGTTGTGAAGAGTCAATGTAGGGTGAGGCAGGAGGGTGCAAGGGGAGTAACTATTTTTATATTTTAAATATCATTAATATTTTTGATACCGAGCGGTATGCACGCGGTAAGGTGTACCCTACTCTGGGTCATTCGCAATCCGCACAGTGTACTTACAGTGTGGCAACCTTCCAGCCTTCTGTGAAAGGAATAATCTAAAAGCAAGGGAACGCACACACAAACTCAATGTTAATTTGTGTGTTTTGCTCTTCCAGTACCTCTCATTCGTGGATCGTTAGTGAGCTTTTTAGATGTGGTACATACCATGCTCCATACATAACATGCATGATGTTTTTATGTGAATTCACAATACAGATGCAACAGTGCGCTCTCATTATATTAGATCGCCTGTGCGTTTCTTTTTCCATAGCTACTTTTAAAAATCCACGCTAATTTTTTAATGAGCATTTAAACCCCTACACACGCTAATGAGCACTTTGTAGGTTGGTTTTCTAGGGGGTGGGCATTCCACCTCTCTAATGGGAGCGCAAGACACATATGAGGTCCTGATGAAAACCTGGTAATATCACACACAGGTTGAAACATGTAGACCACCATGATCACTATTTTAGACGTAGACACCGCAGGTCAATTTAACCCCTTGGATGCGCGCAAAATTTTCCTGCAGTGCAAGAAAATTTCACGCGTGCGCAATTCGGACGGCTCCCGGCTGTCCAACGCACACGCCACGCGTGCCAGGAGCCGTCCGATGCATTCCAAAGGGTTAACCTAATTTGGTGTACCACTTTTGTTTTTAACCATTGTCTTATTGCTCCATATTAAACTTTTAAGGAGTTAAATAAAGACGATTTTTAATCTCGCTCACTTACATCACCACTGTGAATAATCCACCTCCACTGTAATCAGGTGTTGAGGCACACCCGGGTGGCATTCAGCTACTCGGGTGGGACCCCGTGATGATGAAGCATGTCACCAACTAGATTGGTGATTGAGGGGTCTTTTTAGAAAAGGAAGTTCTTCCTTTTCTCCCATAGGTACCTTCTCGTTTCGTTGATATCCTTTATCTACGGGGTTACTCCTTTGTTTGGTTCAGATTGATATCCCAGGGGGACTGGGAGTATCCCACTACCCCTCACTCTCTATTTGTTGAATAGTAGATCTTCATCAGGCACCAGCTTACATTTCTAAACATGGTTCTCTTCACTAGGACATGTAGTTCTTGTCGTTCTTTTTTTTTTAAATGTGAAAAAAATCTTGGTTTGTGGATTTGAGAGGATATTCCGTCAAGTTAGGCTATCCGCTTCATATATATATATATATATATTTGCATTTACTTCGCCTGCCCTGGTTGTTGACTCTGCCAACTGACACATGGAAATCCTAGCTTCAGGCGGAGAAGAAGAATTGTTCTCGATCGAGGTGTACAGCTTAGGTCTAAGAATGCCAGATCCATGGAACATTTTCAAGATAACCATTGACTGCGTAAATGAGTTGCATTAGACTCATTGTTTGTAAACTTACCGGCATATTGTGAACATTTGGTATGGATCCTGGTTACTGGATCTGTCTTGAATAGCCTGTAAGGGGCAATGGTCATTGTTTTCTTTTACACTTTTTTCTGGTACAAAAAAAGAACCATGCATTGAAACTAAATCTGGATTAGCATGTTCAAAATGAAAGTGAAGCAAAAGCTAACTAGCTTATTCTCCCAGTATTTGCATGTAGAGATCAGCTGTCTTTCCTTATTCTAAATGACTGCTTAAGAAAATTAGTCAAAACTGATGGGAAGTCTCACCAAGAAACAGAATAAACACCCCTTTATCCATAAGTATTGCAGCTATGTGAAGTTCTGAAGATCATAGGTCTGTAGTGATGGGGCAAGATAGCTGCTAGAAGCCTCTGTTTGAGAGCAGATGCTTGCCGCTAAACCTAAAAAAAAATGAAAGACACTTTATTGTCTTTTACCCTACGAAAAAAATATGTTTGTTTGTCAGCAGAGATTAATGGATGCCACGTGTTGACACCATAAGCCTGAACAGACTGCATTGTTGGAGCCTGGCACTTCCACCTGTCTCATCCGTTTGAAACATATCGAGCGTTGTGCGTCTGCAAGGGGTGGGTCCATAGCAGGTATCCTATGTGAATGGTTGGCCTTTCCATCAATCCTGTTACTATGTGCCTTCTAACTCCCTTTAGAGGCTTCTAAAAGCAGAGCGCCCCTTTACCGCAGGATGAAACTGGTAAAGTTTCTCAGATACCACGAACAGTGAAGCCACATTCACTCATTCTTTGAGTGTGGCCCTATTGGTAATAGAAGAAAACCATACTTGTAACACTAGTATGGGTGTCTTCATTAAATTCAAGGGTAGTCAAGGGTGTCTTCATTAAATTCCTAAACACTGAATTGTCCCACCCATAAGCAGGATCCCAGAACACTTTAATAATGGAGAGAAAAAACTCCCATAGAAAGCAAAACAAAGAAATTCCTACGGACAGACATCATTAGTTTACATTTTTGCACTCTTTATAACGAGCTAAGGAGCAACATCATCAAAACCGCAATATGAAGTAGACAACTATGATGTGTAGAAACATTTCATCCGTCACCCTTTTTAGGTCTCGCGCCTAGCGTTGCACTGCGCAGCAGTGCTTCGCGCACCGCGAGGCATTTAGTAATCGAAAAACGGGGTTTCAGCAGTCCCCTAGGAATCACACACGCTCGTGCATGTGCGTTTCCTTTTCAGCTCCCCCATTGGCCTTTGCGTGCGCCTTATTGTAAAAAAATGCACGCAATTGGCCCAAAGCACACGCATAGCTCCTCCCATGGCCTATTGGTGTCTATTACGCGCACCAAGTGCGTAATCGACACCAATAGGCTGTGGGAGGAGCTATGATTGTGCCCACACAGGCGTGACGTGCACGCCACTTGTTTTTCTTGTAGGCCGGCTCGCACAACTTAATTTGCTCTTCCCCTGTGCTTCTCTTTATATGGGAATGAAGCCAGGGAGGGAGATGGCTCCCACAGTGTGCATTAATGCGTGGCAGTATCACCCAGGCAGTGTGCATTAATGCGTGGCAGTTTCACCTGGGCATGAAGCAGGCGCCTCCTTTCTTTTGTTTTGTATGCTGCGGCGTGCTCCTTCAAGCTCCCCTGCCCTTCGCATTGAATCCCCTCTCTTTCCCCACGCTTGCACACATGCAATCTTTCCCTTAAGGCTGCAACGCTTCTTTAATACACACTCCCCTCTGCAGCATTTGCTGCTCTGCCCAACTTCCTCCCTCCGCTCGCGGGCGCCTCACCGCTCCA
Source organism: Lissotriton helveticus (assembly GCF_964261635.1). NCBI lineage: Eukaryota > Metazoa > Chordata > Amphibia > Caudata > Salamandridae > Lissotriton > Lissotriton helveticus. Next base: position 200,315,352 of record NC_136063.1, on the reverse strand, counting down.
CCACGCAATAATAGTACCGTTAAGCCTGGAACATACCGACATCTGCAGGGCAATAGAAGTTGCACAGTTCGTGCCCCACGTACATGCTTGCCTGTGAAGTGGATACTTGGAGAAATGTATTTAATGAAGGGAAACCAGAGGTAAGAATCGACTGAATATTTCTCCTTTTCATTAAAATCAACATTAAAATGTTTGTTTGTGCATGTATGCTACTATCCTCCGCTAAATCAGAGTTGACATTTTTTAGCCCCATCCAGCTCTGGCGCGCTCAACTTCCCTCTCTAATTTGCTCACTTGATGACACCGGCGTTCTGTAATCAGAGTGCAGAGCCTGCTACCAAGCATTATGGATGACAGCCGGATTTAAATGCTGGACAATATAAAGCTCTCAGTGGTTCTGTAGTTAGTTTTTCACAAGGCAGTACTTAGATAAACTGCTGGAACACATATTTCAAACACACTGTATGATGTAGACTAATCATGTTATCCAATAGACAGCCCTGTTTCAATCGTTTATTTGCTTTTAAAAAAGACTGGTTATGTGTATGTAAAATTAAACAAGATCTAAAGCGCAGTTTCAGGGCAATGTGAACAAGGACACCATGCTGTGAGTGAATACCTATAATGTTCTCAGCCACGCAATACCTACAATGTGCACGGTCGCCGAATACTTTTATTTTATTAACATGATGCCCGCTTTATTCACAGCCCTGCAATACCTATAATATGCATGGCTGCCGAAAACTTTTATTTATTAACATGGCGCCCGCTTTATTAAGAGCCTTGCAATACCTATAATATTCACAGCCAGGCAATACTTAGAATGTGCACGGCCGCAAATACTTTTATTTATTAACATAACGCCCGCTTCACTCGCAGCCGCACTTAAAAACTGGCACGCACTATATCAAGTTGTATTAACTTGATAAATGTGCTTGTCAGGGTGGAATCTAAACGCAGAACTTTGCTCATGTCAGCTGCTTTTGAACCACATGAACAGTGTCACGCGGGGACGCCAGTGGGGGGAGTAATGCCCCCTGGTTGCTGCCTGCTGGTATGGGGCACCACACGAGGTAAGGCCCAGTTTATTTTTAGGGCTCGCCTGCTGATGCGCATGCGCATAGCTGGCGAGCTCTATTGTGGCTTAAACAGAGCTTAACCATCTCGGCGATTTGTTGCAGTGCCCGAGAAAAAGCTCGTGCACATCAAAGCCACCAGCACATCAAACCCCCCCTCCCACAGGCATCTCTGCTTCCCCCCGCCGGCATTTCTCCTCCCCTAATTATTCACTGCACGGCCGGCGGCAACATCAAAGGCTGCTGCTGCCCTGACTCGCAATTCTCCTCCCTCCTCCCCTTTCACTGCCCAGGCCGGCCGTACTTTCACTTTAAACGGCACCCAGGCCCTGTCTGCTGTTTATTTTAACATGGCAGCTTTTATGTTTGTATAGTCAGAAATGTTTGTCATTTTTTTCCATCAAAACCTAAACAAGAATACTGAATTTAAAAGTTGCCTTTAATTGGTGCATTAGCTAGTATCTAGTCTCTCTGAAATCATAATTGCAGGAAAGACCTCTAGTAACGAACTTTGTAGTCAGATACCAGGACAACGAGGCACCCACCACACAGCTCCACCGATGCACCCACCACACAGCTCCACCGATGCACCCACCATACAGCTCCACCTATGCACCCACCACACAGCTCCACCGAGGCACCCACCACACAGCTCAACAGATGCACCCACCACACAGCTCCACCTACACAGCTCCACCGATGCACTCACCACACAGCTCCACCGATGCACCCACCACCCAGCTCCACCGATGCACCCACCACCCAGCTCCACCGATGCACACAGCTCCACCGATGCACCCACCACACAGCTCCACCGATGCACCCACCACCCAGCTCCACCGATGCACCCACCACACAGCTCCACCGATGCACCCACCACACAGCTCCACCGATGCACCCACCACACAGCTCCACCGAACGACCCACCAAACAGCTCTACCGATGCAGCCACCACACAGCTCCACGACACAGCTCCACCGAGGCACCCACCACCCAGCTCCACCGATGCACCCACCACACAGCTCCACCGACACAGCTCCACCGCTGCACCCACCACACAGCTCCACCGAAGCACCCAGCACACAGCTCCACCGACACAGCTCCACCGATGCACCCACCACACAGCTCCACCGATGCACCCACCACACAGCTCCACCGATGCACCCACCACACAGCTCCACCGACACAGCTCCACCGATGCACCCACCACACAGCTCCACCGAGGCACCCACCACACAGCTCCACCGAACGACCCACCCCACAGCTCCACCGATGCACCCACCACACAGCTCTACCGATGCAGCCACCACACAGCTCCACCGACACAGCTCCACCGATGCACCCACCACCCAGCTCCACCGATGCACCCACCACACAGCTCCACCGACACAGCTCCACCGATGCACTCACTACACAGGTCCACCGATGCACACAGCTCCACCGACACAGCTCCACCGATGCACCCACCACACAGCTCCACCGATGCACCCACCACACAGCTCCACTGAGGCACCCACCACACAGCTCCACCGAGGCACCCACCACACAGCTCCACCGAACGACCCACCACACAGCTCCACCGATGCACCAACCACACAGCTCTACCGATGCAGCCAACACACAGCTCCACCGACACAGCTCCACCGATGCACCCACCACCCAGCTCCACCGATGCACCCACCACACAGCTCCACCGACACAGCTCCACCGATGCACCCACCACACAGCTCCACCGATGCACCCACCACACAGCTCCACCGAGGCACCCACCATACAGCTCCACCGAGGCACCCACCATACAGCTCCACCAAGGCACCCACCACACAGCTCCACCGATGCAGCCACCACACAGCTCCACCGACACAGCTCCACCAATGCACCCACCACCCAGCTCCACCGATGCACCCACCACACAGCTCCACCGACACAGCTCCACCGATGCACCCAACACACAGCTCCACCGATGCACCCACCACACAGCTCCACCGATGCACCCACCACCCAGCTCCACCGATGCACCCACCACCCAGCTCCACCGATGCACACAGCTCCACCGACACAGCTCCACCGATGGACCCACCACACAGCTCCACCGATGCACCCACCACACAGCTCCACCGATGCACCCACCACACAGCTCCACCGATGCACCCATCACACAGCTCCACCGATGCACCCACCACACAGCTCCACCGAACAACCCACCAAACAGCTCTACCGATGCAGCCACCACACAGCTCCACCGACACAGCTCCACCGAGGCACTCACCACCCAGCTCCACCGATGCACCCACCACACAGCTCCACCGACACAGCTCCACCGCTGCACCCACCACACAGCTCCACCGAAGCACCCAGCACACAGCTCCACCGACACAGCTCCACCGATGCACCCACCACACAGCTCCACCGATGCACCCACCACACAGCTCCACCGATGCACCCACCACACAGCTCCACCGACTCAGCTCCACCAATGCACCCACCACACAGCTCCACCGAGGCACCCACCACACAGCTCCACCGAACGACCCACCCCACAGCTCCACCGATGCACCCACCACACAGCTCTACCGATGCAGCCACCACACCGCTCCACCGACACAGCTCCACCGATGCACCCACCACCCAGCTCCACCGATGCACCCACCACACAGCTCCACCGACACAGCTCCACCGATGCACTCACTACACAGGTCCACCGATGCACACAGCTCCACCGACACAGCTCCACCGATGCACCCACCACACAGCTCCACCGATGCACCCATGACACAGCTCCACTGAGGCACCCACCACACAGCTCTACCGATGCAGCCACCACACCGCTCCACCGACACAGCTCCACCGATGCACCCACCACCCAGCTCCACCGATGCACCCACCACACAGCTCCACCGACACAGCTCCACCGATGCACTCACTACACAGGTCCACCGATGCACACAGCTCCACCGACACAGCTCCACCGATGCACCCACCACACAGCTCCACCGATGCACCCACGACACAGCTCCACTGAGGCACCCACCACACAGCTCCACCGAGGCACCGACCACACAGCTCCACCGAACGACCCACCACACAGCTCCACCGATGCACCAACCACACAGCTCCACCGATGCACCCACCACACAGCTCCACCGACACAGCTCCACCGATGCACTCACTACACAGGTCCACCGATGCACACAGCTCCACCGACACAGCTCCACCGATGCACCCACCACACAGCTCCACCGATGCACCCACGACACAGCTCCACTGAGGCACCCACCACACAGCTCCACCGAGGCACCCACCACACAGCTCCACCGAACGACCCACCACACAGCTCCACCGATGCACCAACCACACAGCTCTACCGATGCAGCCAACACACAGCTCCACCGACACAGCTCCACCGATGCACCCACCACCCAGCTCCACTGATGCACCCACCACACAGCTCCACCGACACAGCTCCACCGATGCACCCACCACACAGCTCCACCGATGCACCCACCACACAGCTCCACCGATGCACCCACCACACAGCTCCACCGAACGACCCACCAAACAGCTCTACCGATGCAGCCACCACACAGCTCCACCGACACAGCTCCACCGAGGCACCCACCACCCAGTTCCACCGATGCACCCACCACACAGCTCCACCGACACAGCTCCACCGCTGCACCCAGCACACAGCTCCACCGATGCACCCACCACACAGCTCCACCGACTCAGCTCCACCGAGGCACCCACCACACAGCTCCACCGAACGACCCACCCCACAGCTCCACCGATGCACCCACCACACAGCTCTACCGATGCAGCCACCACACCGCTCCACCGACACAGCTCCACCGATGCACCCACCACCCAGCTCCACCGATGCACCCACCACACAGCTCCACCGACACAGCTCCACCGATGCACTCACCACACAGGTCCACCGATGCACACAGCTCCACCGACACAGCTCCACCGATGCACCCACCACACAGTTCCACCGATGCACCCACGACACAGCTCCACTGAGGCACCCACCACACAGCTCCACCGAGGCACCCACCACACAGCTCCACCGAACGACCCACCACACAGCTCCACCGATGCACCAACCACACAGCTCAACCGATGCAGCCAACACACAGCTCCACCGACACAGCTCCACCGATGCACCCACCACCCAGCTCCACCGATGCACCCACCACACAGCTCCACCGACACAGCTCCACTGATGCACCCACCACACAGCTCCACCGATGCACCCACCACACAGCTCCACCGAGGCACCCACCATACAGCTCCACCGAGGCACCCACCATACAGCTCCACCAAGGCACCCACCACACAGCTCCACCGATGCAGCCACCACACAGCTCCACCGACACAGCTCCACCAATGCACCCACCACCCAGCTCCACCGATGCACCCACCACACAGCTCCACCGACACAGCTCCACCGATGCACCCACCACACAGCTACACCGATGCACCCACCACACAGCTCCACCAAGGCACCCACCATACAGCTCCACCGAGGCACCCACCATACAACTCCACCAAGGCACCCACCACACAGCTCCACCGATGCAGCCACCACACAGCTCCACCTACACAGCTCTACCGATGCACCCACCACACAGCTCCACCGATGCACCCACCATACAGCTCCACCGAGGCACCCACCATACAGCTCCACCGAGGCACCCACCACACAGCTCCACCGACACAGCTCCACCGATGCACTCACCACACAGGTCCACCGATGCACACAGCTCCACCGACACAGCTCCACCGATGCACCCACCACACAGTTCCACCGATGCACCCACGACACAGCTCCACTGAGGCACCCACCACACAGCTCCACCGAGGCACCCACCACACAGCTCCACCGAACGACCCACCACACAGCTCCACCGATGCACCAACCACACAGCTCAACCGATGCAGCCAACACACAGCTCCACCGACACAGCTCCACCGATGCACCCACCACCCAGCTCCACCGATGCACCCACCACACAGCTCCACCGACACAGCTCCACTGATGCACCCACCACACAGCTCCACCGATGCACCCACCACACAGCTCCACCGAGGCACCCACCATACAGCTCCACCGAGGCACCCACCATACAGCTCCACCAAGGCACCCACCACACAGCTCCACCGATGCAGCCACCACACAGCTCCACCGACACAGCTCCACCAATGCACCCACCACCCAGCTCCACCGATGCACCCACCACACAGCTCCACCGACACAGCTCCACCGATGCACCCACCACACAGCTACACCGATGCACCCACCACACAGCTCCACCAAGGCACCCACCATACAGCTCCACCGAGGCACCCACCATACAACTCCACCAAGGCACCCACCACACAGCTCCACCGATGCAGCCACCACACAGCTCCACCTACACAGCTCTACCGATGCACCCACCACACAGCTCCACCGATGCACCCACCATACAGCTCCACCGAGGCACCCACCATACAGCTCCACCGAGGCACCCACCATACAGCTCCACCGAGGCACCCACCACACAGCTCCACCGATGCACCCACCACACAGCTCCACCGATGCACCCACCATACAGCTCCACCGATGCACCCACCACACAGCTCCACCGATGCACCCACCACGCAGCTCCACCGATGCACCCACCACACAGCTCCACCGAGGCACCCACCACACAGCTCCACCGAGGCACCCACCACACAGCTCCACCGAGGCACCCACCACACAGCTCCACCGAGGCACCCACCACACAGCTCCACAGATGCACCCACCACACAGCTCCACAGATGCACCCACCACACAGCTCCACAGATGCACCCACCACACAGCTCCACAGATGCACCCACCACCCAGCTCCACAGATGCACCCACCACCCTGCTCCACCGATGCACCCACCACACAGCTCTACCGATGCAGCCACCACACAGCTCCACCGACACAGCTCCACCAATGCACCCACCACCCAGCTCCACCGATGCACCCACCACACAGCTCCACCGATGCACCCACCACACAGCTCCACCGACACAGCTCCACCGATGCACCCAGCTCCACCGATGCACCCAGCTCCACCGATGCACACAGCTCCACCGATGCACACAGCTCCACCGATGCACCCACCACACAGCTCCACCGAGGCACCCACCACACAGCTCCACAGATGCACCCACCACACAGCTCCACAGATGCACCCACCACACAGCTCCACAGATGCACCCACCACACAGCTCCACAGATGCACCCACCACACAGCTCCACAGATGCACCCACCACACAGCTCCACAGATGCACCCACCACCCAGCTCCACAGATGCACCCACCACCCAGCTCCACCGATGCACCCACCACACAGCTCTACCGATGCAGCCACCACACAGCTCCACCGACACAGCTCCACCGATGCACCCACCACCCAGCTCCACCGATGCACCCACGACACAGCTCCACTGAGGCACCCACCACACAGCTCTACCGATGCAGCCACCACACCGCTCCACCGACACAGCTCCACCGATGCACCCACCACCCAGCTCCACCGATGCACCCACCACACAGCTCCACCGACACAGCTCCACCGATGCACTCACTACACAGGTCCACCGATGCACACAGCTCCACTGACACAGCTCCAACGATGCACCCACCACACAGCTCCACCGATGCACCCACGACACAGCTCCACTGAGGCACCCACCACACAGCTCCACCGAGGCACCCACCACACAGCTCCACCGAATGACCCACCACACAGCTCCACCGATGCACCAACCACACAGCTCTACCGATGCAGCCAACACACAGCTCCACCGACACAGCTCCACCGATGCACCCACCACACAGCTCCACCGACACAGCTCCACCGATGCACCCACCACACAGCTCAACCGATGCACCCACCACACAGCTCCACCGAGGCACCCACCATACAGCTCCACCGAGGCACCCACCATACAGCTCCACCAAGGCACCCACCACACAGCTTCACCGATGCAGCCACCACACAGCTCCACCGACACAGCTCCACCAATGCACCCACCACCCAGCTCCACCGATGCACCCACCACACAGCTCCACCGACACAGCTCCACCGATGCACCCACCACACAGCTACACCGATGCACCCACCACACAGCTCCACCAAGGCACCCACCATACAGCTCCACCGAGGCACCCACCATACAACTCCACCAAGGCACCCACCACACAGCTCCACCGATGCAGCCACCACACAGCTCCACCTACACAGCTCTACCGATGCACCCACCACACAGCTCCACCGATGCACCCACCATACAGCTCCACCGAGGCACCCACCATACAGCTCCACCGAGGCACCCACCATACAGCTCCACCGAGGCACCCACCACACAGCTCCACCGATGCACCCACCACACAGCTCCACCGAGGTACCCACCATACAGCTCCACCGATGCACCCACCACACAGCTCCACCGATGCACCCACCACACAGCTCCACCGATGCACCCACCACACAGCTCCACCGAGGCACCCACCACACAGCTCCACCGAGGCACCCACCACACAGCTCCACCGAGGCACCCACCACACAGCTCCACCGAGGCACCCACCACACAGCTCCACAGATGCACCCACCACACAGCTCCACAGATGCACCCACCACACAGCTCCACAGATGCACCCACCACACAGCTCCACAGATGCACCCACCACACAGCTCCACAGATGCACCCACCACCCAGCTCCACAGATGCACCCACCACCCAGCTCCACCGATGCACCCACCACACAGCTCTACCGATGCAGCCACCACACAGCTCCACCGACACAGCTCCACCGATGCACCCACCACCCAGCTCCACCGATGCACCCACCACACAGCTCCACCGACACAGCTCCACCGATGCACCCAGCTCCACCGATGCACCCAGCTCCACCGATGCACACAGCTCCACCGATGCACACAGCTCCACCGATGCACCCACCACACAGCTCCACCGATGCACCCACCACACAGCTCCACCGATGCACCCACCACACAGCTCCACCGATGCACCAACCACACAGCTCCACCGAGGCACCCACCACACAGCTCCACCGAACGACCCACCACACAGCTCCACCGATGCACCCACCACACAGCTCTACCGATGCAGCCACCACACCGCTCCACCGACACAGCTCCACCGATGCACCCAGCTCCACCGATGCACCCACCACACAGCTCCACCGACACAGCTCCACCGATGCACTCACTACACAGGTCCACCGATGCACCCACCACACAGCTCCACCGATGCACCTACCACACAGCTCCACCGATGCACCCACGACACAGCTCCACTGAGGCACCCACCACACAGCTCTACCGATGCAGCCACCACACCGCTCCACCGACACAGCTCCACCGATGCACTCACTACACAGGTCCACCGATGCACACAGCTCCACCGACACAGCTCCACCGATGCACCCACCACACAGCTCCACCGATGCACCCACGACACAGCTCCACTGAGGCACCCACCACACAGCTCCACCGATGCACCAACCACACAGCTCTACCGATGCACTCACCACACAGCTCCACCGATGCACCCACCATACAGCTCCACGAGGCACCCACCACACAGCTCCACCGAGGCACCCACCACACAGCTCCACCGAGGCACCCACCACATAGCTCCACAGATGCACCCACCACATAGCTCCACAGATGCACCCACCACACAGCTCCACCGACACAGCTCCACCGATGCACTCACTACACAGGTCCACCGATGCACACAGCTCCACCGACACAGCTCCACCGATGCACCCACCACACAGCTCCACCGATGCACCCACGACACAGCTCCACTGAGGCACCCACCACACAGCTCCACCGATGCACCAACCACACAGCTCTACCGATGCACTCACCACACAGCTCCACCAATGCGCCCAACACACAGATCCACAGATGCACCCACCACCCAGCTCCACCGATGCACCCACCACACAGCTCCGCCGAGGCACCCACCACACAGCTCCACCGATGCACCCACCACACAGCTCCACCGATGCTCCAACTAAGCTCCACCAATGCACCCACCACACAGCTCCACCAATGCACCCACTAAGCTCCACCGATGCACACACCACTCAGCGCAACCACAGCATCACTCAGCGCAACCACAGCATCACTCAGCGCAACAGCATCACTCAGCGCAACCACAGGAACACTGGTTCAAATATGTTCTTTCAATGTTTCAAGCTGTTTTCAAGCTTTCATGCTTTATTACAAATCACAAAAAAAGTTAATATTTCACTTCTGTTCTTGGATTTTCGTCACTACAAAAAACACTGAACATAATCTTCACAAAAGTTATTTACAAAAGTTTAAGCTATTGCCATTACAAATTAAATAAATTATTTAAGTATTAATTATTTAAAAAAATTAAAAGCCATTGTTATTTGTAATATCAATACATCTAAGTCACGTAAATACAAAACATGTTGCATTACAAATGCTATAGGTATTTGCAAAAGTTATAACTATTGGCATTGTAAATGACAAAGCTATTAATTTAGCTATTTTAAAAAATAACATAAATAAAAAAAAATTCACTTTTAAGACCAAGAGCTCAAACTTTCCTAATGCGAGCCCTATTGCATTTCCAATGCTTGTTTTTACTGCTGCAGTTACTTGGAACTCTGGTGAAACGCTTGTTCTGCTTCTATGTTGCAATGTAATATATTCACACTGCAATGCCTGCATTGTTAAGTCACTTTGTTAAACCATCCGTTTTACTCAGCCAAATATAACACAGTGCCCCTAACAACTACTGTTAAGGCAGACACCACACCTCCTTAAACCCCCCTAAGACTACAAAGAGCCTAGGCTATGAAATCATAAAAATTCGCTCGGGCTTTGCTGTAGCTTTAATGCAATACCTTTTGCTTATAGTTCAGCAATCTTGTCACCTACGCACATTGCCGGTGTATTTAAGAAATTAGTAAAAACACGTGCTGCATGTCCTTCCCTCTATTAAGTCAGACGGTGCACAGAAATTAGGGTTCCTTTTTTTATTTTTATCTGCCATTGTGTTTCTTTCCCTTTAATTGTCTTTTTCCCTCTTTACACCTCTTTTGTTGACAATTCGCCATGTGCTAAGTTCCCCATGTAATTTGGCTGTACTCAAACCTGCACATTGAGTTTGTTTTGCGTCTTTCATGAACGTACCTCTATTTTCGAGTTTTAGTTACACCCAAAATTCCTTCAGTACTTCCAACAACAAGTATTTGCAATGCAATAGGTCTCGCATTTGTGAGTGTTTGATCTATTGCCATTGTAAATAACAATGCCTTTTATTTATGTTTTTAACAACCTGCAAATGATGCGTAAACACGTACTTTGTACTTATGCACTTGCTTATAAAAAGCAAGGCTGCCAGAAAATGTGACTTTTTTACTAAGTACAAAGTGCGTGTTTACGCACCATTTGCAGATGTTCAAAACACATAAATAAAAGGCAGTGTAATTTACAATGCCAATAACTCAAAGTCTTGCAAATGCGAGACCTATTGCATTGCAAATGCTTGTTTTAAAAAGTGAGGACATTGAAAAGTAATTGTTGTTCTATCCATACAGCCTAACATGGAGAAAAAATCGGTGCTGTCACTTTACGGCAGCAGTGAAACACCACAGTCCCAGCACGCAACACCTTGACAGGGAGTCTCCCAGTTAATTTTGATGGTCAGATAAAAGCATACGGTTTTGTGAGATAACCTGTGCTACTGTTTTTAGTTGACTTCACCGAGGAGGAGCATGAGACGTTTATAAATTAGTGGTCGCTTATGGACTTCTTCCCTCACTGTCAAGGGGTCTTCAGTAATATTCTCTAAGTAGAATAGCCACAAGAAGCAGCCGCCAACATAGTGCGCCGTTATGGCCGCAAGACATCTAAGGTGTGCATACATTCAGATTGTTTAAAACACAATCAGGCAATTCTGCAGTCATGAAGAAGTGATGTAAAACATTCAGTAAGTTCTAGAATTCCTTGACGCTCTGTCAAAGTGCTATAATTATTAGTATTCTTTTTGGGGTTTCACAGATTGCTATGGTGTGCTCATTGTATGGAAACTAAAGTAAGTCAGGAAATTCTGAAAAGTAGGGGGCATATTCACAAGCCCCTATCGCCACCAGAACCTAACTTTTTTGAGTTCGTGGTGGCGATACAGGCTTCGTTTATTTACAAAGCAGCATTAAGCTACTTAGTGTGGCTTAATGCTGGTTTGTAAATAAGGCACCTTTACATAATGTACTTAGTGTAAAAGGGGTGGGCGATGGGCGTTCCGCCGCAACACTCATTGATTTTGACGCTGCCCCATATTTACAGGAGTGGCGTAAATATGGGGCAGCGCCAAAATTAAGTCCAGGGAAACCCTGGTCTTAGCAGGGTGCAACAAAGAGAAATGCTTTATTTCTCCTTGTTTTTGCTGTTTTTATGCAGCACATAGAAGCAGCAAAACGCCATGCATGATTGTTTATGTACAGGAAGGTGTCCATTCCTGCGCATAAACAATCATTTTAAAAATGACAAGTTGCAATTAATATGTGTGCTGCACAAAGCAGCACGCACACAAGTTAGAAATCGCCATTTAAGACTGTTGATGTGCAGGAAAGGATTCCTTCCTGCACATAAACAATAATTTCCCACAACGCAGCCACCATTGCACTCGGGTGCTAGGGTGCCTGCCTTGGCCCTAGGCTGCTGAAATTAGCGCCAGCGCAGGGGGAAACGCAGTTTCCGAAGTGGCGGAGGGCGGCGTTAATCCAAGAAGGCTAACAATGCGCTCCGTCATTTCTTTGTAAATATACCCCAAGGTTTTCTTCTAGGTGCAATTTGGGAATGTGAACAGCTGTTTTAAATATTACAACTCTCAATCTCCACTCTCTGCCTTCATGAAGAAGTGAGAAGACTTTTGACATAGAGGATGAAAATAAAAACCAAAAAGCTGACAGTGTTCTTGTTTTTTGACAGATGCATGAATATCAATGCATAGGCACTAATCTTTGAACAAACTAGTGAAGGTGCGCTTGCAAACACACAGTCATATTCAACTGGGAGATTAACTCCAAGATGCTCATATAAATGGAAAGTATTTACATTCAACAAATGTGAACGCGTACTAGCACTCTAGTGTACGAAAACTGTTAGCTCGTATATTCAAGTATGTGAATCGTATAAGAAAATGATCTCACCTTCTGTTATGGTTACTGTGAAATTGTGAGTATAACTGGGTTTTCACATCTGGTTGACGAGCCAGCCTAAAATCTAACTTCTTGAAAAACGTTGAAGAAATTAAAGATGATGTTGCTTATTTCCCATGCTGACAATTGTAATTAAACACACACACACTGGCTTACAGTGGTATCAGTGGTTATCAGAATTTAATATATAGGAAGCATGTAACATTACCTCAATCTTAGAATTCGTCAATAATCTTTCTGCTACTAATTGCTTTCAATAATTACTTTATAAATACATGCAAAAAAAAATGATTAAGCCAAGTTGGTCAAGTGATCACACAGTGATATTTCGTCAAGTGAAAAATGTGTATATAGAAGTATATACAAGTAAGGGGTAATTGGATAATGCATATAATGACTAATAATATACATTCCTGAGTTGTATATCCTAGATTAGCTTCCGGCTAACTGCATGTGTTGACAGCATTTTTACCTCCTTCATAGTAAATCAAGAGCTCATCACCAGAACATACATAATTAAATGTCTAAGTTCTAGGGTTGAATATAGGATGAATGTGCCAGCAGGTCACACTAAAATAGAAAGAGCCTGATTGATCTGCCTGTGGTTGATAATCAGACAGGCTCAATCAAATATGGGAATACGTTGTATTTGTAGTGAGTCCTAGGGAGGATTGCCGAAGACAAAAATGGCATGTACTGCAGTTTTAAATATCCTTGAGACAGACGTGTTTCAAGATAAGTGACCTGGGCGGGAAGGACTCGTATTGGTAGATGATCCAAGAGTGGTCCATTTGAAAGGAATGGTTAACCAACGAGTCCTATACCTCGCTAATTGAGAATCCTCTGAATGAAAATGGTAATTTAAGTGGTCGCCCAGGACTGGATAAGTCTGCCAGATGCGTACATAACCAATGTTGACTAGTATTACATATTTAAATCTGATAACCAATGATCACCAACCTCTCTCAGCAAATGTTACTAATCACATTTCTGTAGGAGCCTTTTCTCCTTTTCGTCAGTCCACTGTCTAGGCCTCCTCCATCCTGCATCTCTCTTGCTACTCTTCCAGTGTCTGGGAAAGCAATATCACATCCTTCTTGTGCACAGGAACAGTCCGGGGGCTTTAAAATTGAACCCACGGGCCTCCATCACTCTTCTTCGCTTATACTTAGATTTACTACAATGGCCATAAACACGCACAACATACACTTGGATAGGATTAGGTGACAGGGTATAAATATGCCTGTGCATTGGCAAGACACTCTCAGCCAGTGCCAAATCATTATTGTTTGTGAGTAAAAAAACGTTCATTACAGAATAGTGAGGGTAGATCTTTAAATGAGACATTTTCCTTTTTTGGCCCAACTTCCCTTTTGTAGCGTACAGGCTCTGTACCAACATTGGGATACTGCAGACTATGATTAAAAGCGCTGGTGTAAGCTTAGCACGCAGCAGGTTTGGGTTCTTAATGTTTAAATGATGTGATTAATTAATATTGCATGTTTCAGCTGTCTGCCCCAGATATGAAGCAGTATGTATAATGCTGTTTCTTTCTACAGCTTACATCCTCAGATTGCTTGCTCCCTCAGAAAGCCTTCTCACACGATACACCTAAAACCCCCTCTATTCACCTAAAAATCTGCATGAAAAATTTACCTTGACCTACTTCCACTTGATTCCTCTCATTTCTTTTTCCAGTGTGACCCTCCTCTCACCTTCTATCGTTTGCATCCCTTCTTTTTCTGAGAATAGCCTCATATCAGTGTCATGCCTGTCTGCCTTCATCTTTTTATTGTAATTTCACAATTTGCTGATTCCTCATTTCATAGATAACAACCTCTCCTCTTTAAACCCCTGTCCTGTAACCAAACATTACCTAATCTCCGCCAGTCTATCTATCTTACCAGCTGTTCACCTGAAACCACATAGCCCCCACTAATGATCACACCTAACTGGTATTAATATAACCTGTCACTAAGTAAATGGAGCAATTGTATTTTTCCTTTCTTGAGAGCATATGACTAATTGCAATAACCACTAGAATAACCGCTAACGAGGTTCCAGGGTAGTGTGCTACCTGCCAGACAGAGCTTCAGCACCTCATCAGGGGTAGTTATCGATATATAAATACAATTACATTTACTATCTCAGGACAAGCCAGAGGCAACGGCTATATAACTAATTCTTCAGGACTCACCAGTGCAACTTAGACTTTCATGCAGAAAATCCAAATGATTGGAAACAAACAGAGCAGAATGTATTAAAATGATGAGTGTGTTGGAGACCAAACTTACAATTGAAATGGAATCAACGATAAGTCATAATAAATAAATAATTCTCTCCAGTGGTCCTGACTCTAGTCTCACAACCATAATACACACGTGTTTAAATAGCTGAAGAGGTAAAGATACAGGTGAATGACAAGTCTACTGGAAAATTCTCCAATATAGTTTTTATATATTTTATTGTCCATGATTTTTTTTAAAACAGTCTCTCAGGAAATAGTTTCTAAGCACTGAGAATTGACCAACAGAGAGAAAAGAAAAAGAAAAATTCCCTAGTAGATCAGACTGCTTCCAAGGTAATTTAAAAAACACTTTCAGGTGCATCATAACAGCAGAAAAGAGAATGTGTCTTCTATCTTTGTATCATAGCACACACACACATATAAAGTCAGCAACATATGTACAAATGGCATATGAATAAAGAGGCAATAATAAAGTATAGACATTTCAAGAAGAGATTTTGACTTCTCGCACTGCATGAAAAAGTATGTAGAAAACCTTTGTGTCAACTGACTGAAGAGATAGCTACATGACCTGTTTTAAATCGTAATACTATATTTATCATAAAAAACTTCTGAGTATCTACTGTGAACTTTTCCAAAGAGAACACCATTAATCTGTCCCTCTCCAAAATAACTTCACAAAAATAACTCCACCGATATTCAGAACTGAACCCATGAGTATGCGTGCCATTGGTATCCAAAACATTACACCGTATAGGAAAACTAAGTACCATCAGACAAGGCATGTCAAACATGACTTGTCATTGCCAAATTGATGCCATTAAAGAACCTACCAGAGACACTGCATTAGTAACTGACCATGTGCAAGATCATGCTAAACTTGTCTGCGTCATTCGTGTAAGAATACCTTTGCTGTCAAAGCAGATACCTCATAGGGTTATCAATAGATGCTTTATGTGAATCGAAATGTTATGAAAATACCAACGTAGACATTAACCTTATTTCAAACCTTCAAGGGATAAAAAATAAGTAGTATAAAAGAGGTAGCATCATCAGATACTTTAGATCTCATAGTATAAACATATAGCTTTTCATAGTTAGGCATCTGTCACGGTTCTATGAATAAGACAGTGAGAGGGCCTATGAAGCAAAATGAAATTGCAAATGGTTTGAAGCCCAGTGAATCAATCCCTTTAGGGTGGAAGACAGACTGACGTCATAGAATACAAAGAAATACCTCACTGTTTTGAACTATACACCCTGAAGATGAATACCTAAGGAAGCAGGCGTCAGATATTTCAAGCATTATGGACAATCCATCTTCGATGGACTACACCGTGTTAAAAAGACCCTTGCATATTAAAGTTTCCTTTGGATGAGAAGGAACGTTTTGATGATAAATAGGCAGGTTTTAGATTATCCCATGTCCTGAAGAACTGCAAATGTGGATTACCTATGCTATGCGGAACAACTAGCCATTCTGTTTCAGCCTCAAACAAAAGATGATGCATGTGAATTAAAAAATCTCATCAAGGCAATTTAATATCCAAACATTCTATCTGCACCTCACTAATAAATGTCGTATTTGAATGAGCTTGTAAGGTATTCTGATCCTTAAAACATATGCCTTAGAAGGCTAGGGGGGGAATTCAACCTCAGAAATACCTAAGAACATTTGTGGCATGGCCTCCCTTCGAAATACACAGCCTGCCCAGTTTATTGAGAGATTTCTGTGCAGAGAAGTGCAGTTAGATAATGTAGTTCTCTGACGTAATGGACGTACATCAATCTTGCTTCCCATTTGTTTGGCATAGACTATCATTCAACTCTCTGGACTTATAATCCCTCAACCTCTAGTAGAATTTCACTCATTGAACAGAAGCTCAAGGCAATTGGGAAAAATCAACAAAACTCTTCCCACCCCTTACTGAGGCAGAGAAAAGGCACTCATGATAAAATGTGCATATTCTGTACTGTAAAAAAAAAAGGAATGAATAGTAGTAGTTTTGACCTTTGACATGTGGCCTGCTCAATGTATGTCCGCAGAAACCCTGAAGGCAACAGTATGTTTAACAGGGTGATCTATAATTTTGGGCATGTCTGCCTTAAAATGGGGTGGATGTCCATTGTGTGGCATGGATGCCACTCTTCAGTGGACCTCTTCATGAAGACTAGTGGTGCGGGTGGATGAGCGTCTGAGAGCGTCTATGATGAGGCTGAGAGTGCCAGTGATGGCGAAGGCCTCACTTGGACATCAAGCACCTCACCTGGATGTCGAGAGTCCAAGGATGTTCAGAGCCTCACCAGGATTTCAAAGGACTCACTTTGACATAGAACACAACACTTACATCAAGGGCTCCTCCATGATGTCATGGACTCCTCCATAATGTCAAGGGCTCCTCCATGATGTCATGGACTCCTCCATAATGCCAAGGGCTCCTCTATGATGTCATGGACTTCTCCATAATGTCAAGGGCCTCTCCATGATGCTGAGGATAATTAGGTACATTTGTATATTAGTTAATAAAAAACCGTAAACATTGATTAAAACATGCAAAACAGATCATATAAATAGATAAATCTGAAATGACGTTCTTGTTTAGACAGCAGTCTTTGGTACAAGGTTTGCTAACCTACAATGAGCAAGTCTACCATGAAGCGCAGAAGTGATTACACTATCTAAAAATGGGAAGGCCTAAGCAATGTGCAGATGTGCATACAACGTGGTGATATTTAACCCTGGTAACATTTGGACAGCGGTCTTTGATACAGAGTTGCTAGGGCTGCAATAAGGAAATCTAACAAAGTGCAAACGTGGCAAACAGGAAAGGCCTATGCAAAATGCGAATGTATGAAGAAGGGGCTGAACTGTAAGCAGGGTAACAGGCAGACTAGTGTCAAAACTTTCACTCAAACTGATAGGATAGGAAACAGCTATAGTAAAAGACCTAAGCAGCCCGCCATGATCATAAATACCAACAAGGGTTATTTCAAGTGCGTTCTTCTCACCCTACCTGTTTCCATATATCTGCCTCGGCAAAGGTTTGAAAAATGTTCAGGAACTGTACCAGTCTAATGTACAGCATTGGGTTCTATGGATCTAGGGACTCCTTCTATGCTGACCTGCAAGACCTGGTCCCTTGGTTGTTAATTTCTTTACTCAGCAAACCTCTTCGCTCTATGGCCAGGGCGGGGTCAGATACACATAAAGTGCTTCAAAGTTTCATCTGCCTGATGACATAGACGGCATTTCTTGTCTTCTCTTTAGCCACCTTCCTTCCATTTTGAGAGGAAATCTAATGTTGAAATACCACTGAGTCCAACTCTGCTTTATCTTCCGGTGGTAGGTGGCTTTCAGGAGGGGTGACTCACTTGGAGCAGCATAAGGTTTCAAGACCAGCCACCCGTGTGACTCCTTGGACACCTTTTCTTGTCATTCGTCCAGCTTTGCAGTTTAATAGATTTATGTACTCTTTTAAAAGCATGATCAGATATACTGGTATTCCATAGGTCACCAAGCTTAAGCATCTCAATGCTGTTTTCAAGATTTTTTTGTGTGTTCGCCATTCCACTGTTGCAGATTAATTGTCGACCAGACTAGATGCTGAGGTTCTACCATGATGTTGAAACCTTCCCTATGATGTCCTGGGCTTCTCCCTAATGTTGAGTGATGGCTTCTTCAGGGGCGCTCAAGAAAGAAAGAGAAGACACCTCTGTTAGACATTTCTGAGGTATCAGAGGAAGGGTCAGCTGAGGTTCAGTATGAGCATATGGGCTGCATGGCCCTTTGCTGTGCTGACCCTTATGCTTGTTGGAGAACCAGACAGCTCTACAAGGTAACAGACCCCCTTCGCCCCAGTAATGGCTGTGACATTTATTCCTCTAAATCCTGCATCCAATGAGAGAAAAAAAGCACTTCTGTTTCCTAAGAATAATGACATATGAAGGAAAATAAATAAGAATGCTCAAGGATTCACCCCTAACACCCACACAGAGAAAAATTCCTTATAGAAAAGGGTAGTGTCCAATGACTGAGAAAGACGTAGTTTAAAACCAACTTGCCTGAGAGATAAATGTTTGAAAATCCAGTAGATTTTAAAAACCTTCAAGTGAAGCATACAATATGCCACTCGCAAGCATACTGTTAGATAGTTGGACATGACATGAAGAGACCTGCTTTCGGTGATCCTTTTAATAAAGAACTGGGGGACTAACTGTCACTGTGTGTGGTTGTGTTGGTCTTCGGGGGCCTTCTTGTGTTCTCTGTGCTAAGCTATATTGTTAAGCGGTATGCCTGTAACAATAATTTACTTTCATTTCCCTAACTTTTAAAAAGGATGAAGTAAAAAAAATCATGTTTCTGAGCAGCATACATAGCTGGTGCATGTTTTTAAACTCAATTTTACGCTTGTATTACATTTTTAGGATTTTTCTCCTTAATTGTTGTTTTTTAAAGTGCAAAATATAAAGAAAAAAATTGCCTGTTATGATGCATTTCATTATTTTGCTTTATTGGAGAGTATTTTCTCTCGGCTTCTAAAAGTGTTCCAGGATCACACACGTGAGTGATGTAATTCAGTATTCAAGAATAATAATATAGATTAGTTGACAGAGAACTACTTTGAAAGGTATGTGAATTCTCCCATGTATATCATCAGAAAAGTGAAAGGTAAGGTCTTTCCCTTTCTTGTTCTGTAAAATGATTTTGAAAGTTCATCATATTCTTACTAATCACATATTTAAGTCTTTGGTCTTTGAATAGGAGGTAAGTACTGATGCTAAACTTCAGTCTCTAGTCATTAGAATGTACACGGAATACAGATATGCCCACATGTTTCTTTTAATTATGCAACTTTTTTTTAAAGAAAGGCAATCTTATAATAGTACCAATAAGCAGATGCCTTTGCATTATGAGAACGACCTATGGTCAAGGAAGTTTAGCTGGTAAATTCTACTCCTTATTTTGAGAATTTCTTCCAGAAATTCGAGAGTTTTTAGTAAACACCAAAGTTTAAAGCAAGTGTCATTTGTTCCTGCATATGTTCTTTGGCCTCTGCATACTCTTTGGCTCAGTATGGCTGTCTCCTGAGCACCTCTGAATCGCAACGGCCTCAGTCTACAGATCATTCCATGCTGAATATTGTTCCAAAGCTTTACTGTGCTACTAATGCTTCGTGGGAGCCCGCCAGTTGAGCTATATGTCATCCTGCGTCTGAAGAAGTACTTCTCTGACCCTTCCTCTTTCTGCTGTGTTCTAGGTCTTCCTGAACAGTACTACAGTCTCACCTGGTTCCTGAGCCCCATTCTGGGCCTTATCTTCACTCCACTGATCGGGTCCGCAAGTGACCGCTGCACTCTCAGCTGGGGCCGCCGGCGGCCTTTCATTCTCGCTCTTTGCGTGGGAGTCCTATTTGGTGTTGCACTTTTTCTCAATGGATCTGTCATAGGTAATACAATTGTTTCCACCTTGTATGTTTGCTCTGCTACATTGCTTCAAATACATAAATGCACTGTGCATAATAAAGGTAACTGTGCGGACCTACTTGTATAATAAAAACTATACTGTGTAACTACAACCTGAAATAACGATTATAAATTCTACTAACCTCAGATTCTAATCCCATATATCCAGTCCCACTTTTCTTTTTTTTCAGTTGTGTAGGCGGTCATGAGAGGGCCTGGCTTGGCCGTTCGGGTTGGACGGTTCCTAATGAAACAGAACCAAGACAGATTTGCATATGGTTGGGTCTAACCTCAGGTAGCATGGCGGGCAAAAGAATGATGGGTTGAAATACTACCCCAAGCAGTTGCCAGTGGTTAGACTAATTGCAAGCATTCCTCCCATCAGCTTTTGTGTGTTTGAAGTCTGTATTTTGATCTTGAGCATTTGTTTGTTCAGTGTGTCTCTAAATATAAACAAACAGTAGTGTATATCAAAGAGATGTTCTAACAGTACCTAACAATAGTACCTTTTGCTTCATGCTCTCCTTAGTCTCCTCAGACAGGACTCTTTGGTAGTTCTCGTGTGGATTGCTGATTCCCAAAGTTAATGGCAGCGAAAACTGGGCTCTAGGCCTGAAAACCTAGTATCTGAGGCTGCAGCCAAAGAGCCCACAGAGAAAGATCTCTAATTACCTTACTCCTACACTGCAGACACTTGAAGCAGACATGGCTAGTCTTCAAAAGGGGAAAGAACCTGATGGGCACTTGACCTCAGCAGTTCTCTGAGAGGTTAAAACCGTTTGAAAAGCAATCAGTGGGGCGTAAAACTGCTTCCAGTTCACTGAGCCCAGTCACAACCATCCAGAAAAGAATCAAGAAGGCCGGAGAAGAGGTCAGGTTGAACATACTGAAGCATACTTTTTCAAATGTGAAATATGTACCTTGTTCCAACATCTACCCAGAAATAGAGATATAGAACTACCTCACATAGGTGTTACTTGGAGAGCACTCTGTCTTTAGAAGAGCTAGAGTCTATATTCTGGAATTGGGTAACACAAGGATCGTCTGAGGTAGAGTGAATCATCCATGTAGACTCTGCAATACCAAAGTTAAAGGTGAAGGGCTCCATTTTCTCCTACATTTCAACCTGTTGAGAGGAGCATTGAAGCGCTAGACCGGCCAAGCCCTGTGAGCGGCAAGCCTTCAGGGTAATGAATCAGATGCCCTTCTTTTTCTCCCTAATGACCTAAACTATAAGGCGTCCAGAATGACAGTGTATTTGACTAGGGAAACGTTAAAATTCAGAGTAGGTGAGGCACGGAAGTGCCAACAGCAACATATGAAGCAAGGGGTTAACAAAAAGCAGAGAATGTGCTGACTTCCGTTTCACCATGTACAGTGCAGCAGGTAACATCCTAACCTGATGGCGGCAGCAAGGCCCGAGTGGATCTTCTCAATCCTTGTCCTACAATAGTATGGCAGCCCAGCTAGCTCTGGAGACAGGAAGGGCATGAATGACTCGTCTGCCTGTAAATCCTACTAGACCCACCGCTTCACTAAATGCTTTGCTGTTTATCCTGCACTTGTCACGTGAAAGGCATGTTTGTGGAAAATGCTTAATTAAATATATAATGAAACAATTTCTTAATACTTCCAAGGCAACGAGGTATGTATACCCCTCCATCTTCTCTACGAGAAGGGCACGTTTTTGAGAATGTTGCAAAGGCATTACCTGCCCTTGGAAGATGGCAGCATAAGGCAAAAGTAGTTCTTTGCACTTTTTCCTTACAAAATTGGTGCAACTTATTCTCCAGTATGACTGTCTTTTATACGGAAACAGAATATTCCCCACCATGGAGGATGGACCAGAGAACCATTTCTAACTTTAGAGAAACGTTCTAATCTCAGAAAAGTGTCTGTAGAGCACAGGAGGAATGTGCCTAGAACGTTCTAGAAACTTCGTAACCCTCAGACCCGCCATGCCTCTGTTACTGCCAGCTCTATCCGCCCTCCCCTCCCACGGGTAGTGTATGTAAAGGATGGCACTGCATGGCTCTTGTCTTCTTGGGTATATCAGTCCTATGGAAGGGTCTGTGAAGCAGTCGGACCCCTCACAACGAAATGAAGAAAACCCCGAAACTGAGGATCAAGAACTCAGCCTGCTGTTCGGCGGGTGATTTTATGTAGAAGCTCCCCGTCTTTCAGGGCCCTACTACCTCAAGTGAGCGCGTGGATTCACGCATGCGCACTGACACGCCTCTGTGTGTGTACTCTCCCTGCTAGCCAGGACCATGGCACGAGCACCCAGAAATGTCTATGCCCCCCTCTGCTTTTGGGGTGGGGAGGGGGCAATAAGGAAATATGGCAACTAGGAGAAGCATGGACCTATGAGGGACGTCGTGAAGACGAGTGTGACTGAGTGACCTGCGTGGGGCAAAGAGGCAGAGGTGTAGACACAGACATGAACCTGAGGAACTGCACAACTACACATACCCTGAAGGGGCCTCGGCAATGTTGTGTAGCCCGTTTCAATTAATGGGACTCCCCCTTCTCTTTCAATGCACACCTCCCCCCACGGATTGCCTCGGAAGCGTCCGCTTTGAAGTACGGCTCGCTCTGCACTCCCCCGCAGCACAATGGTGCTGCCCGAATAATATTATTAGGCTCGAGATAAACTCCTCCTGCACTTGGCATGGGAAAACACTAGGAACCTGTTCACAGGGAAATGCTTCCTGTTGTGCTCAGGTTTCTTTTTAATGCATATCTCACACTACATCCTGTTTCCAGTATTATTCCCAAAATTATCTCCTCTCGTATTTTTTCTTGCTCTTTTCCAAGACCTGGCTTTGAAAAAGAACAGAACCTGGTGCACGCTGTTCAATCGAAAACAACTCGCGTGGGAAGTTAATTTCTTTTCGTTCCCGAAACGCGTTATAAACAGAAGACCTTTGGAAAGGCAAGATGTAGCAGCTCTCTGTGAGAGCAAAGAAATCACATGTGCTCTTCCATAGAGGTTGTGGCGAGTGAGCTGCAAACTGTGGCGAAATCTATTAACCGCTCTAGAAACTCCCGCTCCGAGATTCTTCTTAATTATATTTATGAGAAATGTTTGGCTTAGTCACAGCTGCGTGTGCAATGTGAAAAATATTTTGTTGCTCAACCAGAAATATATTTTTGTGTTCTCACGAACTGGTTTGTCTGATCTGCAGATTAACGCTAACATTTTTTAGGTCTGGCCTAAAGGTTTTAGCTGTGTTGCAAGCCTTATTTCACCTACCCCCACCCAAAATCATACAAAAATACACACGACGATAGAGACTTATAACAACACTATTTCACTATTGGCCTGTTAACATGTCACTAAAATCATACCCCTTCCAACCACAGCAAAAAAGTACAGATCAACAGACCAGCTCTCTCCAGCCATAGGATGCGTTCACTTTGAGTGACTGCATCTTCCCCTGTACATGTACAAATCCATCAAATAAATAGTACCCTAAGAATAGAACTTGTTTCCTTTGCATTTCCCAATGACTGATAATCCCTATGTATAATAGGGTTTAATCAACTAATTCCATAACTTTGTAAACTTATTATAATTTACAATGTTGATTCCTCATTATAATTCCATGTTGGTATATTTATTTATCCCACAGAAACTGAGCACCCGTCTTTAGCCTAGCTAGAGTATGTATGACGATTTCTAGGTTAAAGGCACAACCCCTCGGGTTTGTGATTAACTTTTCAACCACTTGTATCTGACTTGAGAGAGAACTCTAGTAGCGACTTGATGGCCAGCACCTTTTCTAAAGAATTGTTCTCCCCATGTTAAGAGTGTTGCACAGATTCCCAACCTGACTGTGAGGGTGCACAAAGTATTCACCCTCCTCTTAACGTGCACTTTAGAGGCAGAAAATCCTCCTCGGAATTCGGCTGCTGACTTCATAATGAAAATACCCCTCTTGCTCTTAACTCACTTGGAGCCACTCCAGGCAAAGACTAACTTGTGTATGCTAACTGTAGCGCCCACCTTAAAATAAATAACCAAAATAAGTTAGCTAAATGCACTTTTACTTACCTGTAAATAACATTTCCTATATTTAGTCGGTTGTAATTCCTTGCTGTGGTAGAAATCAAGAAATGTCATATAATTGATCCAATGGAAAAAAGCACAAATGATTAAAATAGCAAACATCTGTTTGCAAAATTATACATTAAAGCCACAGCCCCTCATATTGGTGCAGTCTTTTGAAGCAGTTTCATCTGACGTGGATGGGACCACTATTAACAACTAGTGGAACTGTGACTTTATGTTCGAATTTGAATGCTTTTACATTTGATTATAGAGGGACACCTAGTAATGACTAGTGGAACTGCATCTTCCTGAAAGAGTATCAATGCTTTTGCATTTGGTTAGTGTGGGAGACCTAGTAAGGACTAGTGGACATGATGCTTTATGTGAGAATTTAAATGCTTTTGCATTTGACTCGAGAGGGACACCTAGTATCGACTTTGGAGCTGCAGCTTCAAGTAAGAATTTCAATGCTTTTGCATTTGACTTGTGTGGGACACCTAGTAATGACTAGTAGAACTACATCTTCATGTAAGATTGTCAATGCTTTCCCATCTGACTCAAGAGAAACACCTAGTAACTTATTGAACTGCAGCTTCATTTAGGGGTTTCAGTACTTTTGCATCTGACTCAATAGGGACACTTATTAATAATGACTGGTGAAACTACAGCTTCATGTAAGAATTGCAGTGATTCTGCATTTGACTTGAGAAGGACACTTAGTAACCAATAGAGGAACTGCTGCTTTCTGAAAGAATTTAAATGCTTTTTGCATTTGACATGTGAGGGACACGTCATAAAAACGAGTGGAACTGCAGCTTCATGTAAGAATTTCAGTACTTTTACATTAGACTTGTGAGGGACACCTAGTAAGGACTAGTGGAAATGCATTTTCATGTAAGGTTTTTAATGCTTTTGAGTCTGACTTACCTAATACCAAGTGGAACTACATTTTTATGAAGAATATTAATGCTTTTGCATTTAACTTGTGAGGGACACCTAGTAACGACTAGTGGAACTTCGGCTTCATTTATGAATTTCTGGGGCAGAGTTACTTATAATTCATGCAACTAGCGCAGCAAGGCAGGTTGCTGTGTTACGTTGCATGAATGGGAGTGAGCGGAAAAGCACCATATATATGCTAAGGTATGGCACTCTTCAGCTCTCGCCCTGCGTTATTGCACTTGAGGATGCCTAGCGCCAAAACAGGCACCCTTGCACCATGGTGCAAGGATGACTGCATTGCAGGCATGATTGCTTTTGTGCAGGAAGTGATATCCTCCTGCACAAAAAAATCCTTAAAGGCATATACCTCTTTCTCGAAGTACGACCTAAAAAAGAGGCTAGCACACTCATGGGGATTGATGCAACGGCTGGCGTGCTTGGTAAAAGATCTGTCCTAGTCATGACCTCTTCAGTATATGGACCAGCTTTACCTGAAGCTTTTATATTCTCTCATGGCATCTGTTGGAAAATGCTGAAGTATATGCCACAACTAGTTGCAACCCAGATATTTTGTTTTAAACTGGAAGCACAGCTTAATTCCAGCATTGCTGTTCTCAGACATAACTACAGTGTTATAATTTAGCTTAGATCTGAGTTGTGAAAACAGACCTTGCCACCTTCCCCTCGAATCAGCAATCAAGTCCTAGGTGGGGTTTGGGGATTTTGAATGAGCTACGAGCGAACTGTTTGTAATATGGGTTCAGACATTACATTTCAATCTAAATCATTCAATGTATTGTCTGAAAAGTCATATGTTCTTAAGAGAAGTTTAAAGAAAGAAGTATTTCAAAATTATAATACCTAGCAGCATTAAGTAAGCTTCTAATAATGTAGCTATACAAAAATTGTGCCAAGCAGAAACACTGAAAGCAGAGCAGAATGTTCCAAATATAAATCAGTGCTGATCTTACATACTTCTGCTGGTGGAAAAACGTCCATATTATGTTTTGTGCTAGAGTCAACCCCATTTTAAATACACTAAAAGTATAATTACAGGATGCACCCTAGTGGAGAAGTGTGGCTCACTAGTTAGAGGAGGCAGACCTGGAAGCAGAGGTCAGCCTGGGACCAGGGTTCAATTCCCGGCTCGGCGGGGTCTTGAGCCCTAAAATGTCCATGGACTTGACAATTCTCGCTCCGGTGCCTACTTGATTCACGGGTTCACACTCTGTGACTCTGGGCAATAGCTTGCTTAATCTCCACAACGGCCCCTCGTGGCGGGATGCCTGGCTTTCACCTTGCGGATACCCTGCTGGGGTTATCTCACAGGGGAATACCAGGACGGGTTCCCTAAGCAAGCGCTTAGAAACCGCTTGGTGATTTGCGCTATATAAATTCTTGTACATTTACATTTACATGTGCTGCCGTTATCAGAGAGCGATTGAATATTTCTAGAACACTCCTGAAACATGCCAGGCAATTTCTTTTAAGATTAAATTGCTTCTATAAATGCTAGACTGAAGCCAGAAATAGGAAAGTGCTGCGCAATAAGTTCAAGGTGTTTCGAGTAATTGACAAAAGTTCCACATGTCACTTACACATAGTCGAATGATCATGCTACCAGCTCAACTGAAAAGCTGCATGAGTCTGTGCTGGGCAGATATGGACTGTTATGCCTTCCTTTTAATCTCTCTGTACTCCTATTTCAACCATACGTTTGGCTATTTTTCATTGGTGTGTGTAGATGAGAAATGCCTTTGCTTTGATTTTGATCTTGATTTTCTGCCATGGAGATCATTTTGTCTTTTGGAATTGAGGGGCATATTTACAAGCCCCTATTGCCACAGGAACGTCCCTTAGCGTGGCTTGTGAATAAGGCACCCAGGCCTCGAAAAATCCTAAAAATGTTACCAGACCTGCAGGTTTAGTGACTTAAAAAATCTACTTGACCCAATTATAATGCTCTTGACCCATAAACTGGTTTCAAATTATGTTATCCTGGGCAAGTATTTTAATTCATTGAGACGCCATTTTCTTCTTCATCACATATGAGAGCACCGTCAAATACGCGAGTTCAGCATGTCGGCTGTACAGAAAACTCTTGTTTGGTTTAATAGACTAAACGTTTGCTCCATATATAATACATATCTAGCCACATATAGGATACACATGACCATTGACTTTCCTCAGTTCATTAACCGCATTGTCATAAGTGCAGGGGCAGAAATGTTTATGAACTCGTTTCACTTTTACTAAATACATAACTAACGCATGAGGTAGCAGCACACTGTCATATACAATCAGCAGATTTTACATTGAAATACCCACAGAATTTCCTACTGACATGTGGTTTTAAAACTATATAGTGCACAATGTCTGGAAATCAAGTTTCTGCAAATATTTGTCATTTGCAAATCACCAAGTAAAGTGTTGTGATTTGTTTTGCTCCTATGTACATCTATCTTTGCATCATACTTCTGTATTACAAAAATAATTTCTTTCATAATTCCAGATATATTTTGAAGTTAATGTACTATTCATTTACAAGCTGTTTAAATATTGTGTTAGAGAAAATACCTGACATTTTACAGCCTTTTGTTTCACAATTATTTTCCGATAACACTTAACAAAAAGCACTAACTATATTAAGAGAAAGAAAAGTAAAAAAACATTTTCCAGGAACAGTTAAGCAACAATTAGTAAGAAGAGAAACTCTCATTTGAGGTCTGTTCTTGAACAGACAGGAAATGTGTCAAAACAAAACAAGATTTAAAATGGCCTCTTTATTGCTCATTCCCTCTCTGAATGAACAGAACACCTGTTCCTTCCTGTTTAAATTAACTCACAAGGTCAAGTGACCCGAATCCGAATCAGGTATCAGAGCACTTTACATAGCACCAGTTACTTTACATGAGGACACACATTCATTTTTGTTAGGCACTGGGAGATTAAAGTGATTTGCCCAGAATCACAGGATGTTTTAGCGTCATTACCGAGATTTGAACCCAGTTCCCTAGGTCCAAGGTCAAGCGCCCTAGCCGTTAGGCCAACTCCTCTCCCCTCTCAAGTAGATGCTAAAAATAGCTCAACCCGACACAATGTGGCTCAACATTGCGATTGAGCTATACTTACCATGAAAGATGCGTGCAATGGGTGTTGCGTGGGCATTCCACCGTGTTGGACCTAGAGTTGTCAGGTCACCTAGGGTAGCCTGGCCTAGGGTAAGACAGTCAATTATTAGAGGCACATGTGTAAAGGTTGTACACCACCCAGCAGTAACTCAATGCAATTCCACTCAAAAATGACACTACACCGGTAATTATGGAAAAATATGGATTGCTTTATAAAAATAGTTTGGTTTATCTCTTTCTTTTTACACCAATATTTCTCCTTATATTTCTTCTCACTTTGCGTATCAGGTAACACTTACAAATTCATTTCATTTTTCTATTGTCAGTTTCATCCAAAGTTCAATTCTACTTCACCCACATTTTCTAACAGAGCTACACAGTTAATGAAAGATGGGAAGGGTTAAAAGAGACCAATCTACACAGTTCCTTCAGTAGAGCATTAGCATTCAAAAGGTGTTTCCAGGAACTCTCACAATTGATTCCCTTGATTTTTAACTCCCACCCCGCTCCAGGTTAGCTGAAGAAGGAACACTTCCTGCTCTGTAATCCTTGCGCAGGATGATTTCCACTCTGTCCCCAGGAAGGAGCTGTCCTCTCTTAATAGCTCCTAGAAGACCTTTTACTGAAGACAGTTTATTCACTGACCCCATTATCTCGGAGCTTTAAGCTCTAGTCAGTTGAAACCCTTTCAAACCGTCACCCTCAAAGGTCTCCACCTCTAGTCACAGGGCAATCTTCTGCTACCACGGAGGGAGCCCACCAGTCTTACACAGCTGGGGCGGTTTAGATCACTCGGCCACGCTACCGGCCGACCGGGTTAACCAGGGACACTCCTCCTCTCACTGACTTCTGCCGTTCCTAGCTGCAGTCCTCAGCCGGCAGGACTACAGGCGTCTCTGGAGACAGGACCCGCTTCCCCAATCACACGACAACCTTTCCCCCCCTTCCTCCACCTTACTTGGGCTGTTCGGCGGAAAGCGAGGGCAAAGTCCTTCCACGCTCGTTCTCCAGCTGATCTGCTCCCGGATAACGGGACCTGCGCACTCGCGCAAGCGGTGAAGGGAGGTCAGACTGGGGTTGCCGGTGAACTAGTCACCCGCGCTGCTCACGTTGAACCCTTGTTGTTGGCGCCACTGCTCATGCGCGGGGAAGTAGTGTCTTTACCTGGCAACGCCTCAGCTGCATGAGAATCCGGTTCACTTCCTGGCCTGCACAACATCCAGCACTACTCCAACCCCTCACAACGAAGGCACCACTGAGCCTGCGCGAGGTTAAGCGCTCCTTCGCTCATGCGCAACACCTGTTACTGCCTTGGAAGTCACACACCTCTACTTCAGAGGCTCCTCGGACAGCGCAGGGCACCTCAATTCTCTCGGGTCTCCTTCCGGTTAGTCGGTAAGGTGATCTGGCGAGGGGCGAGAGGGCGGGGAAAAAGCTTCCTTCAGTCAGCGACTCATTAAGCAGGAGCCGAAAGGTCCACAGGGGCCAATCAGTAACCAACCGATGCCTCCAGACAACCAAGACTTAGCAAGAGGGTTTAGTCAGGGGTGAACGGGGGAACGTCTCCATGAAGAGGCTCCTTGCGCGTCCACCTCCCCACACCACTGCCTCTCTCCTCAAGCTCAATAGACTGCACAAAATGGCTTCCTGACCTCTGCCCTTATATAGCCTGTCCACCCAGAGTCCAGTAGGGTCTAGAAGGTTCTAGAAGGTTCTATGTTAACCTATGGGGTTTTCCAGGGGATGGCAGTTGTGACAGTTGAAAACCACCATCTTGTAGATCTAAGTGAATTCCAGTCAGAAAAGGGCACTTTGGCCTGAGGTAAAAGACTATGGGGGCAAAAGAGCATCTATCCCCCAGGTCAACACCATAAAAAAATCTAGTGGACACAAAAAGATAAAAAGGGTATGAGGGGCAAAAAGGGGACAAAATAAATAAATAATAGGAGGGGCTACGCAAAAGGCCAGACAGGTCTAACACGCGTACCCCCCAGCTGAAAGTGGGGAGAGCTACCCAACCCCTTGGGAGTCCTCATCACTAAGGCGGAAATACCTAGAGAGACCATCTGCATTAGCGTGGTCCACTCCAGGCCGATGTTCCACCCGGAAGTCCATTCCCTGTAGGGAGATGGACCATCTCAACAACTTGGGATTTTCCCCATTCATCTGCATCAGCCAACGAAGGGGTCGGTGGTCAGTCTGAACCAGGAAGTGCGAGCCAAACAGGTATGGCCGCAACTTCTTCAGAGCCCACACCACCGCAAAAGCTTCTCTCTCAATTGCACTCCACTTCTGTTCCCGGGGAAGCAGTCTCCTGGATAGAAAAACCACAGGCTGATCCAGACCCTCTTCATTGAGTTGCGATAACACTGCCCCAATTCCATGTTCTGATGCGTCTGTCTGGACAATGAACTCCTTGGAGAAGTCTGGGGCCGTCAGGACCGGTGCTGCACACATTGCCTGCTTTAATTTTTCAAAGGATTGCTGGCAAGCTTCTGTCCAAACTACCCGTCGAGGTTGTTTCTTTGAGGTAAGCTCTGTGAGGGGCGCTACAATAGTGCCATACCCCTTCACAAAGCGACGGTAGTAACCTGTGAGGCCCAGGAAAGCTCGGACCTCAGTCTGGGTCTTGGGGGGTTCCCAGGCCATGATTGCCTCAATCTTTGCCTGGAGGGGCTGCACTGTTCCCCTACCCACCAAGTGTCCAAGGTACACAACCGACCCCTGCCCAATCTGACATTTGCTGGCCTTGATTGTCAAGCCAGCCTGTTTCAGGCCTGGAGAACTGCTTGCAGATGTTGCAAATGGTCCTCCCAACTGCTGCTGAAGATAGCAATGTCATCCAGGTAAGCAGCGGAGAAACCCTCCATTCCGGAGAGGACCTGATTCACCAGCCGCTGAAAAGTGGCAGGGGCATTCTTGAGCCCAAAGGGCATCACGCAGAATTGGAAGTGTCCCTCAGGCGTGGAGAAGGCTGACCTTTCCTTTGCTCCATCTGTCAGGGAGATCTGCCAGTACCCCGAAGTGAGGTCAAAGGTACTTAGATATTGGGCAGCTCCCAGCCGGTCAATTAATTCATCCGCCCTAGGGATCGGATGAGCATCAGTTTTGGTAACTGAGTTCAGTCCCCGGTAATCCACACAGAACCTCCGTTCTGGAGTGGTGCCTGGTGGAGCTGCTTTTGGCACTAGAACCACCGGACTGGACCAGGGGCTACTGGAAGGTTCTATAACTCCTAGCTCTAGCATCTTGGTAACCTCACCATGGATGCTAGCCTTCACCTTGTCTGACAGCCGGTAGGTCTTTGACTTCACTGGTGGGCTGTCTCCTGTGTCCACATCATGGGTACACAGGTGGGTCCTTCCCGGGACAAGGGAGAACAACGTAGAGTACTGCTCCAGTATCTGGCGGCAGTCCTCTCGCTGTTCAGGAGTTAGGGATGGAGAGAGAATCACTCCCTCCACTAACCCATCCTTTTCTTGAGACGAGAACAAGTCTGGGAGAGGTTCGCTTTCCGCTTCCTCTCCTCCATCAGTCACCATCATTAAGATGACCTCGGGCCTCTCATGGTGGGGTTTGAGTCGGTTAGCATGTAGCACCCGTAGGGGCTGTCGAGGGGTCTTAAGGTCCACCAGGTAGGTGGCCTTACCCTTCTTTTCTAACACCTCAAAGGGGCCTGTCCAGCGATCCTGGAGGGCACTTAGCTCTCCAGGCTCCATTACCCACACTTTCTGGCCAGGCTCCAACTCCACCGGGTGAGCGTTGTGGTCATACTGTGGTAAATAAATAATTAATTACCGGTACTATTTTTGAATACATTAATAATAACAGATAGCTCAATAAATAAGAGGCAGGATCCGAGGAATCTGAGGTTAACAGGCTTTAATCAGGCATAAGGGAAGGGACAGGATCGGGACAGCCTGGAATAGAATGGCATAGAAGGCAGCTGCAACGTCTCATTAACAGTACAAGGTATATATAGTAAAACATCACAATTACATTACATACAGTAGGCGTAACAAGTGACAAGCGTAAGATAAGAACACATGGGCGTGAAAAGAAGGCGTGCACAGGGCGTGCACGTAGACATGTGATGAGAACGTCACAGAAGTGTCATGAAATGGGTGGGTACATGGAGGGGGCTACCTGAGCAGCTGGAACCTTTAACCTAGTGGTGCGCGCAAACGGACAATGACGTGTTACCGGGGAGAACTGGGGGCTCTGACTTCTGCACTAGAAGAGGAGACGAAAGTCTGTGGTGTCAGGACGACATGTACCTATAGCATATCTGGTATCTGGTGTTTGGAGTACATGTTGATAGAAACTAAAAGTTATCAGGGTAAAGGCTACTTGACACTAAGGCTGGTGCATGCATATATTCTACATGTATTGCGTGTGCTATGAATCTTCTATGAATATTAATACAGTAATTCACTTGCATGGAGACAGAAAGACTAGACTATAGCTGAAGCTGTTTATGCGGTTCGTTAGCTTAGGAATGTGAAGACGGAGAGCTGAACTGATAACTGTAGGCATAACATATTCTTGGCAGGCAGGCAGGCAGAGCCAGGCCGGGCACCGCGCTGCGCGGCAGGAAATAAGTGAAGGGTCAGGGATGCAGGTGGGGGCTGTATCGCTCCTCGGAGTGGGTTCAGGAGATTGGAGCTAGAATCTGGTGTCCGGGCCCTCATGAGGCCTAGAAACGGGGACAATTCAATGAATTAACGTGCACACTGTAAAACGTGGCAACATAGGCCTAATACTCGTTGCTTTCACGAGAACTGGAAACTGGCATACTAGAGTTGGACACAACTATAATTGCGTCTTTGATCGATCATAGGGGGATATATGCATATCGATCATGCACATATAACATAGGATGGGGAACACGTAGGCACATATAACAAGGCAAAATTCAATTTTCCTCATTCCCTCCTTGTGCCCTACGTTTCCATCAGGAAACATCAATATTCATGATACCATCTATCATTTCATAGAGCATCATTTGCTCGTCTCGAATTTTCTTGGAACGGGATTTAGGACTAGGAATACAAGAGGTAGCACACAAGCCGCAAATCGCAGGGCCACATTGTAAACATAGACAACAACTGAATATAATCATTACTGCTATACCCAGGAATGACAATACTTTCCATCCCCAGGCAGATATTATACTCCAGAGCCAACCGGACCATGTCCAGGTGCCTGGATTCTGGTGTAACTGATGGGCAATTTTATGAAGTCTGGTTATAGCTGAATAAACAGACGGTGCGTTATTAGGAATGAAAATGCAGCAACTAGATCCGATGACTCTACAAGCTCCTCCCCTATCGGCCAGTATGACGTCAAGGACGAGACGATTTTGGAGCACGACAAATCTCATAGCAGATTGTTCTTCAGTTAAGTTACCTAGAGCGGAAGTAGTCTCATTCACTACTGCTTCAAGGGTTCTAGTTAGCCTACGTATTAGCTTACTATTCTGGACAGGACCTATGAAGAAGAAGAAACCTTTATTGAAATCTTGATATTGTTCTAAGGAAGTTTCAGTCTGATCGACAATTGGGGACTCAGTCTCCCTTCTATGTCTAACGTGTACTAGATGTGTGTTTCTGTGATAATCAGATGGGGCTAGGAAAAATGGTGGCAGTAGGAAGGCAATGTAACATGTTCCATCCCAATCTAGGGGCAGACGGGCATATGCGGTCTGACCACACACAAAATAAGAATGACGTGAGGCTTTGAAAATAGATTTCCCACTGTCACTATACTCGACCATAGTAGTACAATCACTATGTCCCACATGTACTGTACCATTCTTTCTGACACATAATTCGCCTTTCACTGGTAGAACTGTAATAGCGGGCAGATCTGGAGTAGTCTCGGACTGAACATTCAAAACCATGAAATTCGAGGAATAATTACCTAGATCATATACTTCATTTTCTAGATCTAACCCTGTTCTATGGGAAAGACCTTCCTTGTCTGGAAAACATGTTCTATTCAGAAGGGACATATCATTTGAGGATGACGTTAATGTGGACCATGCTCCACACGAACCATTGTGTGAAAACGGATAAGGAAAGAGTGGCAGAACTCCCTTCGGTGTCTGGAAAGGGGGGAGTCGACCACACACCCAACAATTAGTGGCATTGCTGGTCTGGTGTGAATAGTGTAACATACGGATAAACGTATTATTTCGCATGGCAAGACGATAGGATAACTCGTGAGGAGGCAGGTCACTAAAAGTGTGCTCTACTGTAACATTAGAAGAAAAATGTACATGTGACTTAATAGGAAAACATAAATGTAAGGCATAACTTATACAGGTAACCATAAGACTCAGAAAGGTCATGAATACTAGAGTAATAATGCATCTACTTCGAAGATTCTTTTGATAACGTATTCTCTTAGAGTTTCGACTAACTCTCTCACTGTGCGGGTCTATCTCATACATGTCAGGAACCTGTCTAAACGTTTCACCCGAGAGGGACTTAGACAATTAAACTGGCTGACTTACTAGACCTTAATTTTTCTTTATACTCCTGCTGCGGAGTTTTCTCTAACAGGGGAAGTTTAGATTCAGTGTCTGGGCAGTCCTTGAGAGCGGGGCAGTCTTTGAAAAAAGTTTTTGGCCGAAGTCCATGAAATCGCTTTACATGACTGCAGTGCAACCACCCCTTCCGGCCTTCGACTTTGATGGCCGTCCTTGTTGTGAGCAGGACAAGTCTTGGCTCCTTCCAACGGGGCTCCAGCGGACTTGAACGATCAAAATTCCTCACGAGGACTAGGTCGCCTGGTATGACCTCATGCGGTTTCACTTCGGTGTTGTCTGGAAAAGCAGCGGCAACCTGGGAACGACAAGAGAGTAGTGCAGACATCAAGGAAGCCAGGTAATCTGTCAGCATATTACTGTCAACATCTGTAATTGTACGTGGTCTAGGTGTACCCCACATGTTTGGGGGACGACCGAAAATGACTTCAAAGGGGGACATGTGGAAAATTAGTGCGTTTTGGTGAACATTATCTGCGCCATCTTGCCTCTTCCCCTGATGCCACACTTTTGTCGTGCGCGCCCGCCATTTAAAGATGCCCCGATCAGAACAAACCCTTTTGCATGCCGCTGGCCCCTGACATAGCCCTTTGCCTTCGCTAAGCCTGCACGCTGACCACCCCCCTGCTTGCACCTGCCTTGAGTCATAAACCCCTCTTCGGCGCTGCTCTGCCCCCGGCCCTCATCCTGTTCCCAGCGCGACACCTCCCTGCTTTCCTTTCATGATCTCCGGCCCTTAGGTGCAAACCCCCTTTTTCCCCGTGTGCCCGTTTTGTCCTCCCCGTTCCCAAGCCGACACCCAGCTCTGCCGATACCACCCTTGCCCCTCCCCGTACAATAGAAAGCTTCCCCCATCAAAGAAATCCCCGGGTTGATCAAAGCCCCCACCCCATGAGACCCAATCACACTCCCCACATTCCGTGACTCGGCGGATTATCCAGCTGCGCGATGCTCATCACCTGTTGTGATTAGGGTGGGGATTTCAACTGTAAATGTGTGTGGGAACGGGCCCCAAAGGGGGATTCCGGGTATGTCCTTCCGTATATCAAAGCTTTGTCACATATATGTAAACTGCAATAAAAACCATAAAACACTGTATATAAGGGGCCAGGCCTCAAACGTAAGTTAGAGCACCTCAGAACGATACCTTCTGTCCGTTTCGTTGTGTTCTCCTCCGGAGAGAATAAAAAAACCTTGTTTCCTGCTTTCCAGTCTCCAGCGCCTGCCTCTTCATTGATTTAAATGACTAGAGGGTCACAGAGGCAATACCGCCGGGCAAATATCGATTGTCCCCGACCCGATTGAAACTGTTTTTACAATTGGCGTCCCAAGCGTGGGGCCCATCAGCGACTCGTGGATCCAGTGGGAGAGGTCCCGACGACAGAGTGAACGACTGCAACGATCGGGAGAGCTCTTGCCCAATAGACCCTCGTCTGGCAGCCGATCATCCGAACTTCACTAGTTCCGAACAGACCTCTCTCGAGTGATCTACGGTCCTGACTGGGAACCATCAGGAGTGCCGTGAGAAATACGAGAAAAAGAGGACGATCGGGCGCTGGATTCGGAAGACAAGAAACTGTCCACATGGTCCGGGTAAGGTCGTGTTGCCACGACTAATTGCGAAATTTGTTTTGATCGATTGATTGTTCAAAATACTAGTATTGCCTTGTTTATTTTTATTTAGAGATTCACTGTCTGCAAACGGAGAAGCAACAGGCTCTCTCTCCCTTTGCAAGCAGTGGAGGATAAGTAGGGTAGCAGCCGTGCTTATTCTTTTTCTCCCCCACTCAATAATTGCTTGAAACTGAACTGTTGTTCACAAACTATTGTTTCCTGGAGATTCTCTGTCTGCAAGCAGGGAAGAGACCATCCTTTTTGCAGATAGTGAAAAGGGTAGGTAACGCAGATCTTTGCGATCCTACTCATTCTCCCCATTGTTATTTTGTTGGTCTATTGGTTTTTTTGGGATCCATGAGGTATTCACTGCCTGCAAACAACGTAGAATAGAAATATTCTGTCTAGTCTTTGCACCTAGTGATAAGATAGGCAGTGCTGACTTTTTAGTCCCTCGTTACGAGCCGTCATGTCTGTCTTCTCCCCATTGATAAATAGCCTGTTTAGCCCGGACCGGGTGTTAGAGGTGGACCATATGGCTCCACTAGAAGGCACCCCTAATAAGGACATGTTCATAAACTATGGGTTAGTCACCATAGCTTATAATAAATTATGGCACAGGTATACCGAAGATAGCCAAGACAAAAACAGTGGCCACTGGCAGGATCCTTTGACCTTGATAAAATAGAAACGTTAGAAATAGCCCTTCGAAATAATAAGACGACGCCAATTATGCTCGACAGTCTCGGTATGTGGCGCAGAGAGGCTACGAAACGACAGAGAAAAGACGAGGATAAACCAAGTAGGGAAATATACCGACAGGACAACCCCAGGACACCGCTACCCACAACTTACCCCCCGACACTATACCAAGGACGACCAGACTTAGGGTCAGACCAATGCGCTTTTTGTAGGTATGTCGGACACTGGAAAGCCCAATGCCCGACTCTACTGAGCGTGAGTAGGAGCAGAGGACCGACAGGAACGACAGACCGACAGTACGAGAAAAGGCGCGAGACAGAGAAGAACCCGACTTACATAGACAGGCCAGACAGAACCACCACGTTTGATTATGCCCGATGGCACAGATTTCGCCAGGAAAATCTCAGCGGCATGATCAAGTTCTCCTAGGTCGGGCAATGTCAAGACGGGAACCCAGCCTCGTTTAAAAACTTACAGACGGAAAGAGATAATTATGACCGATAACTGTTTTTATATTTGTCTTGGGTCTTTGTATGTCGTACTTGTACTGCCCCCCGTCTGAGTTCGTGTGTATGTAAATGTACAAATCTGCGTCACCCCTCTACACGTGTTTCCGTGTTACTCGACCCCTGTTAGCAGAAACTTAGCATAAAAGCAACCTGGAAAGAAAGAAATGATAAAACAAAATCCGTAGAACATTAATAAACTTGAACTTTTAATTTAACACAACAAACAAGGAATAATAACGATAAACTGTAGAAAATGAAAGTCAAACAGAACATTCGCCCCCCCCCCCATTCTGGAACCTTCCAAAATAGGGCAGGGTTACGGCTACGCCCAACCAACGGCAACCCATATAAGGCGAGCCCCGCCGCCAACTCTTGGTCAGGAAATCTTAACGTATGGGGGAGCCGGAGGAGAGGCAGGAGCCCGCAGCCTGGGCATTTGCAGGTAGTCCCGCCACATGTCTCCTTGGCCGGCCGCAACGGGCCTGGAGAGACTAAGGTAGTCCCGCCACATGTCAAGAGGAGAGCGAGGCATCTCTTCCTTTTCTCTTCTGTCACAGCCGCAGCAGTCCTGGACGGCGGGATGTCCTGCACGTACCTCCACAACAATTTGTCCAAGTTGGGCTGGGAGGGAGAGGCGACGCGGACGAGCCTCTCCCACCTCCACCGGTAGGAGGTTTCCCAGCCCCCAGTCCGACGCCGAACACCCCCAGTCAGGCGATGGTGCCCATACTTCCACAGCACCGGACACACCATGGTGGCACCCCAGTACTTGCGCAGCACCGAACACACAATGGTGGCACCCCAGTATTTGCGCAGCACCGAACGTACAATGGTGACACTTAGGGAACACCGGATGTGGAGAGGCCTTCATGCAGGGCGATGAAAAGGAGCGGCATGGAGTGCACCGGGAGAAGGAGACGATGTGAACGAGTCTCCCTCGCCCCCCCCAGGTGGGGGCATCACAGCTGCACCCCAGCTGAACGTCCCGCTCTCACAAAACAGGGACCTCTTCCTTTCACTCCGAAGGGTCTCTTCCATTCTTGCAAACTCGACGAGGGTGGCCCCTGTAGGGCCTCAAAATGGCGTCTGGATCCGCTGGAAGGCGGGCCCCGGCCACTAGAGTAACTTCGGCCAGCCATACAACTCAAACATTTGTCCCATGGAGCACGAGCCCCCATCTCCGGCAGCATCTCCGCAGCCTTGAAGATCATACAAAGGTCCCCGGCGGAGCCTTCGGCCTTTGCAGGTTTCCGGTAAGGGACGGCTGCTTCGATCGCCAACGAAACAAACATGACATTGCCACACCTTCTGTTAGCGTGAATTCTAGAACTGCCGAAAAGGACTCTGGTCCAAACTGCCAGTAATGGAAACATTTCCCCCTGATGCTGCTTCCGGACTGTGCCGGCCCCGCCCAAAATGGCGCTGGTATCAATCGGAACTTACGAACACCTCGTGGTGTTCCTTCGCACTAATATAAACTTGATGTTCTGAGATTTTTGTGATCCTTTGTACACTTGGCTAGAAAAGACAAGGAGAGCTCACTCGACGAACAGTATGAAAAGATCCCCGTTACAAACGTTGATTACGAATATACAATGTATTATATTTTTATAACTGATGTAAACCTCATTTACGATACATGCGTACGGTATGTATATAGGAAATCTGATTACAACTGTTATGCTTATGTTTCTAAATTATGAAAATATATGCCCCCGAACCCCCAGCCAATTAATAGACGTTTTAGTCTCTCACAAATGAATGAATGAAACTTTCCGATGTTTTTACTGTTGCAAACGACACCCCCGCTGTACGCACTTTAGCCATTGCCACGACCGACCAAATACGACCACACCCTCCTAATCCATATGCTGAAATGAATTTGCAAAATAAAGTCTTTGAAACTATGGACGGGTATTGCATGCTTTATTTTAAGACAATATGGGATGGGTAGGAAAGTTCTTTTTCTGTGCACCCTACTCTGCTCTCTCTTTAAGGTTAAAGGAAGATGGTTGCCCAGCCCTGGAGGACGGATCGGATTGACAACACGACACTCCGTCTTAAAAGTACGCGACTGACTCATGAACTCTCGCGTAGAGGAAGACCGTGACTTCCAAGGATGGGTAAAACGAATGGTGTAAATGAGGGAATGTAAAAGGAGGGTGAAATGAAATAATGTAAATATTGTAAAGTACAACGTTCCAAAGTAGCAGGGACCCAAGAACCGAAGAACTTTAGAACGCCACGGCGTTGAAAGAGGTTTAAGGATCCCGATAGTGAGATATATCCTTTGACTAGATACCTCGCACTAGGCACCTCTGGTTTCCTTTTTATGTTTCCCCGCACACGCCCTACATGAACACACTACCCCCCTCGACTCCGAAAACCATATCCCCGGGGACCCTGCCCCAAGGAGGAAAGACGAGTTAGAGGTAAGTAAAGGACTTATGAATCCATGTATTTGTATGCGCGCGAATGCTGTCTCCCCCACCCCCTCCCCTTTTTTTCCTCCCTCTGCAGGTTACATCAGAGATTACAGCCAAGGTGTGGCGAAGATCTGAGACCTTGCCATGTCTAAGTGCACGAAACGGACTAGCGCCGCAGGGTGGTGTCTAAGCACGCCTGCAAACTACTCACGTATCGAACAAACCCGAAAAATTAGCACAACCTGATAAAAAGTGATCACCCTTAAACCAGACCGGACGAATGAACCCACGTTACGTATGATGCGAAACTGTGAGGGAATGTGTGTGTGTGTGTGGCTGAGGCGTTGACCCAACTGGTCAAAGGACCGAGAATGCGAGAAAGTGCGACAAAATGGTACCTCCTTTCTCTTCTTTCCTTTTCCCAAAGCACGTCCCCTCTACCCTGTCTAATGCTCAAACTGCATGATTACAAGCTAACGTGGACTCGTGAATACCCTTTACTGTGTAATGCACTAAATAGCCTTTCTCGAACGCACTGCCGCCCTCTCCGTTGCACGTGTACTATTTAGCCTGCCGTTGCACTCTCTCTCTCTCTCTCTCTTTCTCTCTTCTCTCTCTCTCTCTCTCTCTCTCTCTCTCTCTCTCTCTCTCTCTCTCTCACTCTCTCTCTATTTTTTCACTACCACTCTTCCGAGTGGTTAGCCCCGAAATTGGCAGATTGCCACCCCTAGCACACCACCTAATTGGCTTCAAATACCGTCAGTATTTGCACAAACATTTGTCTTTAATGCAATCACCCTGAGGCCGCGTCATTACCTCTCCTTTTCCGCTAGAAGTCAATGAAACCAGGTTGGGCCGTAAGGGAAAGGACAGGTAAGACGACAGAGGTTCCCTAATCTGGCCCGAAATAAGGGAACTACATGTCAACGGCTCCTATAGTATAAAACAAGGACCTCAGACTACGCGACCCTCCCCTCCCCGAATCGTCGCAATACCCAAACCAGAAAAACGATCACCCCCGTTGCCTCCCCTGTCTATGTCCCTGGTTGTTTCCCATAAATCCCCTGTCCTTCCTAGTTAAGTAACCGGGCTGTAAAAGGTTACGTAGGACCCAGAATGATGTTTTACAAGGTTAACAGACTAGACCAAGGTAAAGAAATCGTCAAAATGAACCTCGCAGTAGCTGAAAAACAGGATGCACCGATAGAAAGGAAATGTTTAGCCATGTTCGTCTCTCAGCGAAATACCTGTGTAGTACCATGTTGACGACTCACTGTACCCTTTTGTAAATGTGAAACTCTAGAGAACGGCATATCTTTGCCAGATTTATCTCCCGAAGGTGGGTTACCATCAGATGAACTGTCATGCCTGTAATAAATGATTATGAAGGAAAGTCATAGTAAATCCAGCAGGTCCGCCACCGGTCATTCATATGCCAGTTGTGAACGTTAAAAATGACGGACATTTTCATTCTTTGCCTGGAGCTGGGAGAGAAATGGACTTTTTGATTATCTTCATCCGAAAATTTTCTAAAAGACTGTCTTTTCAAACTTGTTTAAGGGTACTGCTGTTGGAGGAGAGAAGGACCGGATGTGGGAGCACGAGGCCCGACTGCAGACTAAGGGACACCTACGACATTGGCCAAGGCGAGACCACGACTGAAAGGAGCTGCAGGACGAGGCACTGTTTTCGACAGCATGAAAAGAAAGGGTCGACCTGATGCCCCTGCTCGACGTCCAGTGCCTGTCGACAAGTCCCCGCTCTCTGAATTCCGTCACACGCCCGCCTATTTGAAGTCTCTCGTTCCCCTAGTTTGTTCCTAATTTGGCCTTGCTCCATCCCCCTCTTTTTCCTCTGACCTACCCTATAGACTGTTTTGAACGCTCTTCTTCCATCGGAACTTTCTGACAATCACCTCAAAGGACACGGGGCGAAAAGGACCTTTCCGACCAGAAACGCGAGGAAAGGGTCGTGCCCTGCAACGCAGAACTTAGACCAGAGCTGGACTCGTAGCTCCACCGCCGGTGCTCAACAGCGCCAACGAAAGACCACAAAGAACAATGAGAACTCGTAAACTTCGAACGTTTGACCTCCTCAACCACCGTTTTTTTCTACGCCTCATTTCTCTCCCAGCCACCATTGTATTGATCCTGCTCCAATCCGAATCCGAAATATGTATTAACCTGCCAATTTACGTTATGATATGTACTTGCTGCTCGCCGTTTTTGTATTTCATTCCTATGACTTTCCTGCTGAACAAATTTATCAAAGTTCATCAAATAGGTGCACCTCCTAAAAACTAGAAACCTCAAAGTGTATTGTTTACAACTCTTTATCTTGGGTTTCCTACCGTTCTCTCTCTCATGCTCACCACAATAGACCCGAGTAGAAAATGAACCAACAAGATGTCTTGAATATGTTAAAGGAGGGACTGTGGAAAATTAGTGCGTTTTGGTGAACATTATCTGCGCCATCTTGCCTCTTCCCCTGATGCCACACTTTTGTCGTGCGCGCCCGCCATTTAAAGATGCCCCGATCAGAACAAACCCTTTTGCATGCCGCTGGCCCCTGACATAGCCCTTTGCCTTCGCTAAGCCTGCACGCTGACCACCCCCCTGCTTGCACCTGCCTTGAGTCATAAACCCCTCTTCGGCGCTGCTCTGCCCCCGGCCCTCATCCTGTTCCCAGCGCGACACCTCCCTGCTTTCCTTTCATGATCTCCGGCCCTTAGGTGCAAACCCCCTTTTTCCCCGTGTGCCCGTTTTGTCCTCCCCGTTCCCAAGCCGACACCCAGCTCTGCCGATACCACCCTTGCCCCTCCCCGTACAATAGAAAGCTTCCCCCATCAAAGAAATCCCCGGGTTGATCAAAGCCCCCACCCCATGAGACCCAATCACACTCCCCACATTCCGTGACTCGGCGGATTATTCAGCTGCGCGATGCTCATCACCTGTTGTGATTAGGGTGGGGATTTCAACTGTAAATGTGTGTGGGAACGGGCCCCAAAGGGGGATTCCGGGTATGTCCTTCCGTATATCAAAGCTTTGTCACATATATGTAAACTGCAATAAAAACCATAAAACACTGTATATAAGGGGCCAGGCCTCAAACGTAAGTTAGAGCACCTCAGAACGATACCTTCTGTCCGTTTCGTTGTGTTCTCCTCCGGAGAGAATAAAAAAACCTTGTTTCCTGCTTTCCAGTCTCCAGCGCCTGCCTCTTCATTGATTTAAATGACTAGAGGGTCACAGAGGCAATACCGCCGGGCAAATATCGATTGTCCCCGACCCGATTGAAACTGTTTTTACAGACAGACCGGAACG
Source organism: Lissotriton helveticus (assembly GCF_964261635.1). NCBI lineage: Eukaryota > Metazoa > Chordata > Amphibia > Caudata > Salamandridae > Lissotriton > Lissotriton helveticus. Next base: position 200,271,057 of record NC_136063.1, on the reverse strand, counting down.
GGAGTGAGCGACCATTCTCATATAGAAAAGGGCGACTGGCAGTGCTACTATCCAATCTACGCCTTTCTCTGCGCATACTTTGGCAATACGGATTTTTAGAGTCTGATTATGTCTCTCTACAAGACCGGCTGCTTCAGGATGTCGTACACAATGGAACTTCCACTGGTACCCTAACAGAAGAGATACTTGTTTCATGAGTTCGGATGAGAATGGCTGGCCGTTATCTGAATACACGACCCTAGGCAATCCATAACGGGGGAAAAACTCACGAACCAACTGCTTGGCAGTGGTCGCGGCAGTGTAATCTGGGACTGGATATGCTTCTGTCCACCTGGACAAAGCGCATACAACTACGAGGACATACTTGAAACCTCGACATCGCTCCATCTGAATATAATCCATCTGGAGGACTTCAAAAGGGTGGTCAGGAGGATGGAATCCACCTTGTTCCACCGGGACACCTTTACCTGGGTTGAACTGACAACAGATCATGCAGGTACGCACTTTCTGCTTGGCTGCTGCTCGTAAATGCTTGTTGAACCAGAGGTTCTGAATACTGTCTAGCATGGCTTTTTCTCCTAAGTGTGCTGGACTATGTGCGGTGTTAATAATGACTTGAACCATAGAGTCGGGGAGAAACCATGTGGCTTTTCCCTTCGTCAACCATCCTTGATCTGTCTGGACCCCTCCTTGTTCAGACCATTTCTTGATTTCATCGGGAGTAGCATGTGACTGTATATCTAGTACGTCTTGTGTAGGGTCCTTAACTGTCATACAAGTAGTCTGAACTGGAATGTCTGTCTGTGTCGGGTTAACTGGAATGTCCGGAGTCTGAGCTGTAAGCTTGGCTGTTCGATCTGCCAGGTCGTTACCCTGGGAAATGATGTCAGTGACTTTCGTATGTGCCTTGCACTTCATGATAGCGATAGCTGTCGGTAAATGTATTGCATCTAACAGAGCTTGAATGAGGGGGCCATGCTGAATCTTGGTTCCATGAGAAGTCATGAAACCTCTTTCTTGCCAGAGTACTCCGAAGTCGTGTACGACTCCGAATGCATAACGTGAATCTGTATATATATTTACTTTCAGGTTCTTAGCTCATATGCAGGCTTGAGTCAGAGCGACGAGCTCTGCTGCTTGAGCAGACAGGGTGTCAATACGATGTGTTTCTATAACTTCAGTGTCAGTAGTCACTGCATACGCGGCTACTAGTTCTCCTGTACTTGTTCTCATACATGAACCATCCACGTAAAGTGTCAGGTCGGGATCAGGTAATGCAATGTCTGTCAAGTCTTGTCTTGGCTTTGTCATGGTGTTAACAACTTCCACACAGTCATGTGTGGCAGGATTTGAAGTAACTGAGGGTAACAGTGTAGCGGGATTTAAAATGTTGCAGCGTCTGATTTCTATGTGTGGCTGAAACAGTGTCAGTTCATAACCTGTTAAACGTGCAATTGTCAAGTGCTGAGTCTGTGTTCGGTTTAAAAGAACTTCCACGGAGTGTGGAACTTGTACTGTCAGGGAATGTCCTAACACTATGGAATCACTTTGTCTGATAGCTAGTGCTGTGGCTGCAACTGACTTGAGGCACGCAGGCAGAGCCTGGGCCACCGGATCTAATGTGCTAGAGAAATAAGCACAGGGCTTGTATTGTCCTGCTTGATCTTGTGTGAGAACAGATAATGCAGTACCATCACGTTCGGTGACAAAAAGTGTAAAAGGCTTACTGTAGTTCGGTGTCGCTAATACAGGTGCATTACATAAAGCTTTCTTTAACTCATTGAAAACAAGTGTATGTTCTTGGGTCCAAGGGAGGACAGTTGATACGGCTGCCTCCTGTGTCGTTAACTGTATCAGTGGTTTGGCTAGATATGCGTACTGAGGAATCCATTGTCTGCAGTAAGAAGTGAGGCCGATAAAAGCTCGTACCTCCTTCTGAGTCTTGGGCTGTGGAAGATGTGCTATTAACTGGATACGGTCAGGTGTCAACTGCCTACCCCTCTTGGACAGTAAGTGTCCAAGGTAGACCACTTGCTGGACACAGAATTGCAATTTCGAAGGGGACACCTTGTGCCCCATCTCGGCCAGGAAATACAAAACTGTAAGTGACGCACGTTCGCAGTCACGTTCAGAACGGGCTGTGATCAGTAGATCATCGACATACTGGAGCAGAGCAGTGTCAGTTGGCATGTGAATATTGTCTAGTTGTCTCTTAAGTGCTTGACTGTAAATGCTAGGGCTTTCTGTGAAACCTTGAGGAGCTCGTGTGAATTTATAGCTTCTTCCATTTAAACAGAATCCGAAAAGAAACTGGCTGTCTGGATGAATGGGGACACTAAAGAATGCGTTCTTGAGATCAATAACAGTGAAGAACGTGGCTTCGGAATCAATGGCTGTCAATAGGGAAGAAATATCTGGAACCACAGGGTACTGGGGTATGATACATTTATTAAGTTCTCGAAGGTCAATCACTAATCGATAAACTGGAGGTGCATTTGGATCAGTACGTTTTAGAATCGGAATGATAGGAGAATTACATACATTGGAGTCAGTTTCTACAACCACTCCTTGAGCAATGAGCTCGTCAATAATTTTCGATAAGGCTGCTACAGCCTCAGGTGGCAATTTGTACTGTCGGATTCGTGGTAATACAACACCTTTCTTCAGAGTGACACGATAGGGTGTAATGTGCATACAACCTACATCAGTTGGACCCTGCGCCCATAAATGCTGTGGTACATTCAATAATCGTGGATCAAAATCACGTAATACATAATGATCTTTAAAGTCTCGTAAGAACAGTCGTACCCCTTCTGGGGAACAACATATAACTGCTCCTAATTCTTTCAGGGTCTTAATGCCTAGTAAGTTTTCTGGACAAGATTTCGTAAGTAACAAGTCTGTAGTTCGGGACAATGGACCAACTTCTAGAGTAACTGGTTTCGATATTTCATTAACAATAGGCTTTCCTGAAAATCCAAGGGAAACATTTCTAGAGCCTGAGAGTGGAGCCCCTGGAACCTCGTCATGACTGATGGTAGTCCTACTTGCCCATGTATCAATCAGAAACTTTCTGTCTTTCCCTAATACTTGACTGTGTACATAGGGACCCTCTTGATCTACAGGAATCTCGATGAGAGGCAAGCCAACCTCCCTCTCTAGGCTGTTTCATGAATACTGCTGATATTCTGGATAATCTGACTGGGCATACTGGTACATCTGCTGTGTAACGTGCTGTGTGGCAGCTATAGGCTGCGGTACTGTAACTGCCTGTTGTGCGTTCTGCGGTGGCTGGGAAGTCTGTGAAACTTGTTCTTGTCTAGGAGGACGTGGTCTCTCTTTCGTCTTACCAGTAGCTATGTTATGTTTCAGAACTGCACATTCGTTTATATAATGACCTGGCTGTTTACAGTAATTGCAGGTCCCTTTAACGGGAGCTGTAGGATGACTAGTTCGACTCGGACCCCTCTTCTGACTGTCTTGCGGAACAGATTGTGCAGCTAGTACTTTCATTTTCGTGTCTTTCATACGTCTCCTTTCATGTTCCTGCTCCTCCCTGATTCTGTTCTGGTGATACTGGAGCATCTGAAGCATTTGTGACGGAGTATTAGCTTGCCAAGTACTCTCGACTTTCAGTACTCGATTTTTAACTTGTGGACTTGAATTCTCAACTAGCTTGGTAACAAAAAGATGTGGATACGACTCACTACATGTTTTCAGACCACTATTAATAATGAAACATTTCTCAAATCTAGAATAAAAATCACTAGTGTCTTCGTCTTGTTTCTGTTTACAGGCTGAGATAGCATCCCAGTCTTCCTTTTTCGTGGCTAGTAATCTTGGCAAGACTTGTATTAACAATTCGGGCAAAGCTTTAGCTTTTTCCCCAAGACCGGTACCTGGAACTCGTGTGTTATCTTCAGTCTCTAATGCGGTCCAATCTATCTTTTTCTCTCCCACCTCCCATTCTTTTTCCTTGAGTTTTTCATATATGCCCGCAGGCAACAGGACCTTTAACATTTTAATGATATCAGGATACGTGTATTCTCCCATACGGAGCATGTCCTTTAATTCACGGTGGAACCCTGCTGGATCTTTATCGTGACATGGTATTAACTTTTTCATTTCAAGGAGTTCTATTTTCGTGATAGGGGTGTAAACAAATACTCGTTCTAGATCACCCCCCGCTCCCTTAACTGGATGTACTTCTCGTAACGGATTCTGTCTGTCTATATAGAATGATTTTCTTTCTGGGGGTGGGACAGGAACAAAATGTGGATTCAGGAACGTTCTGTATTTGTGGCGCTGTTCTAATATGACACTAATTAAATCGGTACCTAGACCTTTCCATCGGTTTAGGAGTAACTCGTTCAGTACATCATGTAAAGGACCTGGATCAGAATGCTGGTCCTCATACAGTGTAATGAGGTGCTGGATCATATACGTACCCACCAGACGCTGCTCGGCTGGGGGCAGTTTCAGAAACGTTTGGGCCACTATTTCATCTGGAAACGTGGTAGAATCACTAGTCCATCGGACTGCTGATCGGGCTAGTTCTTGTTCATGCATTGTACTAAGCTCGCTATAACCTATTCGTGATTTCAGAATCTTATCGGTGGCCTGGAATACTTGTTCAAGAGAACACTGTTCTGGTACTGGAGGAGGAAAAACTTTCTTGTAATCTAGGCGTGAATGTCTGTCGGGAAATCTAGTTCTACCTACATACGCTATTCTGGAGGGATTCTCGCTGTCTACCTCTTCACTAGAAGAGTCATTCTCTTTCTCGGTTCCTCTTTTTGCTTCCTCTTTCTGGTGTATACTTATAATTTCCTTACGGATTTTCTTGTACATACTTTCTACACTACCTTGTGTCTTGTGTTTTCCCTCGGCTATATTGTCACTCCACCTGATCAGGCCTTTCATCTCGTCTTTGTCTTTATCGGGATAATCTTGCTCTCTTATTAAACAGTTAATCAAGAACTGTAAAATCATATGTTGAATCTCGACTTTTCTGTGTGCCATAGCTTCGTGAATACTTCCTGGATTCTCCCCTGTACGGACAAAACGATATATTCTGTCTAGATGATCCTTCATGTCGGGCAGGGTGACCAAAAAGTTGGCAACCCGTCTTAAACGTACTGAATATAATACCATGTGATCTTCGCCTGGAACTGGATCATATATACAGTCAGTAAGAAGTCGCTTGAGGTCTGTGTATGTAGCCACTTTTGGCGTACGCTGTAACGCTGCTTCTCGCGGCGTCAGTCGTCTTACTTGAGGCGGGGTGATAGGAGCACCTCCCCCCGCTCCTCCTGAACTGGAATCGTCAGTTAATACTGTACGGGCTGGTAGAGTAACTGGCAAAACACGTGGTGTGGACTGGTCCGGGGGTACTGGCACATTAACTTGGTCCCCGGGACCAGTGGCTGGAGGAACAGGAATTACATTATTAACAGGGTGCTGAGGGTGAGCAGGCGGAATTTGCATATTCTGGGACTGTATCGTCCAAATAGGACGAAAGAAAAATTTCAGCCGCGGTCGGTTTATGACGTAGCTTAATCGGGACCAATGGTGGTGGTAAATTACAGGGTGCTTCCGGGGTTGCCTTCATTGCAAAAACAACAATGATGGACAGAATGTGGATCAATGTCACACATTCACCCCAGTCCAAAGATCTGGGCCCAAATCCATCGTTTTTTTGCACTCCACACCACCTTCGGCAAGCCCTCGGCAAGAAGAGGATACATACCTTTAATAAGGGCATTTCTCTGTCTGTCTGACTGTTCTGCTCTAACTCGTTCACCTTCTTCGATTAATTCCCTTTCTTGGGCTTTTTCTGAGGATTCCCTACTTAATTCTGCTTTTCCGAATTCTTTTTTGGTTCTTCTATGAGATTCTTTGCGCCATAACTCGATGGCATCTTTCTGGGACTGTCTGGCTTTCTTTTTCCATAATGCTTCTTCTACTCGCATGATGCACTCGGCATCCCATGTACCTGATACAGGCCATCTATATTTCTCTTCAAGATCCTTCGTGTACTCCACCCATAAGTCTAGATATAATATGGCATCTAAGCCATGCTTGTGATACATGAAATGACCAGGACTGTCCCTAGGAGGGACAGGAACTGCTTCTTCGAGTAACCCTTTTCTAGTTTTTATCTGACGTAACTTCGAAAACAGAGGCATGTCTGAGTTGTACTTGCGAACACAATACACAATAATCACAGTAATGAAATGGCAAACAAATCACTCATACCACGACATAGATATACATTAATAACAGTTCGAACAGAATACTACCTGATACACTGAAAACATAACACTTGAATTTCTCGAGAACAGACTTACTAGAATTACTGGATGCACTGCTAAAACAGTACAGAACATACCGGTCTCGTGAAGAGACACGTCATACCGTATCCACCTAGGTGAATACTTCGGACTGGATCTGTGTACCCAAACCCATCGGACCAGGGACTAACTAATGAACCTGTCTAGATACTTCCCCCGCAACGGTACTCACCGGGAAGCAGAAACTGAAGGCCTCGGACTGGACTGGACTGCTACGACGTCTGGTTACGAACTTCGGACTTCAGAAACAGGTGGGCCTCCGGATACCTCGGACCTTGCTCTCTTGGCTTGGGCTCTGGTCGGGACGAACCGCATTCCACACCGCCTCGTCTGGATGCCGGACCTCAGTTTCCGTCTCCTCCGTGGGCCTGAGGGAGACTTGAAGCAGAAATATCTGCACGTGCACGGTAGAGTTCCGTCACGGCTGTAGAAGGGTCAGGGGGCCTGCGTTACATCGCCGGCGCGTGGGGAAAGGGCTCGTCCCTATTCGGGCGCCATTTTGTGGTAAATAAATAATTAATTACCGGTACTATTTTTGAATACATTAATAATAACAGATAGCTCAATAAATAAGAGGCAGGATCCGAGGAATCTGAGGTTAACAGGCTTTAATCAGGCATAAGGGAAGGGACAGGATCGGGACAGCCTGGAATAGAATGGCATAGAAGGCAGCTGCAACGTCTCATTAACAGTACAAGGTATATATAGTAAAACATCACAATTACATTACATACAGTAGGCGTAACAAGTGACAAGCGTAAGATAAGAACACATGGGCGTGAAAAGAAGGCGTGCACAGGGCGTGCACGTAGACATGTGATGAGAACGTCACAGAAGTGTCATGAAATGGGTGGATACATGGAGGGGGCTACCTGAGCAGCTGGAACCTTTAACCTAGTGGTGCGCGCAAACGGACAATGACGTGTTACCGGGGAGAACTGGGGGCTCTGACTTCTGCACTAGAAGAGGAGACGAAAGTCTGTGGTGTCAGGACGACATGTACCTATAGCATATCTGGTATCTGGTGTTTGGAGTACATGTTGATAGAAACTAAAAGTTATCAGGGTAAAGGCTACTTGACACTAAGGCTGGTGCATGCATATATTCTACATGTATTGCGTGTGCTATGAATCTTCTATGAATATTAATACAGTAATTCACTTGCATGGAGACAGAAAGACTAGACTATAGCTGAAGCTGTTTATGCGGTTCGTTAGCTTGGGAATGTGAAGACGGAGAGCTGAACTGATAACTGTAGGCATAACATATTCTTGGCAGGCAGGCAGGCAGGCAGGCAGAGCCAGTCCGGGCACCGCGCTGCGCGGCAGGAAATAAGTGAAGGGTCAGGGATGCAGGTGGGGGCTGTATCGCTCCTCGGAGTGGGTTCAGGAGACTGGAGCTAGAATCTGGTGTCCGGGCCCTCATGAGGCCTAGAAACGGGGACAATTCAATGAATTAACGTGCACACTGTAAAACGTGGCAACATAGGCCTAATACTCGTTGCTTTCACGAGAACTGGAAACTGGCATACTAGAGTTGGACACAACTATAATTGCGTCTTTGATCGATCATAGGGGGATATATGCATATCGATCATGCACATATAACATAGGATGGGGAACACGTAGGCACATATAACAAGGCAAAATTCAATTTTCCTCATTACCACTCTTTCATGACTGCCTGGCTGGCCTCCAAGTTGTCAAAAGCTTGCTTCCACAACTTCGCCATTTGGCTCCTGAAGGCCAGCATGTAGCTCACCACATCCTGGGGGGGTTTCCTGGGAGACTTTTCCCATCCATCCTTCACCAGGCTGAGAGGGCCGCGTACAGGGTGCCCATACAGAAGCTCAAAGGGGCTGAAGCCCACTCCCTTCTGTGGCACTTCCCTGTAGGAAAATAGCAAACAGAGTAGGAGGACGTCCCATTTCCTCCGCAGGCTTTCAGGCAGACTTCTGATCATGCCCTTCAAGGTCTTGTTGAACCTTTCTACCAGTCCATTTGACTGGGGGTGATAGGGAGTGGTGAACCGGTAGGTCACTCCACACTCCTTCCACATTGCCCGCATGTACGCTGACATAAAGTTGGTCCCCCTGTCGGACACAACTTCTTTGGGGAAACCCACTCGGGTAAAGATCCCCATCAGGGCCCTAGCCACCACAGGTGCAGTGACAGTCCTCAGAGGAATTGCCTCTGGGTACCGGGTGGCATGATCCACCAGAACCAGGATAAACCTGTGACCAGCTGTTGTCGGTGGATCCAATGGCCCCACAATGTCGATGCCCACCCTTTCAAAGGGGGTGCTAACAACAGGAAGTGGTTCCAGGGGAGCTTTCAGCTTCACCCCTGCTTTCCCACTGGCTTGGCAGGTTACACACGTCCGACAGTAGGTTTTCGACGCCACTTTCATCTGAGGCCAGTAAAAGTGGGGGACAAGCCGAGCAAAGGTCTTGTCCTGACCTAAGTGTCCTGCCAAGGGAATTTCATGAGCCAATTCCAGCAGAAAGGCTCGGTACCGTTGCGGGACTACCAAGGCCCTTGATGAACCAGGTAAGGGTACCTTGGGTTCACTGTAGAGGAGTCCGTCCTCCCAGTAAATGTGGTAGTGTCCCGCAACGTCCCCTGCTGCCTGGGCCTCGGCCTGTCGCCTCAGTCCCTCAAGGGTAGGGCACTCCTTCTGGCCCTTTCCTGGTAGGCCCTCCCTCCACATGCCACTCAGCAGGGATGGGTAGGTCCTCCAGGGAGACTACTTCCCCCTCCACGGACTCCTGGACCACCCCTGCAGGTGGCTGATCTGTCACATGGGGTGTGGAAGCCAAAGCAGGCTTCTCCTGTCTTCGGGTCTGTCCCTTTTTGGCAGCGGGCTGGGCCATTCTTCCAGGCTCCAACCCGGGCGAACTCCCTCTCTGGGCAGTCGCAGACCTTGTGCTTGCACAGGCCTAGTCAGGTGTACCCAGCATCTCTGAATGCGTCCGGTATTTCACCTCTCTCCATGCATTGTGCTCCATTTCATTCCCCAGCAGACAATCGACTGGCACGGCAGGGCTTACGGCAACTCGAAGTGAACCTGCAACCCCTTCCCACTCAAAGGGAACCTCGGCCACAGGGTAGTGGCCCATTCTGCCGTCAGCCATCGCGGCGGGGTGGAGTACGTTGGGAATCACCTGCTCTGGAGACACCAGTTGACTTCTCACCATAGTCATACTGGCTCCTGTATCTCTCAGAGCCTCCCCTCTCTGGCCATTGATGGTGATCCACTGCCCATACTTGGTAGTATTTGGGGGCACCTGGATCTTAGGAACCATCTCCCGTTCTCCCAGGGACACTAAGGTGACACCCGCCCACTCACCCCCCTTATCTAAGGGCAACTCCTCCCCGAGCGCTACACTAGCTACTCCCGGGGCTTTTCCTCCGGTGGGAGGGGGTGGTCTCTTTGGGCATCTGACATCTCCCTTATAATGTCCAACACCACCACACTCAAAACAGTGGACAACCCTTGGCTGCTGACTCTGGCCAGGATGAGGGTTTCTGGGCGGGTTAGCCTTAGGGGTGAAACCTGTTCCCTTTCCCTGGAAACTGTTTTGGGGACCTTTAGAGAACTCCTGTTTTTTATCTCCCCCCTCCTTCTTCTGAGGGGCGCCCTGTCCGGCCCTTTGGGAATCCCCTCCAGTCCCCTTTGAGGACACCCGGGTACTTGCCCAGATGTCCGCCTCCTCTGCAAGCTTCCGGGGGTTGGTCAGCTTGCTGTCCACCAGGTGTTGGCGCAGCTCGGGAAAACATTTCTCGAGTAGATGCTCTTTAAGAAAAAGGTCATACAAACCCTCATAGTCCTTCACCCCACTGCCCTGTTCCCAGCCCTCCAATGCCTTCCTCGCATAGTCCAGGAAATCCACCCAGTTCTGGGTGCTTAACTTGTGGCTCCCCCTGAACTTTTGGCGATACTTCTGCAGGGTTAGCCCAAACTTTCTGATCAATGCTAACTTCATGATGGGGTAGTTGGTCTGCTCCTCCGGTTCTAAGGCTAACAAGGTATCCCGACCAGTAGGAGGCATGTACTTGTACAACCCACCCCCCCAGTGTTTCTCCTGGATCCCATGGGCTCTTAAGGAGACCTCATAGGCAGCCAGCCACTTGGCTATGTCGTCCCCCTGACTATAGCTGGCAACTATATCCTTAGGCAGGTAGGGTCTGGGCTCCCTGGTTGGTTCTCTGGTTTCGCTGCCACCATTTGGAGAGTTGGCGAGTCCTAACTGTAGAGCCTTGAGTTCTAGCTCTTTTAGTCTAAGCTCATGAGTCATCCTCTGTTCCTCCCTCCCCTGTTCTAACCTGGCTAACTCCCACTTCAGCTTCCTTTTTTCCCTCCTGTCTGTTAGTTCAGCTTCGGTCAAGCTTCCTCCGGAGACACTACTGCCCCCCCTTGAGTAGGTCATTGGTCCTGGAAGTAGGTTTCCCATCTCAGGATGGAACAATCCCTCTACCTCTATGACTGTGTCCCGGTCCGTCCCCTCTTCCTCCTCCTTCCCTTCTCCATGTGCTGCCACCCAAGCCCTCAAGCTGGTCTGGAGCTCCCCCTTCTTGGCACCCCGCTTAAAGAACACTCCCATCTGTTGACAAAAGTCCCTAAGCTGGGCCACAGAATAAGTGTCCAGTTCTTCCAACGCAAATTCCATTTTGCTAAAGGCAATGTAGGGACAAGCACACAAAAAGAATAGAGTTACAAGGGGCAATCTGAAGCTACCTCCACCCCACCACCAGAAATACATTTGGAAAAAGCAAAAGTAAAAATTAGGAAGTCCGCTAGGAGAAAACTCCAGGTGTAGGTCAGTGGATTACACTTAGTTACTGCAGAGTAGTCGCAACCACAGTTCTCATCCCACCGCTAGACACCAATATGTTGGACCTAGAGTTGTCAGGTCACCTAGGGTAGCCTGGCCTAGGGTAAGACAGTCAATTATTAAAAGGCACATGTGTAAAGGTTGTACACCACCCAGCAGTAACTCAATGCAATTCCACTCAAAAATGACACTACACCGGTAATTATGGAAAAATATGGATTGCTTTATAAAAATAGTTTGGTTTATCTCTTTCTTTTTACACCAATATTTCTCCTTATATTTATTCTCACTTTGCGTATCAGGTAACACTTACAATTTCATTTCATTTTTCTATTGTCAGTTTCATCCAAAGTTCAATTCTACTTCACCCACATTTTCTAACAGAGCTACACAGTTAATGAAAGATGGGAAGGGTTAAAAGAGACCAATCTACACAGTTCCTTCAGTAGAGCATTAGCATTCAAAAGGTGTTTCCAGGAACTCTCACAATTGATTCCCTTGATTTTTAACTCCCACCCCGCTCCAGGTTAGCTGAAGATGGAACACTTCCTGCTCTGTAATCCTTGCGCAGGATGATTTCCACTCTGTCCCCAGGAAGGAGCTGTCCTCTCTTAATAGCTCCTAGAAGACCTTTTACTGAAGACAGTTTATTCACTGACCCCGTTATCTCGGAGCTTTAAGCTCTAGTCAGTTGAAACCCTTTCAAACCGTCATCCTCAAAGGTCTCCACCTCTAGTCACAGGGCAATCTTCTGCTACCACGGAGGGAGCCCACCAGTCTTACACAGCTGGGGCGGTTTAGATCACTCGGCCACGCTACCGGCCGACTGGGTTAACCAGGGACACTCCTCCTCTCACTGACTTCTGCCGTTCCTAGCTGCAGTCCTCAGCCGGCAGGACTACAGGCGTCTCTGGAGACAGGACACGCTTCCCCAATCACACGACAACCTTTCCCCCCCTTCCTCCACCTTACTTGGGCTGTTCGGCGGAAAGCGAGGGCAAAGTCCTTCCACGCTCGTTCTCCAGCTGATCTGCTCCCGGATAACGGGACCTGCGCACTCGCGCAAGCGGCGAAGGGAGGTCAGACTGGGGTTGCCGGTGAACTAGTCACCCGCGCTGCTCACGTTGAACCCTCGTTGTTGGCGCCACTGCTCATGCGCGGGGAAGTAGTGTCTCCACCTGGCAACGCCTCAGCTGCGCAAGAATCCGGTTCACTTCCTGGCCTGCACAACATCCAGCACTACTCCAACCCCTCACAACGAAGGCACCACAGAGCCTGCGCGAGGTTAAGCGCTCCTTCGCTCATGCGCAACACCTGTTACTGCCTTGGAAGTCACACACCTCTACTTCAGAGGCTCCTCGGACAGCGCAGGGCACCTCAGTTCTCTCGGGTCTCCTTCCGGTTAGTCGGTAAGGTGATCTGGCGAGGGGCGAGAGGGCGGGGAAAAAGCTTCCTTCAGTCAGCGACTCATTAAGCAGGAGCCGAAAGGTCCACAGGGGCCAATCAGTAACCAACCGATGCCTCCAGACAACCAAGACTTAGCAAGAGGGTTTGGTCAGGGGTGAACGGGGGAACGTCTCCATGAAGAGGCTGCCTACCCCACTGATAAGCTAACTACTCCTTGCGCGTCCACCTCCCCACACCACTGCCTCTCTCCTCAAGCTCAATAGACTGCACAAAATGGCTTCCTGACCTCTGCCCTTCTATAGCCTGTCCACCCAGAGTCCAGTAGGGTCTAGAAGGTTCTAGAAGGCTCTATGTTAACCTATGGGGTTTTCCAGGGGATGGCAGTTGTGACAGTTGAAAACCACCATCTTGTAGATCTAAGTGAATTCCAGTCAGAAAAGGGCACTTTGGCTTGAGGTAAAAGACTATGGGGGCAAAAGAGCATCTATCCCCCAGGTCAACACCATAAAAAATCTAGTGGACACAAAAAGATAAAAAGGGTATGAGGGGCAAAAAGGGGACAAAATAAATAAATAATAGGAGGGGCTACGCAAAAGGCCAGACAGGTCTAACACACCGCAACACCCATTGATTTTGACGCTCTCCCATATTTACAAGGGTGGTGTAAATACGGGGCAGCGCCAAAATTAAGACCAGGCAAAACCTAGTCTTACCCTGGAGAAATGCTTTATTTCTCCTTGTTTTTGCCGTTTCTGTGTGTGCTGTGTTGTGCAGCACACATAGAAAGAGCAAAATGTCATTGATTGGTTATGTGCAGGAAGGAACACCTTCCTGCACATAAACAATTCTTCCCCTCAACGCAGGTACCCTTCCACTATGGTTCAAGGGTGCTTTTGTTGGCGGTAGGCCGTTGTAATAGTACCAGTGCAGGGGGAAACACAGGGCTGCACCGTATTCTAGTAAATACGGTGCAGCTATGTGTTTCAGATGTGGCGGTGCGCAGCATTAAGGCAACAAGGCTAATGTCACTCTCCGCCACTTCACTTGTAAATATACCCCGTAGTTTCTTTAAATGTTTTTTAATGGAATCCTGGGGTATTGTCTTTTTGGCTCCTTTGCAATATTATGAGCACTTGGAAACATTTACCCGAGATGCTGCTAAAAGTACAGAAAGACTCCATGGGTTTGAACTCATGAGCTGCAGGGCTGAGTCGCACCACACTTTTCACTCAAAATAAAGAGAGTATTATAGACTGAAAATGTAAGGCAGAGATTCAGGTATGGTTTACATCCCCTTTCCATGGAAAATAGAACAGTTTACAGTGGGATATCATGATACAATAATTCTCAGAGCAATCACTTTAGAATGATTAAAGCACTCCACCAATTACATTTTTGTACTGTCTGTTTTTTGACAGAGCATTGTGGCAAAATGTGCTGTTAAGTTGCAAGGACGCTCAGCCATTTTCCAGTCTCGTAGTCTTGATATTTAGGTCTGGTGTTTGCCAGACCTTTTGATATTGCGATATTACTAAAATTATATATATATATATGTATATATATATATATATATATATATATATATATATATATATATATATAAATATCCACAGAAGCGTCGGTCGATATTTGAAAAACAACTAAGTCTGAGCCACAAATCAGTTTAAGCGTGTCTTTATTCACAGCTTCTCCACTCTACGCGTTTCGGAGGTAGACCTCCTTGATCACGAGTAAGAGTGTATGTGAAAACTCCATTTTTAACATAATCATGTGACACCAGCATCATAGTTACAAGTGAAAACAGACTTCCCTCACATTATACATGAGCTAGAATGCAATTAAAACTTTATCCAATGTTTTAGAACGCAAAGTTAGCACAAAACAAATAAAGTAATTCATTACATAATTTTCTGCACGTAATATTCAATTCGCTATGTTGCTCATAAAAGTGATTAGCAACAATTTGTACGAGGTGACATTAAATCCTGATCCTATTTATCGAGTCTGAGAGATTTTATCGAGAGTCACCGGTAACAACATGTTGTTCAAAAGGAAAATAAATCAAGTATACTATCCCGCCCAAGTGGGCTGATGGATGTTTCCGAACCGGAATGTTTAAGTTACCAACCAATCATGTATCGGGTCAAATGACAGCTCACAGCGGAGCCGTTCCTGCACGTGAAGGCCAAGTGGGCATAGTTTTCAAACGGTAAACAGACATAATATCGATTCCAAAATATCGTTTGGACAAAATATCGAGTAAAAAATATAGACTAGCCAAAATATCGACCAGACATAATATAGACTACAAAAATATCGAGTAATATCGATAATAATAGCCAAAATATCGAATCAAAAATATAGACTATACATAATATCGACTAGATAGAAAATAAGGTAAGTTTTTAATATTTTTTAATAATTGTGTAATATAAATCTGTAGCGGGTTGTGGGTTTATAGGGGAATAGGGTGGGAAGTAATTTAATTATAATTAATTAATCATGTAATGTAATTGTAATTGTTAATTAATTAATAAATGTTAATTAATTAAAATCTAATTGGTAATTAATTATAATAGAATAATTGATAAATAAATAATTTTTAGTCCATTATTTTCTATAGCGGGTTGTGGGTTTATAGGGGAATAGGGTGGGAAGTAATTTAATTATAATTAATTAAATATGTACAATAATAATTATTGTTAATTAAGTATTAATTTGTAAATAATTGTAAAATAATTGGTCATTAATTTTAATTGATTAATTGATAAAAAAAAGTTTTTTAGTACATTGTTTTATATAGCTGGTTGTGGGTTTATAGGGGAATAGGGTGGGAGGTAATTTAATTATAATTAATTAATTATGTAAATTAATTATAATTGTTAAATAATTAATAATTGCTAATTAAATAAAATATAATTGGTAATTAATTATAATTGAATAATTGATAAAAAATTATTTTTAGTAAATAATTTTCTGTAGTGGGTTGTGGGTTTTTAGGGGAATAGGGTGGGAAGTAATTTAATTATAATGAATGAAATATGTAAATTAATTATAACTGTTAATTAATTATTAATTGTTAATTAAATAAAATATAATTGGTAATACAAATTAATTGGTATTGGTAATTAATTTTAATTGCTATTTATATTTCTATTAATTATATATATATATGAAGTATTTATTTTCCCTACTGTTGCACCCACTGGAGTGGGAATAGTAATTTTTAACCTTACGCTATCCAACGCTTTCCCTACTGTTGCACCCACTGGAGTGGGAATAGTAATTTTTACCCCTACGCTATCCAATGCTTTCCCTACCGTTGCATCCACTGGAGTGGGAATAGTAATTTTTACCCCTTCGCTATCCAGCGCTTTCCCTACTGTTGCACCCACTTGAGTGGGAATAGTAATTTTTACCCCTACGCTATCCAGTGCTTTCCCTACTGTTGCACTCTTTGGAGTGGGAATAGTAATTTTAACCCCTACGCTATCCAGCGCTTTCCCTACTGTTGCACCCACTGGAGTGGGAATAGTAATTTTTACCCCTACGCTATCCAGCGCTTTCCCTACTGTTGCACCCACTGGAGTGGGAATAGTAATTTTTACCCCTACGCTATCCAGTGCTTTCCCTACTGTTGCACTCTTTGGAGTGGGAATAGTAATTTTAACCCCACGCTATCCAGCGCTTTCCCTACTGTTGCACCCACTGGAGTGGGAATAGTAATTTTTACCCCTACGCTATCCAGCGCTTTCCCTACTGTTGCACCCACTGGAGTGGGAATAGTAATTTTTACCCCTACGCTATCCAACGCTTTCCCTACTGTTGCACCCACTGGAGTGGGAATAGTAATTTTTACCCCTACGCTATCCAACGCTTTCCCTACTCTTGCTCCCACTGGAGTGGGAATAGTAATTTTTACCCCTACGCTGTCCAACGCTTTCCCTACTGTTGCACCCACTGGAGTGGGAATAGTAATTTTTACCCCTACGCTATCCAACGCTTTCCCTACTCTTGCACCCACTGGAGTGGGAATAGTAATTTTTACCCCTACGCTATCCAACGCTTTCCCTACTCTTGCACCCACTGGAGTGGGAATAGTAATTTTTACCCCTACGCTGTCCAATGCTTTCCCTACTGTTGCACCCACTGGAGTGGGAATAGTAATTTTTACCCCTACGCTATCCAACGCTTTCCCTACTCTTGCACCCACTGGAGTGGGAATAGTAATTTTTACCCCTACGCTATCCAGTGCTTTCCCTACTGTTGCACTCTTTGGAGCGGGAATAGTAATTTTAACCCCTACGCTATCCAGCGCTTTCCCTACTGTTGCACCCACTGGAGTGGGAATAGTAATTTTTACCCACTACGCTATCCAGCGCTTTCCCTACTGTTGCACCCACTGGAGTGGGAATAGTAATTTTTACCCCTACGCTATCCAACGCTTTCCCTACTGTTGCACCCACTGGAGTGGGAATAGTAATTTTTACCCCTACGCTATCCAACGCTTTCCCTACTCTTGCACCCACTGGAGTGGGAATAGTAATTTTTACCCCTACGCTGTCCAACGCTTTCCCTACTGGTGCACCCACTGGAGTGGGAATAGTAATTTTTACCCCTACGCTATCCAACGCTTTCCCTACTCTTGCACCCACTGGAGTGGGAATAGTAATTTTTACCCCTACGCTATCCAACGCTTTCCCTACTCTTGCACCCACTGGAGTGGGAATAGTAATTTTTACCCCTACGCTGTCCAACGCTTTCCCTACTGTTGCACCCACTGGAGTGGGAATAGTAAATTTTACCCCTACGCTATCCAACGCTTTCCCTACTCTTGCACCCACTGGAGTGGGAATAGTAATTTTTACCCCTACGCTATCCAACGATCTCCCTAATTTAGCACCCACTGGAGTGGTTACATTAAATTTAAACCTTTTGCTATGCTACAGTAAATTTATTATATATGTTATATTAATTAATATGTATTTATATATATATGTATTAATTTTTTTATATATATTTTTTTAAGTTACATTAATTATTTAATAATGTTACATGTATTTAATGTTAATAATGTTTATATTAAATATATTTATTAATATATTAGTTGTAATTTAATTTAAAGGCATATAAATATGTATTTATATATATATATATGTATTATATTTTTTATATTTTTTTTAAAGTTACATTAAATATTTAATAATGTTACATTTCTTTCATAATTTTAATAATGTTTATATTAAATATATTTATTATTATAATTCTTTTCAAATTATTTTAAAGACATATAAAAAAACGATATTTTGACAGTCTATATTTTTAATACTCGATATTTTAAACTCGATATTTTTGTACTTACCTTTGTAAAGATAGGAACTCGATATTATGTCCCTCGATATTTTTTCCTCAATATTTTAGGTACTCGATATTTTGGTAGTCGATATAATTTCAGTAATCCTTTTCAAACATTCCTGCACTCATTCAACATAGTGTCCTATATTCATGGGTGTTACCGGTTTGCTCATAATTCCCTCAAGTGACTTTTTTAGTTCATCATGATGTGCGCTTAACGTTCTTTAAGGTGCCCAGATAATCTTGCATTCCACTCGCCTTTCCATAATCAGTGAGGACCAGTGGCAAATGTGAAAAATTAAAAATAAAGGTGAAACATTCATTCCAAGGATATTGACCATACACTTTTGTACATTTAAAAGATTAAAAGTTCAAACAGTTATCGAGGCTGGCGGGTCAAAATAGTAAATGAAAATTACGATGTTGCAGATAGGTGAGCTTACACACAAAGCAGTCTCAATTTGTGTCTACTCGTTATCCTAAATGTACAGATAGGGCCTCATCATAGTTGTGTCTTTCTGGCTGCATCATATGATATTTTATAACGAACCTGGATTCTAACCTTCTGAGTTCCTGGGTCCTATCACCCCCTCTTTCTCTGACCGGGATGCTGTCTAGGACACAATATGAAATCAGGCAGTTATTACTCTTGTGGTGGGTAAAAAAGTGTCTGGCTATGGGATACTGTCAGTCATTGTTTTTAATTGCTCTTAGGTGTTCAAGAATGCGTTTTTTAGCTGGGTGTATGGTGCTCCCAATGTAATACTTGTTGCAGGGGCATTTTAGCGCGTACACCGCATACTCGGTGTTGCACGAAAAATGTTTCTGTATTTTGAAAGGTTTACTTTGTGAGGAGAGATTTATTTCTTTAATGTTTTTACTGTTACGTGCAGCAAATTATGTAATGAATTACTTTGTTTGTTTTGTGCTAACTTTGCGTTCTTAAACATTGGATAATGTTTTGGTTGCATTCTAGCTCCTGTATAACGTGAGGGAAGTCTGTTTTCACTTGTAACTATGATGATGGTGTCACATGATTATGTTAAAAATTTAGTTTTCACATACACTCTTACTCGTGATCAAGGAGGTCCACCTCCGAAACGCGTAGAGTGGTGAAGCTGTGAATAAAGACACGCTTAAACGGATTTGTGGCTCAGACATCATTGTTTTTCAAATATTGACCGACGATTCTGTGGAGATTTAGGGGTTCGCGACCCCGTCTGAGCCCGCCACACTTAAGTGGCTGGGGTATCTTCGCGAATAACTTTGTGGATATATATAAATATATATATATATATATATATCAACACAAAATCCTTTGCATATATATATA
Source organism: Lissotriton helveticus (assembly GCF_964261635.1). Lineage (NCBI taxonomy): Eukaryota > Metazoa > Chordata > Amphibia > Caudata > Salamandridae > Lissotriton > Lissotriton helveticus. The sequence goes on along the minus strand of NC_136063.1, from coordinate 200,251,775 downwards.
TATATATATATATATACGTATATATAGAGAGAGATATAGAGATAGATATTAATACACACTTACTTATATAGGCTTTTTAGGCAGCCCTTATTATCCATTGGCCTGTTATCATCTATATTTGAAATCATCCCACTAAGACATAATAGCATTCCTAATGGCGAAAATAGTCAACCCCCTTCAACCGTTCGCTAACTTCATAGTGAGTGATGGCATTCTGCCCTTTCACAAGTATCACTTACAAACACAAAGTAGTTCCCTTCAGTTCCAGGGACTACAATGGCAATACTAGGTTTTTGAGACTAAACCATATATTTGCTTTTAGCCAAACATTTTATTGTTTTGAATTGCAAGGACCTGCAACTTCTGCAAAATAATAAAGTTTTACAAAAAATGACAAAAGAAGCATTAATAAAGCCAAAGGACTGAACTCCCAGTGCCAGGCCTTTTGGCTTTGCCAATACTTGTTTAATTTTAGGCCTAGCATTAGACGAGACAGTTCAATTTGATTACAGGTATATATTTAATATGCTTTCTAATAGGGGCTTTCAGCCACCCTCTCTATCCATTGGTCCATTGTTGGGTCATTCACATATTAAGTCCTCCATTTGCAGGGGACAGCATGGGGAAAAGGGCCAGCCCACTTTGGCCATTGACCAAATTCACTATGAGTAAAGGCATTCTAGAGCAAAATCACCCGCCATGTGGTTCCCTTCAGTGCCAGGGACTCCTACTCTAAAGCATATTTTGTGAAACAAATTTCTTTTGATTTTTGTTTGTGACACAGGAGGCCCTACAGCCCCCGCAATAAAGGTTTACATTACACATGCCAAAACAAAATAACAGTTAAACCCAAATGGCTGGCACTCAATACCAGGCTTATTGGCATCGCCATGCTTGTTAAAATATATGGCTCATAATGTGCTTAATGCACGATTCTCTAGAATATTCAAAGATCGGACAGAGCTCATAAGATGCTGAAATGTATTTGTAAAATGATAAAATATGTTTGCAAAAGCGTGGCAGCTACCCTAACAAGGGTGTCCTGGAGCTAATAACAAAAGACACAGTAAGTTTACTGGAATAGGTAGGTTTTCAGGCTCTTAAGAAACTTCCTCTGATTAGCTTCTGCTCCTAGATGTAGAGGTAGGTTGGTCCAGAACTTAGGGGCGAGGAAGGAAAAAGATCTTTCCCTGCGTTTGTAATTTTTCGCGCAACAGCAAAGAGTAGCGCATCACAGTACTCATCACTGAAAAGACTCTGGGCCTTGTTTGTGGAAGGTCCTACCTGCCACACAAGTGAAATTACAAGGCAGAGGGGAGTTAGATTCGGTGGTTAACTCCGGTTAAAATTCGAAGTGCCCAATTTTGAACTGTTTGCCATTTAACTATGGTTGTAGATAGCAGCCCCAAGGGTAGTGTGTTGCAGTAGTCCCGGTGTGGGAATTGTCACTTGGCGCGCCAATTTAGGATTCTGCATTGTAACATGGGAAGTCGTTTTCGGAGCCAAAAGAGACATTAGGCTGGGACCTTATTGGTTCTCCGTGTTGAGGTTTCATTAAATATAAAACGTAGATTTTTAGTCAAAGATACCAGTACAGGAGGATCAACCGGCCACTAACTCGGTATGAGTGTAATGGGAAATGGTCCAAAAATCAGAAATTCTGAGTTGTCTCCTTTACATTTCATTGCATTTTTGCACATCTATTGAGTCACTGCAGCCATGAAAGGTGTCAGCAGCTTCAGTCTTATCAACCACAATCACCACTATTTCCGTGTCATCTGCACCTGACATGAGAGACAACACAAATGAACAAACGTGGGGCTCCTGATTGAGGACTAGGTAGGGTTTGATAGCGAGAAGAGCCAATCTGGAGCTTCCCCTTGAATGCCCCTGGCAGCAGCGTGCAGTACTGTGTGCAGCGCTGAGGTCCAGTAGGGCCAGTCTGGCAGGAATCTACAGGATCCACCCTAGACAGAAGGTAATGCACTTGTTCTTTTGGTTCATGGATAGGAGCTGCTACGTAGCGACTGTCAGGACATTCATTTTTATGGCTCCAGTAGCTCGTTTAATGTTAGGTGCTCTAATCTGTAAGTTAAGGTCACGTGTTTGGCATTGATTTAATCTTCAGCAAAGCTTAACCAAGCCATTAAATACAAATCTGTAATTAAACAGCAGCACCCCGGTCTCCTCCTAAATGATAGCCACAACATGTATTTCCTAATCTGTCTCACAGGACTTCATTGAGATTGTCACTTCCAATTCTTGCTGACTGGAGGTCACGGGTTCCCTAGCTCTTTCTGTATTTGTTTCAGATTTTGTTCTAATGTGCATAATACTTCTTAACACATGCTTCAGCTTTATAAACGTTCACAGCCACCTGCGCTTGGCAACATTGTAAGTCCAAGTTTGATCTAAGTCGAAGGCTGTGCAAATAGTTTGTGCAGCATTAAAAATGCAAGTTTGTGTGCACTTTTTTCCTTCTGCAACCCGTCTTTCATATTATGCATTTTGTCCTTATTTCAGTGACGTTTTTTAATGAAACAATTTTCTTAGGTCTAGCCATTGGAGACGTCCCAGATAAGCAGCCAATCGGAATAGTCCTAACAGTCCTGGGTGTGGTCGTTTTGGATTTCAGTGCTGATGCCACAGAGGGACCAATCCGCGCTTACTTGCTGGATGTGGCTGACAATGAAGAGCAGGACATGGCCCTCAATATACATGCGTTCTCGGCTGGTATGCATAGTGCCACTTTTTTAAATAATTTGATTTTATTGATGAGGGCTGAATGAACCTGGTGTGAGTATCTTTGTTGGATCTTTCGTTGACACGATGATCTGAGCACGATTGCAGGCCAGACTCCCATGTTAGCTACTTAAAAAGTTTTAATTGAATATGGGAATGCAAAGACTAAGGGGGTCATTAGGATGGCAGGCGGACTTTGCCCGCCCGCCATAAGGGCGGGGGTCCCGTGGTGGGTATTAGGATGCGCCCGCCACAGTGGCGGGCGCATCCCTCATTTTTAACATTGCGGCGGGCGGTGCTCTCAGCACCGCCCAACACAATGCTAAAAATACATGTATGCATTTGCATACACGAAGCGGCAGGCACCGCGCGGTGCCTGCCGCTTCGTGTATGCAAATGCTGAGGGGTACCCCCGTGTGCACCCCCCGTGTGCACCCCCCACCTCTCCTTCACTCTGGGGGCCCGCAGGGGGCCCCCAGAGTGAAGACCGCATGCCTTTTCGTGGCGGCATCGCCGCCACGGAAAGGCATCTAACTGAGCCCATTGTAATAGGGCTGGCGGTATCTAATAGACACCACCACCATATTAAACCTTTTCCGCCCCGGCCGCAAGGCGACCGGGGCGCAACAGCAGCGGACGGTGTTTCCGTCCGCCGCGGTCCCCCCCGCCATAGTAATATGGCGGGGGGGGAAATGGGTGGCGGGCGGGTATCATAAATGTCGGATCGCCACCGCCCGACATCGTAATGGGCCCCTAATTGTGCTCTTTGCTACAAATGTATAAAACAAAATATTATTTTAATAATTGGAAATGCAGCAAAATCGTAGCAATGTTTGAGCCCTTTGTATGAACCCAAAACATAACCTTTAGTTAAGGTGTGTTATTTAGAACTTAGTACCATATAAGAACATCTTCACTATAGGATATTCTATTAAATATGAAAATGAGAGGCACAATGGTTTAAGGAACCATTGGCCCGAATACTGGTCGCAATTTGTGATCAGTATTTTTGGTACCAGTAAGGAATGTAATGAACTGACGTATGTGCTAATAGGTTGGTGCGCTAAATTTACGAATAGGAGTAGGTCGCATTTTGACCTACCTCATGAATATTAATGAGGTAGGTCTCAGCTTGCAACTCACTCTAATTGTTGGTGAAGACATGGATGGTGCCTGCTAGGGTCAGCAGACCACCATGTTTGTAATCCCCCTTTCAAAAAAGCCAACTTGTGTGTTTTTTTAAGGCGTCCCATTTTTCTTAAAGGAAATAGGCTGTGTTTTAAATGAAAATATTCTTTTTTTTCAAAAGTTTGTTCGAGTATTGCCAGTGGTCTCTTACCTATTCCGCAACATTTGTTTTTTATATTGGGAAAGGGGAAAGGGTTTCCAAAAGGACCCCTTCCCTTTTGTGGATGCATTTCAATCAATATTTTGTGATCTGTTTAGTGTCACAAAACATTGATATGTTGCATACTCATTCTGTATCTGGAACACCTTACAAAATCAGTATGGGGCCACAATCCTGTTTTAGGCGTCGGTAAAAGTTTACCAACTTCTAAAATGGGATTAGTACATTAAGAAAAGTATATTATACTGTCTCACTTTTTATTTATGTAGTATTAGGTAAGTACCGTTAGGCTCTCTTTTTACAAGTATTCAGACTCCTACATTCTGTTTTTACAACCTGGCCTTCTCTACTGATATCTTCCGAGACTCTCAGTGGTCTTTAGTTAGTTATTCACTATGTTCTGTGGTGATGGTCCATATTAGAATGGATCCGCATTATCCGTACCTACATCCAATATGAAATAGCTTTACTGTTACGCAACCTGTTACCTTTGGTATGGACGGAAAACTGCTGCAAAAGCTGTTAAATAAGAGCTTAGGCCATTCCTACATTTATTATACAGTTCTGTACCCTGTTCCCCTATATACTCCTGCCACTTCCCCTATGACACATATTGCTTTGGATTGGAGATGGGCGAGTCCTGCCAGAGTTCACGCACAATAGGACATGACCCAATTTCTTTGAAATTTGACTTAAACCTGTCAAATGGTTTCACCCAAGGACCACCAGAAACAGATAATATTCTTCAGGAGTGTGAAAGGTTTATGTCTTTGATGTATATCTAGAGTTCGAGGATAAATCCGTATTCAAGAGTTCAGTATTGTGTTTTCAATATAATACTTCTGTATTTATTCTTTTACACAAATACAGGTGAAAGAGAAATGAAACAGCCCACACATGTTTCGCCCGTATGACCCGTAAGCCAAGGGCTTTTTCAAGACAAGTGAATCTCAGTACACTAAATGTCTCTAAGTCTTGTAATGTCAATTATAATTCCGAAAAGTTGCATCCGTGCCGAGGTGCGGGTGATGTAAAGAAGCGAGTCTCTGCGGTCCGGCGTCAGGAGAACATCCACTCCTCACCTCACCTTTACATCACCCTCACCTCGGGATGGATGATACTTTTCAGAATTATAACTGACATTAGAAAACTTACAGACATTGGTGTACTAAGATTTACTTGCCTTGAGAAAGCCCTTGGCTTATGGACCATATGAGCGAAACATGTGTCTGCTGTTTCATTTCTCTTTCACCTGTATTTGTGCAAAAGAATAAATACAGAAGTATTATATTGAAAACGCAAATCTGAACTCTTGGATTCGTATTTATCCTAGGACCTTAGACATACATCAAAGACATAAACCTTTCACACTCTTGAAAAATGCTTTGGATTGGAACTTGCTTTTCTCCTGTTCAGCAAATTCCCACACAGGACCTTGGCCCTAGTTACTTTTGATCTTGCTGTTTTTACCATTAACTTCTTTTCTCTTTCTTCATCAGAGTAGGTAGATTATGCTGAAACAGACCATCTTTAAGTCATTCGTGTCATGGTCTGATAGTCTTCAGCTGATAAGCCTTACTTCTGGTTCTCTTTTCATTGAAACAGTGACTGTAAGAGACGTGTCTGGAATCACCTGGCATCCATGCAGAGAAAAGGTGTGTCTATTCTACAGTAGGGCTCATTTTATTGGTAGGAAGAAGAGTCAAGAAGTTAGCACAGAGGTGCAGTCAGAAGATAAAGTCCCGAGTACCTTTCCAGACAGTGATGTTTCAGGATACCCTACCTAGAAACCCTTTATTTTCTGTGTGGGGTTCATTATCATAGGTTTTATACAAGTAGTCTGAATAACCATGGGAAAGATCAAAGTACCAGGTTGCAAAACTATATTTTCTCTGGTATCTGTTCCATCCGAATCCTATTACTTAGTTCCTGGGATGGAGCCCACCAGTTTCAACACCCTCCTCAGCTCCAGGTCCTTAAATTGTACTGTAAAGTTAATCCTAGCTGGTCTTCTGGGCATTGGGATTCCAAGTGTCTCTTTAAGCTAGGGGACACAGACAAGTTTGACTTGATTAATGGGACTAGGCGCAGCTGCATAACCCTCGCATCTCTCTTCAAGTCAAAGCCACAATGCTGACTTCCACCCTCTACCCATACTCCTTCTGGGATGCTCTTGAGTACCAAAAGAAAGGCTAGGGAAGCTGAACATGAATTGAATTCTGACATTTTCTAAAATGTTCTTCTATTGAAGAAGACTTCCAGGCACTGAAAACAGAGAGTAGATTGATGGAACAGATAGTTAAGGACAGAAACAATTTAGCATTTGATAGAATGAATGAACAATCCAAGTTTTCATGTTTTTCTTGTAGAAAACCTTAGTTAGCCCCACAGTACCAAATAGAGAAAGGAAGGGAGTTCCAAAGTAGATGTACAAAATGCAAAAAGCATATCGTCCTTCAAATTCAGGTAATGTAGATTAAAGCAAAGCTGAGCAGATTTGATTTGTGGAGTGGGAAGTTATGGTCAGAGGCGATATGTAAAGCAGATGTGTACAATGCCCTGCAGAAACTCATGAGCAATAGACATTGCTTAAAATACAGCTCTCTTAGCATCAGGAACCCACTGCGAGTTCTTAAATCTTCTGAAACAAACTGCCTAGGAGTCAATCTTAAAAGAAACTGAGCTGCAGCATTTTAAGCCATTTGTGCGAAGATGCTCATTACTGTAAACCACATGTGACTGAACCACAGAGTTAAGCACCATTTTGGTAGGGCAGCCAGAAGTTCAGAGAGAAATTTAGCTAGAGCAAGTAGATAATGCAGCTTGCTCCCAGCTTCTAGGATTACTATTGTTTGGAAAATGTGTTTTGGAAGACGCTGGAGGATTTATTGTGACTTGGTGAGACATTTAAATGGATTTAGAATAGCAATGAGTTTGTAAATGTGTTGCATCTATTTGGATGCAGTCTGACCTAGTATGCCTGCTTCAATACATTTTGACCCAAAACCGAAGTTAAATTCTGAATTTTTATTTGTTAAACTTAAATCTTGTTTTTTTATATACAAAAAAAATTGCGAAGTGAAAAATAACACTACTTGTTGTTGTGTCCCTGAGTCGACCTGTCTTTCGCTCATTGTGGCATATGGTGCACAGGGGGTTCTCAACACCATGAACAGAGAGTTTCATCCACTGTAGAAATCATGCATGATTAAAATATAAAATACAGAATACTTACTGTGACGTGCAGAAAATGTATGTATGAAGGGTGCTCACACTCAGCAAACATCGTGGCTATAGTGATTATAGATTGAACCATCTTTCTATGGTGTTACAGTATTTGTTGACACCCGACAACCTTACTCTATCACGTGGCAGCATGATACACGCTCTCCAATATTGTTTCACTGTCAACTGTTGATTATTGAACCCATAAGGATTACAACCTGCATTTGTTCACGTCATTGACTCCAGATGAACTCAATGCACACTGTGATCTGGCAGGGTCTTGAGGTGCAGGGAGTGAACAGGTAGTTTTATGTGAAGACGTGGGAGGGAAGCCAGACGGAGGGTAGAGCTAGCTGGGATGTTGATGAGGAGTGGGCTATAACAAAAGTACTAGACTGGAAGTGAAGAGCTGGCCTGGAGAACTCCATTCAAGAGTCAATGGTGAGGACCTATTGAGCCAGGATTGAGTAGCCAGGAAGATGGTGCTAGAAGTATGATTAGGAGCGAGCCAGTGGGGAAATGGGCGGCCCTTAGTATGGGCAGGGTAGTGAAGGGGAGCTAATGGGCAGGAGTTTGGGGCACAGTGTTAATGGTGTTAGTGATGCCCCGTGAACACTTGTTTCGTTCTGGTAATTCCTGAGAAGACCTTGCATTAGGCTAGGTCACAAGCGGGCTTTATTGCATGTATGCCAGCCTTTCCATTTATCAGATTGATAACATCTTGTGGGCATCAAATTACACGTATACTTCAAATCAGATTACTGAAATCAAAATCTAATTAATTGTGACAGGTTATATTGTGAGCACTTTTCTACACCGTTGAAAAGATTAAGTTACGTATTTCATTGTTTTTTCTCAGGCCTTGGAGGAGCAATTGGCTACATGCTGGGTGGACTCGACTGGACTCAAACCTTCCTTGGCAGTATGTTTAAATCTCAAGAACAAGTTCTTTTCTTCTTTGCTGCAATCATTTTTTCTGTCTCTGTTGGTCTTCACCTCTTTAGCATCGAAGAAGAGCAATATAACCCTCAACAAGACAGAAGCGATGATGAAGCAGATACTCTCTCTAGTGTCAAGTACAATGGTAGCCTACCACCCATCTCACGACTCAACGTCATAAATGAAGAAGAGCCCTATTCAACTTATCCAGATGATGTGCAGTCCATGAATGATCTTAATATGGACTTTCTTGAGGTGGACATTGTACGGAGCAAGAGTGATTCTGTTCTTCACATGCCTGATGCTACATTAGATTTTGAATCCGATCTGCTTTTTTTAAATGAAATTGAGCCTTCAATCTTTCAGGACTCTTCCTATCCAAACACTCCCCGCTGCACCAGTCAGGAACAACTTAAATCCAAATTCAACCGATTGTCTGCCTTCCTCAGGGAAAATGAAAGAGAGGAGGAGATGTTGCTTGATAATCATATGAATGAATCCATGGTCCCCAATAGCAATGGCTTACTACCAAAAGATTCTGTCAACGGTCATGCGGGAATAGGCATGAAGCAGTCAACTACATCAAACTCAATGCGCAGGAGAAGACACATGTTCTACCGGCAACCCTCATATACCTTTTCATACTACGGGAAGATCGGCTCACGCCGTTACCGTTACCGTCGGGCGAATGCTATTCTCCTGATTAAGTCCTCCCGCAGTATGAATGATATATATGACATGCAGAAGAGGCAACGACAGAGGCAGCGACACCGGAACCAAAGCGGTACCACCAACTCTAGTGGAGACACCGAGAGTGAAGAAGGAGAAACCGAGACCACTGTGAGACTTCTGTGGCTCTCAATGCTGAAGATGCCCAAGGAGCTGTTGAGGCTGTGTGTCTGCCACCTCTTAACCTGGTTCTCAATCATTGCAGAAGCTGTCTTCTATACTGACTTCATGGGACAGGTCATCTTTGAAGGAGACCCTAAGGTGAGCTGTAGTGAGCAATTCATTGGGATCAGAGGAATTTTTAAATAATCAGCTACACGTTCTCTGCAGTCTTTGCATTGAGTCGGTATTACATCGCCTTTTTTTTTTAAGGAGGCATGTTATTTGGGCAAGTATTTGATGGTTTATTTTACTTAAACTTGTCAAAAATATTTGCAGTTTAATGTGAACTGCTCAATAAAACTCCAGTAGCCTGCGTGTGTACATTACATTGAGCATTTTTTGGTTACAATAATGTGACATGTAAATTGAGGCTTTGATTTCTCCTTGCTTTTAAACTCGGGAGTTTTATGAATGGAATATTTATCAAGAGTAGTATTTAGTGTGTTTTATAGCTGCAACAAATCTATCCTCGTCATGCAAAGTGCCATTAACAGGTTTCATTTCACTTGTGGCGTTGAAAGTTTACAGAGGTAGTCAGACCGTCTTCTCCATATTAGACAAGATGTGTAATGTTAATAAGATACTCAGTTCAACTTAGATGATGGATACTGTACTATAATGCACTTGTAAAAATGCGTGTTGTTCTCTCCAGGCTGCATTTAATTCTACTGAACTTTATAACTACAATGCTGGCGTTCAGATGGGCTGCTGGGGATTGGTGATTTATGCTGCTACTGCTGCTGTTTGTTCAGGTAAGTTATTTCTCGATGTTAGGTTTGGTCATAATCACAACCTGTTCTTAACTTCAGGCCCAGTGCTATGGTAATTCTATTTATAAATGTCCTGGGGTCATGCAACTGCAAATCAGCCAGCCTTGGAAGTCATATTTAGATATCGTTAGTGGGAAAGAGTAAGCATCATAGAAGTCAAGGACGAATTCTCAGCGATTCACTGTTTTGGATCTTTACCAGATGAACATTAATAGAGCAGCACTTCTCCATGAAGGGATACACACAGCAAAATGTCTCTGTTCTAGTTTTGTCAGTTACCTACATGATCAATGTGCATGGCAGCTAACATCTGTGAAATTACTAAATGCAACCAGTCCAAGGCTGTTATGACAGTATTTATCATCCACTATGTGAGATGTGAAGTGCAATTTAACAAAGTGTTAATTTCTTATGCTGCTAACACTCACAAATTGGTCGCCATACACACAGTGGAGTTGGTCTACCTGTCTTATTAGCTAAGTCTTTTAGAGTAGTTGTTGAATCTACCCTGCAGATTGAACTAAATCTGGGGTGATAACTACAGTTTTGGCGGTCAGTAATACACTGATAAGCGTCTTTATGAATGGTGTCTTACTTCTTGTAAACCTTTGTGCCCATAGAGTGTAGGTAAGCAGACCTCAGCTAAAGTTTCATAGGATGTATCAGCCTATTCATACTTGAATCATCAGTATTTATATTGTATTTTGTTGCAACTTTTATATAGCGCTTCCTGAAGTGCCTGCCTGCATGAGTAGCAGGCTACACCATGTAGGGTGTGTGGTTGGAAGTAAGTTGTTTTTGTTTTGATCCTATGTAGGAAGTGTGTTCATGTTGTACGTGATGACGATCAAGGTGTGGTTTTTAGGTCTCGCCCTGCGATTGCAGGCCAAAGGCCTGCTGTCGCAGAGCGAGACTATTGCAATCATTCTCGCTTTCAAGGACTGAAAGGGAGAGGACAAGAGACTGGCACGCGCATGCAGCAGCAGCCTGCCGGGATCAGGTCGCGCGCGCTCCGATTCCGGCAGGCTGTTCACAACACGTGCAAACACACATACCGCCCCACCCCGCCGAGCATACACACACGCACGCACGCACACACATACACAGAGAACCCCCTACACACACAGCCCCTACCTTGTCTCGGCGTCTTCGAGCTCCCTTACCCCCCGCTCCTCTGGTGCGCGCGCATTACTGGTTTCGATTCCCGCGTCGGCTCCTCTGTGGTGCACGCGCACCACAGATTTCTATTCAGTGTTTATTTCAACAGCCAATCAGGAGGCAAAACTCCTTGAAGCTATGCTCCCTCTCTGGTCCGCCATCATTTTAACTGCACGGTGCGTCGTGCACCCCAGCAAAAACGGCAGCATGGGCCAATCACCTTTGTTGCTTTGCTTATTATTTCCGTAGGCAGCGTCACGTACAGAGACACCCGTGCGAGTACATTATTAACCTGAGAAGGTGGGAAGAGAAATGAGCGAGTATTGCCATCAGATAATCCCCTCTAATCAGGAAATAAGAGCTTTCCTTGCAGAACTATTTGCTCTTCTGCTGTGAAGTCTCCGTTCTCACGAGACACCGCCCAAGAGTCTGCAACAGCGCTTTGTGTATTATATGTTTAACTTATTTCAGTAAACAACCCAGGGCTTTTACTTTGTATGCTGGCCCGTCGAAGGCATAAATTAGAAGCAGAGTTTAGTTTGGCTGATAAAAGGCTTGAATCAGGGGTGTCTCGTGGGCTCCGTGCCATCATGAACCTGTCCGGGCCTGGAGCTTCCAACTCCAGAAGAGGAGAGGAGAGCGTGTCACCCGATGATGATAGCTACAATCGACGACCTTTGACCTCGCTTACTGGCGTGGAGGTGAAGAGCAGAGGGAACCTACAACAGGGGAAGCGGGGACAAAACGGCAGATCTAGACGGTACCCAGATCCCGTGCGGGGCGATTAAAGGGAAGGGATTGACGACTCCTCACAGCCATGAGATGCCACCAGGTCACCGGCCTACCCTTGCTTATTTTGGACCTTTCGTTTTTGGCTCTGTACTTTCGGAGGTTTTCACTCTGCACTTTTTTATTAGTTTTGCTAAAAAGAAAATTAAAAAAAATGACAGTTGTAGGAAATGACATAGAAACGACCGGTTCCACTCTCGACGCCTTGTCACTGTCTCCAATAACACAAGAAATTAAAGCAAATCTAATACAGGCTCCCCCTTTTCACCGCGTCAAATCAAGGTTCGCTGCCCCTTCTAGCGACGCTTTGAGTTTCGTCATTGTGCCACAGTAGGTCGACGGGGGTACTCGAGTGAGGTCCTTCCGCTGGCCTCTGCAGCGCAGCAGGTTCCTTCCTGGTTGCTGAAATGGTGCTATACTGCCATAAGAGGGATCGCTGTCTTATGCCTCAGTGCACAGGCTTCTGTCCCTAATGCTGCCTCCCATCAGCATTTAGTGCACGGTTACCAAAGTAATGTTGCATTATCTTTGACGATATTGCAATATCGATGTCAGTAAATGGCACCAATGTTAATAACTGGCGGTGGTAAAAAAATAAAGAAAATACTAGCCACAGAATGCACCATTTCATTCCAGAGTCATCTTTTACAGCATCTAGTCCAATGCATCAGGCAGGCTGAATATATACGGAGGGTAAAATGTTACTGCAGACTGGAAAAAAACACTGGCATGTAATGGTGTGCAAACTGAAGTTACATGGACACAGAGACCTGGACCCAGAAAAAGAGACCACTCCTCTGTTATTAAATTACCTTATTGTTTGAAAATCACGCCTAGCCTTCCTTTCAGGTAGCAGCCTGTGCTTTTTGTTTTGAGCTGTTTTTCTTTATAAGACCAATTCAGAGCTGGTCTTTTCTGTGTTGTTATATTCTGTATTTTAGGTGTGGTTTGACAAAACAGCTTCAACTTTTGTTACTAGTTCTTTTAAAAAAATATAGTGTGTGCCTTGTCTTCGCAGAGAGGAGTAATCCTCTCTTACCTTGTAGTATTGGCTGTTTGATGTATCATTCTGCTTGCAGGAAGTGATCCCATTGGAATGCATGAGTGACTATTCTTAAAATCTATCATCACACTATTTGCCACATTCAGTTCTTTATTTAGTATAAACATTCTATATAGAAATCAATGCTTTTGCTACATTTCCCAGCATTGGCAAAGCCAACAGGTGCAGTTTTCTTCTTCTAGTACAGATTACCTGTGGCAATGGTATTATCGCTGGAATTAAGACATATACAGTTGGTGTTAGAATTACCACTGTACTGTAAATTTACACCATCTGGTGGTAGTTTCTCATTTTGAAATGTTGGCAACTGTGTACACATACTGAAACCGCACTTGGATGTGGAGTGCCATGTAGAGGTGCGCACAATAGTTTGTTCCCATTAAATGACAGACAGCACCCAACAGCACATACTACACAGAACACCAAGCATACATAAACACAAGTTCAGTTATTCCAAAGACATGCCATGTTTCTAATGCCCATGCACGACTAGATATCACAGTCCAGGTTTTCCTTTATATTCTGGTCCTTGTACTCTCGTGTTAGTAACCCAGGAATAAAAGGCCCAGAATCTAAATAAAAAATAGGACTTGCACAGCCAGTCACCAGTTGATCTGGAAAACGTTGCCTGGATCTGGGAAACTTTGCCACCACGTATTTCATATAGTTGATGTCACTGTACTCACAGATGTACCAACCACAATCCTAAACAATCAAAACAAACCTAACTTATTAGCCAGACCAACTGACACACACCAAAAACAGCTCTAAGACATTATATCTTTGGATCTCACTGAGCCCACAAGTGCTCTTCACATTTCATAAAATATTATTTGATGTCCAAGACAACATGTAGGACAGTAAACCAATATCCAGCCTGTACCTCACAGCTAGAGTGATCTAAGAGGATACTGTGTTCCCAAGTAAGACACCATAGTTTAAGTTCCCTCAAACACATATTTCAAGGACGGCACTATCCAAACCAATCTTTTAGGTGACACGTACTTAGACAGGTAAAGATTTCCGGCTTCACACACCTAACAGCATGACTTCCATACACATACAAGTTCTATCAGTCACTTCCACTTTATTGATAATCCTATGCATTAGGAAACAGACTGTGGTCTGTAATGGAATCCTTGAGACTGGAACTGAAAGTTCTGCAAGGCCATACTTATGGCAGTATAGCTCTATATAAATCTCTGCCAAAATAACATACCATTTTACCATTGGCTGTAATTATTACCCTTCCTTCAATGGGCCCTTACATGCGGTAAAGTGACCTGTCCCTGTGGTAATCGTGGCAGTCAATCCATGTTACACTTTTTATTATTCTTTTGTAACTTCTACCAAATATATAGTAAACAGCTGTTGATTCCCTTTTTAGGTCGAGCGACCTATATCAATGCGCATGCGCATTGAGCGGGAGCTCGATATATAGGGGCTTAAATAAGCTTTACCTAGACTGGCGATTGACTGGCGATTTGGTGCTGTGCCCGTGCGCTTTTAGGTCAATGGGCAAGCGCATTGACCTAAAATGCGCGTGCACATCATCAAATCGCCAGTCAATCACCAGCAGCACTCCTCCCACACCTTTGAAGTGAAGCTTAGCTTCACTTCAAAGGCCCCGGCTGCTTCACACCCTCATGCCACTCTCCCCGCTCCGCCCCCTCCTGCCGTGTCGCATTTCTCCTCCCCCACTTTCACTTTGACGGCCGCAGGCCGTCTCTCGTGTTTCTCCTTGTTTTCTTTTTAACTCTCCCAAGCGCATGCTCTTTCTGCCTTTCATAGCTATCTGCCTTTCGTAGCTGTCACTCGTCTCTTGTATTCTCTCTCGCACTCTCAAACACACACACATTTACTCTTAGCTTTCATGACACTCTCTGCTGCTCTCCTTCTTTTACGCTTTCTCTTTCATTCACTCTTTCCGCAGCCTATCTGTCTCCACGGCTGTCTCAGTTTCTCTCTCATATTTTGCCTCTCTCTCTCTCGCTCTGTTTTTCTCTCTCAAACACACACACACATACATGCTCAGAAAGATGCTTGTAATCACACGTCTAACTGCAGCCCGGACAACGAAAAACATCTGAGTGTGGCTAGACTACGTAAACTTTGTACCTCAAACACACACACATTTACTCTTAGCCTCCGTGGCACTCTCGTCCTCCCTTTTGCACGCACATTTTTTGCTGTCAGCTTCCACGACTCTCTCTTCTGTTCCCTTCTTTAACTCTTTCTCTTTCATTCACTCTTTACGCATCCTTTTTTTTAATTCTCCCAAGTGCACGCTCTATCTGCCTTTCATAGCTATCACTCGTCCCTTGTATTCTCTCACTCGCACGCTCAAACACACACACATTTACTCTTAGCCTCCGTGGCACTCTCGTTCTCCCTTTTGCATGCACATTTTTTGCTCTCAGCTTTCATGACTCTCTCTGCTGTTCCCCTTCTTTTACTCTTTCTCTTTCAGTCACTCTTTCCGCAGCCTATCTGTCTCCATGACTGTCTCTGTTTCTCTCTCATATTATGCCCCTCTCTCTCTCGCTCTGTTTTTCTCTCTCAAACACACACGTACACGCTCAGAAAGATGCTTGTAAGCACACGTGTAACTGCAGCCTGGACAACGAAAAACTTCTGAGTGTGGCCAGACTATGCAAACTTTGTACAAGTGCAGTGAATTTTGCCTGAGCTTTTTTTGCACCGACCTTCTAAGTGCAAATATAATATTTTCACAGATGGATGGCTGCACAAAACGGGCTTCTGCAGCAATCGGTGCAAATGTGTTTGCAATCCACATCCACCAACACCACCACATCCACCAACACCACCACATCCACCAACACCACCACATCCACCATCACCTCCACCACATCCACCGTCACATCCACCGTCACATCCACCGTCACATCCACCGCCACATCCACCGCCACATCCACCGCCACATCCACCGCCACATCCACCGCCACATCCACCACACCCACCACCACTACATCAACCATCCCATCCACCACCACCGCATCCACCACCACTGTATCCACCACCACCACTGCATCCACCACCACCACCGCATCCACCATCACCACATCCACCACCACCTCCACCATCACCTCCACCACCATCTCCACCTCCACCATCACCACCACATCCACCACCACATCCACCATCACCTCCACATCCACCATAACATCCACCGCCACATCCACCACCACATCCACCACATCCACCACCACCGCATCCACCACCACCGCATCCACCACATCCACCACCACATCCACCACCACCACCACATCCACCACCACCACATCCACCACCACATCCACCACATCCACCACAACATCCACCACCACATCCAACACATCAACCACCACATCCAACACATCCACCACCAGATCCAACACATCCACCACCACCGCATCCACCACCACCACCGCATCCACCACCACCACCACCACATCCACCACCACCACCGCATCCACCACCTCATACACCACCGCATCCACCACCACATCCACCACCACACCCACCACCATCACTTTCACCACCACATCCACCACCACATCCACCACCTCCACCACATCCACCACCACATCCACCACCACCACCACATCCAACACCACATCCACCACCACATCCACCACATCCACCACCACCACCACATCCACCACCAGATCCACCACCATCACCAATACATCCACCATCACCACCACCACCACATCCACCACCACAT
This sequence comes from Lissotriton helveticus, assembly GCF_964261635.1. Lineage (NCBI taxonomy): Eukaryota > Metazoa > Chordata > Amphibia > Caudata > Salamandridae > Lissotriton > Lissotriton helveticus. The sequence continues at coordinate 200,235,123 of NC_136063.1, read as the reverse complement.
TCACCACCACCATATCCCCCCGATCCACCACTACCACATCTATATGTGTGTGTGTGGCTCTGTGTGTGTGTAGGCGCAAATGCAACGTTCTTGGATTTTCGTCACAATAAAATACACTGAACATAATCTTCACAAAAGTTATTTACAAACGTTTAAGCTATTGCCATTATAAATTACAATAACTTTTATTTAAGTATTAATTATTTCCAAAATTAAAAGCCATTGCTATTTGTAATATCAATACATCTAAGTCACGTAAATACAACACACATTGCATTACAAATGCTATAGGTGTCACATTTGCGAAAGTTAAAACTATTGACATTGTAACTGACAAAGCTATTAATTTTGCTATTTTCAAAACCAACACATAAATAAAAAAAGTGTCATTTACAATACCAATCGCTCAAACTTTCCTAATGCGAGACCTATTGCATTTCCAATGCTTGTTGTGTTATGGGACAAAGAGCGTAGTAGTGTGTTGGATGATAAAGTATAAGAGACAGACGCACAGATTTATGGTTTTAAGTATCCTGTTATCTTTGACCAGCACTGCAGTTCCTTTTATGGTATTTCATATGATATAGTCTGATTAGCTCTTTACTGCACTGGGTTGCCCAGTATGAGATTTTGTGTGTAGTTGTGGTCCTGAACTGGGATGTTTGGGGGAAGAGAGAAGTATAGAGATCTGTAGCAATGGGCATTTTTATTATCATCCCATATCTGAGTGTCTATGTGAGATATAAAGGAGGAGATACATGCTATAGATATTTGAGACCTGTAATGAATGGACTATATAAAAGTCCTCCAAAATTGTCCAGTAATGTGTGACATATTTCTTCAGTTATTCCACGTCTGTTCATTTGGTGATGTTTTTTTTTGTGGCTGTACAGTGTTGATGATGGACAACCCTCATAGCAGATATGCATTACGTGAATTTAATAGGTGTAAGTTACAATTTGTTGCTGACTGCTGCATATTATGCTTTTAGTATTATTGTGGGCCATAACAGTTCTATATGGAAGTGCATAACTATATAACTCCACAGCAGATCATAGGAAACCCTTTTTCTTGCTTAGCTGCATAATGGAACAGTTCACTGGTTGAGTTACAAAAAGGGGGGTGGGGTCGCACACTACTCACACACCGGCGGTATCGCCCCTAAGGACTCTAGTTAATGTAGTCAAGTGTTCCGCGATGCATCATCTTTCGATCTTCTGCTGTCTTCGCCATCCCTGGACACGTGTTTCGGGGTATTACCCCTCATCAGCAGGGATAGGCCGTGTACTGGGGTTGCCGATGGCTGCCAAATATCTGCCAGGTATAGTACCACTCAGGCGCGTAGGTGCGGGATCCCAGGCTCGTCAGCCGGCGGCTCAAGGGAGCTTAAAGTTACAAAAAGGGGGGTGGGGTCGCACACTACTCACACACCGGCGGTATCGCCCCTAAGGACTCTGGTTAATGTAGTCAAGTGTTCCGCGATGCATCATCTTTCGATCTTCTGCTGTCTTCGCTGTCTTCGCCATCCCTGGACACGTGTTTCGGGGTATTACCCCTCATCAGCAGGGATAGGCCGTGTACTGGGGTTGCCGATGGCTGCCAAATATCTGCCAGGTATAGTACCACTCAGGCGCGTAGGTGCGGGATCCCAGGCTCGTCAGCCGGCGGCTCAAGGGAGCTTAAAGTTACAAAAAGGGGGGTGGGGTCGCACACTACTCACACACCGGCGGTATCGCCCTTAAGGACTCTGGTTAATGTAGTCAAGTGTTCCGCGATGCATCATCTTTCGATCTTCTGCTGTCTTCGCTGTCTTCGGTAAGTGTGCGACCCCACCCCCATTTGTAACTTTAAAGCTCCCTTGAGCAGCGGGCTGACGAGCCTGGGATCCCGCAGCTACGCGCCTGAGTGGTACTATACCTGGCAGATATTGGCAGCCATCGGCAACCCCAGTACACGGCCTATCCCTGCCGATGAGGGGTAATACCCCGAAACACGTGTCCAGGGATGGCGAAGACAGCGAAGATAGCAGAAGATCGAAAGATGATGCATCGCGAACACTTTACTTCATTGACCAGAGTCCTTAGGGGCGACACCGCCGGTGTGTGAGTAGTGTGCGACCCCACCCCCATTTGTAACTTTAAAGCTCCCTTGAGCAGCGGGCTGACGAGCCTGGGATCCCGCACCTACGCGCCTGAGTGGTACTATACCTGGCAGATATTGGCAGCCATCAACAACCCCAGTACACGGCCTATCCCTGCCGATGAGGGGTAATACCCCGAAACACGTGTCCAGGGATGGCGAAGACAGCGAAGATAGCAGAAGATCGAAAGATGATGCATTGCGAACACTTTACTACATTGACCAGAGTCCTTAGGGGCGACACCGCCGGTGTGTGAGTAGTGTGCGACCCCACCCCCATTTGTAACTTTAAAGCTCCCTTGAGCAGCGAGCTGACGAGCCTGGGATCCCGCAGCTACGCGCCTGAGTGGTACTATACCTGGCAGATATTGGCAGCCATCGGCAACCCCAGTACACGGCCTATCCCTGCCGATGAGGGGTAATACCCCGAAACACGTGTCCAGGGATGGCGAAGACAGCGAAGATAGCAGAAGATCGAAAGATGATGCATCGCGAACACTTTACTACATTGACCAGAGTCCTTAGGGGCGACACCGCCGGTGTGTGAGTAGTGTGCGACCCCACCCCCATTTGTAACTTTAAAGCTCCCTTGAGCAGCGGGCTGACGAGCCTGGGATCCCGCACCTACGCGCCTGAGTAGTACTATACCTGGCAGATATTGGCAGCCATCGGCAACCCCAGTACACGGCCTATCCCTGCCGATGAGGGGTAATACCCCGAAACACGTGTCCAGGGATGGCGAAGACAGCGAAGATAGCAGAAGATCGAAAGATGATGCATCGCGAACACTTTACTACATTGACCAGAGTCCTTAGGGGCGACACCGCCGGTGTGTGAGTAGTGTGCGACCCCACCCCCATTTGTCACTGGTTGAGTTGTTTGCAGTTCATGGCTTGTAAGCTGAGAATTGTGCTGTAGAGTGTGACTGTTTTGTGGGCTATGTTGGCTGGATGCCGGTGGTGCGGTTGTCTAGGAAATAGCAACGTTTTTAACTATCTTTGGAAGTGTATACGGTCCTGGGTGCTTCTAATGCTGACTGGTAGAGAGTTCCAGAGCTGGCTGCTTGAATGGAGAAAGCAGTGCCTTCTACAGATTTTCTATGGCAAGGTGGTATGATCAGTGGTGTAAGCCTGGAGCACAGTGTTCTGTCCATGCTTAATCCTAGGTTTCTAACTTCTCTTGATGTGGTCAGGGGGGCTTCAAGTTCCTTAGGACATAAGGCAGTAGGCTGGTAGTTTTGCCATTGTCCGCATTTCATATTCTCTATCTTTGCATTACTGAGCTTTAGCTGGTTATTCAGCATCCACTTGTTTATGAGACAAAGGAAGTCATCGAGTTTTGAATTGTATATGTTTTCGGGGCTATCCATTTTGAAAAGGACTTGCGTGTCTGCAGAGTTGTAACCGGTAGGGTTGCATGACTTAATCAGATTTAGTAAGAGGGTTAAGTAGATGTTGAATAATAGAGGAGATATGATGGGCCCTGAGGAATGCCACAGTTTTGTATGTGAGGCAGTGATTTGAAAGGTGGTAAGTAGACTACAATTTGTCGGTCTGTGAGATAAGAAGCAATTCATTTGAAAGTATTTTCACATATTGTGATATTGCAAAGTGTTTGCAATAGTGTGTGATGGTAAACAGTGCCAAATGCAGTCCATGAATCCAGAAGCAGTCATTTTAAAATCCGAAGTCTTCAGGGAATAGGATATGTAAATAAGTCCTAGTCCATGGAGACTCTTAAAGGAGCTTATGAAGGTACAACCTAGAGGTACAGGCATGAAGAGCCCACAGAATGCTATTGTTGGGATACTAATATGAAGAGATGGCTGGGAGTCCCCGACTAAATGAAACTGAGTTAAAAAATAGTGAAGAGCCTCAAGCTGGCAGATTCAGAGAGAGAGAGATCAGAGTTTTGATCCCCGGAGAGAGATTCACTACACAAAGGTAGAACATTCTTGTTCATAAGTTTGTCTTCTGGCTGTCGTTTGGTAGCTTTGAAGAGCACAGTGACTATACTTCAGGCATATGCAAGTGATGTATTCTTGAACAACACATCAAATAACAATACAGTCGAGAGATAAATGAAGTTGCAGCCCAAATGTTTATAGAAATGTAAACGTATTTAATAAATGCCACAAAAATGAGAAAAAATGATGGTTAGGTCTAAAGTTATAAAATAAAATCAGGCATACCGTTACTCTAAGTGACCAATATATGCATGTGAAAAGTCAAAAGTGACAGGAAAATCACACACTACCATTCTTAGGAGGACGTAGGGCTCAAGTTAAGCTGACCCATAAGCAGAGGTGGTTTGACAGAGGTGGGGCCAAGAGCGAATTAAGAATTTAAAGTACTGGTTTAGGGCCTGATTAAGTTCTTGGCGGACTGGTTCTCATCCAGGGGATACTCATCAATAGTCATAATCTATGAATAAGCCCCGCCCAGGTGCGGGATCCCGGAGCATACAGAAAATACATATATATAAATATATATGCATATGTGAAAACATATACATGCAGCCTAAAATATTTCCAAAATGGCAAAGATGCTGAAATTACATAGGTTTGCATAGTAGCACCTATACTCTCCCAACCCCTAAGAAAGAAAGAGAGCAGTAAACATTTGTCATACAACAATGCTTTATTGCCATAGAAAAACCTGTAATTGCAGGCATTTGCCAGTGGGCTGCAGCAGAGTATAAAGAAACAAAGAAAACTTGACACCTTGCCATTAAGGCATTAGAGTAGGAGTACCGAGCCTTTAAGACCTGTAGGCGACCCCCTGCTCCCATGATGCACCACAGGTGGCAGTTAGGTCAGTTCTTTTTTCCGGCTCCTTCTGAGAGGATCCTGGAGCTTGAGTTCTTCAGTTTTTTGACTAAAACTGTTTTTTGAAGAGAATCTTTCAGAAAATCTGATGTTTTCTGGTTTCTAAAGGCTTCTCCTTCTGTTTTTGTGGACTTCAACTGATTTTTTCCAGCCAGAATGCCAGCTTTATCCAGGAAGTGTCCTTCCTGTGACAAGAAAATGGCACTGACAGATCCACACTCGGTGTGTATTGTGTGCCTTCCATCCACACACAATCCTGACCAGTGCCACCATTGTCAGAAGTTCTCCAGGCGAACCTTGCGCGACAGAGAACGTATAAAACTCCATGCTATGCTGGAAAAGGACAAGAGTCATCAGGTGGGTGGCCATGGAGGCTCCAGGACATCGCCTTCCAGCAAGCCAGGCCAAAAACGGCGATGTTCCACTTCTACTGAACCCAGGAAGAAGAAGGGGAGAAGAGATTCTCCGTCGACGTCGCCGTCAAAGAGTCCCAGGCACTCTTCAGGAACACCAGCTCGACTTCGAGAGTCTCCGCCGCATCCAAGTAAGTCGGCGTAGAGGCACCACACCTCGGGCTCGAAGTCTGAGGCTGCTGATAGGACTGAGTCTCTGTCGACGTCGAGGCTTCCGTCGACGTCGAGACACTCTCTGCCGCCCTCGAGGGGGTCAGCGTCAAGAGTACTGACGGCTGACATATCGCCGCCGGCTGGCGTGCCGCCGGCGAGAGGATCGTCGAGATCCTACCACTCGACATCGAGAAGATCGATGTCGATCCGGCGCCATGGAGGGTCGCCGTCGACACAATGTCGTGGAAGATCGCCGTTGACACGACGTCATGGCAAATCGCCGTTGACTCTGCGTCATAGCAGATCGACATCGAGATCACCAACTCGACGCCGAAAGTCGCCGTCGAGGTCACCTCATCGACGTGGACGATCGCCGCCAAGACCATCGAGACCTCACTCAACGCCGATTGTCACTCAGACTTCATCGACGTTGAAGCACTCGACGTCGAGAGAAGAGGTCACAGGTATTGCGGAGTCCCGAGGCAGTCAGATCCCGGGTCCAGAGCATCGTCAGGGGACCGGTCATCGTCTCCTGGACTGCATATTGTGGAGATCTCTCCAGAAGTATCCCTCAAATGTGCGGAGGGGAAATCCCGCAGTTTGTCTCCTCGCTGTCCTCAA